>NC_057862.1:674676313-675005313 GCF_019393635.1 Dromiciops gliroides | reverse complement strand
AGGGCTTACGGTGCCCTTCCCCGCCGGCCACCCCTTACAGACGAGGAAGCCAGGCTCCAGGTCCCGTGACCTTTCCCCACGGCCCCCTCCCCGCCCCAGAGAAATAGCAGGGCGGGCCCCCCTGACCCCCGGGGCCGGGAAGAGGAGCAGACTGCGGCTGCCCAAGGAGACCCGGGCAAAGGCCTCTCCTTTTGAAGCCGGTGTGCCCAGGCTGCGGCTTCTGCCAGGCCTTCCCGGGCCACAGGAGTCAGTCAGTTCTTCCCTTCCCATAGTCTGATAGAATAAATAGGATGATAACAAACTTGGAGGCCCGGATCCCTCCCCCTGACTAGCTGCATGTGCTCCATTCTCGAGCCTTGTGCCTTTTCTGCAGCCCCCTCCCCAAACACGCCCTTCTTCTGTCCATCTCCTCGGGCGGCCGAGGGGCCAATCTGATGTGCCAAGGACCCTGGGAACCTCAGGAGACTAGGCTTGGCCCCAAAGGGGTGCAGCACTAAGGGTGAGATTGTAAACTCCCAATCACATTTGTCCCTGTTTTCTCAGGCTGTTCTTATGGAAAGGGAATCAGGGATTAAATGATGCTCCAGTCAAGTGAGTTCAGAACCAGTTAAATGGCCAGGCACAAAGAAGAGTCATCACTGGGTCAGTGGAGAGTGGAAGGAGGTCACCAGTGGGTGAAGTGTCACAGGACAACATTTTTGTCATTGACTCGGATGAGGGGATAGATATCCGCATCAGATTTACAGATGACACAGCACAGGGAGGGATGGGTGGGGGGGGTGATAGCTGAGGGGGGGGGCGGTGTAGGCTAGAACATTAGACTCAAGTTAGGAAGGATAAATGCAAAGTTTTATACTAGGGTTCAAAAAGCAACAAGACAGGAAGGAGAGATGACCGGACAAGAGTTTAACTGCCAGAAAGTCAGGATGAGCCAACAGCCGAATAGGACTGGGGGGGGGGGGGGCGTCCCTGCTGGGACCACAGGGGAGTGTTGTGGTGGTCAAGGAGAGTGACTAAGATGGTGGTGAGTGAGGGTCATTCTGAGGACCTGGGCTCATCCTGTCAAGAGCAGACCTGGAGGATACCACCTGTGGAGCGGGGCTTCCCCAAGGGAAGAACTCAGAAGGGGAAAGAAGCATTTCTAAGTCTGATGTCAGGAAAACCATGCTAACAAGTGGAAGAGACCTTGTCCAGCCGGTGAAGGCTGACCCTTGACTGGATTCGTGCTCCGGTGTTGGTTGGACTAGGTGGCCTCTGAGGTTCCTTCCAACTCCGACATTCTGTAATTGGTTTGAAAGGGATCAGAGGTCATTTGGTCCATCCCTCTGCCTCCAAACCAGACTTCCCAGCCAACCAGGACAGCCTTGGATTGTGGAAGATCTTCGGGAGAAGAGAAGCCAGAGTCTCCCTGATGATCAGGCCTTAGTCACTGGAAAGGGGCAGCCTGGGTGTGGGTGTCCCACCAGTGTCCTTCAGCTGACTGCTGGGACCCCTCCCCTCTCGCCCTCCATCCTTCCAGACTCAGAAAGCCTCGTCTTCTGAAGAATCCTCCATCTCAGTCGGCATGGTCATCAGTGAAGGGCCACCACCCTGTCCTCAGCAGCTCTCCATAAGATCTCGAGTTTGAATCTGAAGGGAAGTTAGCTCAAGTCACCCAGCTCCCTACCCCACGATCCCCTGAGAGTCAGAGAATGGGCTTCCCCAGCTCACACAGATAGCAAGTGGCAGGGCCACTCTCCCTCCACATTCACCACACCACTGACCCCATTCTTTTCCCCTTCAGGACCATGGGGGTGGCCGAGGAGCGTACCGAGAATTATATCCGCAACCACCTCAGTCACTTCTTACGAGTCGATGTCTTGGAGTTACTGTCCCACCTGCCCTGCCTCACCCCCGCTGATCAGGTAGGTCAGATGATGTGAGGACGCTCCTACCCTCAGGGACACCTTTCTTGCCTCCCCTGCTCTCTCTCCCAAGCCTGTTCTGGGCTTGGACCCTGGCTCCCTCCCCCATCCTCCCCAGGGGCCCAAAGACTGCTGTCATCCCAGCTTGGGAAGGTGACCTCTCAGGCCAGAGCCAGAACCTGGCACAACCTCCTCTTCCAGGACAAGATCCGTGCCCACATCGAACGCTTCGGGAATCATGACAGCGTGTGGAAGCTCTTTGACCACCTCCGGAGGCGCTCAGCCTGGGTGACCTGCTTCATCACAGCCCTTCAGAAGTGCGAGCACATGGACCTCGCTGATGAGATTTCTAGGGAATATGCCTCCAACCAGACCCGTGAGTACCCTTCCTTCCTTCCCTGTGCAGCCAACAGAGCCACCCCTCCCCCCCCCCCGCCCCCCCCCCCCCCCCCGAACTGGTCTTGCTATAGCCCTTGTCCCTCCCGCCTGTGGCCCAGCACTTTCCCTCCTCTCTCCCCACCTCTGTGGGTGTAGGTGCGGTCTGTCTGTCTGGTCTACCTTTCTATCATCTGTCCCTGTTGATCATTCTGTCACACCCTTCTATCACATGCTATTTGTCTGTTTATCCTATTCATCCCACAAGCATCTATTAAACATCTGCTGTGTACCAGTCTTGACCACTAGGTGGCGTCAGAGTGGACCTGGAGTCAGGAAGACTCACCCTTCTGAGTTTACAACCAGCTTCAGACACTTAATAGCTGGGTGACCCAGGGCAAGTCACTCACCCTTTGTGCCTCAGTTTCCTCATCTGTCAGATGAGCTGGAGAAGGAAATGGCAAACCGCTCTGGTATCTCTGCCAAGAAAATGACCCAAATAGGGTCATGAAGAGTCTGATAGGATTAAAAAATGATTGAGGGGGCAGCTAGGTGGCGCAGTGGATAAAGCACTGGCCTTGGATTCAGGAGGACTTGAGTTCAAATCCAGCCTCAGACACTTGACACTTACTAGCTGTGTGACCCTGGGCAAGTCACTTAACCCCCACTGCCCTGCAAAAAAAACCCAGGGGCAGCTAGGTGGCACAGTGGATAAATTACTGGCCCTGGATTCAGGAGGACCTGAGTTCAAATTCGACCTCAGACACTTGACACTTCCTAGCTGTGTGACCCTGGGCAAGTCACTTAACCCTCATTGCCCTGCAAAAAAAAAGAAAAAAAATGATTGAACAACAAATGTACCAGACACTATAAAATCCCTGCCTTCGATGAGCTCAGGTTCTATTGGGAAAATCCAAGTGCAAAGACAAGTCAAGAGAAATAGATACAAAGTGACTTGGGTGGACCAGGAGCACCCTGGTGTGGAGGAGACTCCCTTGGACTGAATTTCTAAGGGAAACTTAGATCCCGGAAGGCAGAGGTGAGGAAGGTGGGCAGCAGGCAGAAGGGACAGCCCACGCAAAGGTGCCGAGGCTGGAGATGAGAGATCAGAGAAAAGGACCAATCAGGGCCCCTTGGCCCAGATGAGCCTGGAAGGGTCCGTGCCGTCCACCTTGTGAGCGACTTTCGTGCCAGACACAGGCATAGCTGGTGTGTGATCTGGGGGGCAGAGGGAGGCACTTAGAGAGCTAAGCCAGCCCCCCAGTTTTCTTTTTTTCTTTTCAGAGTGAAACAGGGCATTTGGTAGAACAGGTTGTGATGGCCGAGTTAGACTGCATGACCTTTGCACCCTTTTCAGCCTGACCTTACTGTAACCCCCCCTTGCCTCTTTGTCTCTGTTCTTCCCAACCTCCAGCAGGGTTCCAGAACCATCCCCGCAGCATCGCTGCCCCTGTTCCACCCAGTAACTCGGCCAGAAGGCAGCAGGAGCCCCAGGACCCTCGGCCAGTACCTTATGCTGGAGCCCCAGGGACCCATCCATCCGCCAGTGGGAGCCCATCCGTCCGAGCAACCGCTGCTTTGCCCGACACCACCTACAATGGCTACCCTGAAGAACTAGAGGGAGATGAGGCAAAAGACAGCCCCAGTGCCCCTGTCCAGGAGAGCCAACTGCCTGAGCGTCAGAGAGAGGTACGGCTTTCCCTTTCCCAGTTGGGATGACGGCTTCCAGTCTTCAGGGAGGGACCCCAGACCACGGAAGTGAGAGCTACTGCTCTTTGCTCTGCTCCCATCTTTCTGTGAAGAACAGAGCCCTTGGGGAGAGCACTTGGGAACCCACTACTGAGCCTCTTTAAAGCAGATGTGTTGTACAAGGTTAAGGGTACAATAGAAACCTCTGCTGTCAGGAGTGTTCTGTCTGGGAAGACTAGAAACAGTTCAAGAATAGTCTAAATGCTGGACTTGTACTCCAGACTCAGCTGAGGACGGTGGGTATTCAGAGAAGGGAGAGACAAGTAGGGCTTCGAATGATGGGAAATGATATCATCAGAGTGGCCGGGCTGGCCTGAACCTGGAAGGTCAGAAAGGTTGGGGAAAACTCATTCCCCACTGACTCCTGAAATGCTTGGGGGATGAGGTTCTTTTTCTTCTTTTTTTTAGTGTGGCAGTTGGGGTTAAGTGACTTGCCCAGGGTCACACAGCTAGTAAGTGTTAAGGGTCTGAGGCTAGATTTGAACTCAGGTCCTCCTGAATTCAGGGCCGGTGCTCTATCTACTGCACCACCTAGCTGCCCGAGGTTCACTTTTGTATCTACTAGGATAGCGTTAGACCAGACACCAGACTGACGTTTGGTTAAAGAGGTTAAGAGCCATCAATAAATGTTGGTCCCTGCAGTGTGGAGGACATAGAACTGGCATCTGGGGAAGGGGCTCTGGGCTGACATTGTGGTGTCTTTGCACGGCAGGGCCCAGGGCCTGCATGTATGTGACCACCCTCCCTACAGCATCCTGACGGTCAGTGTGCACATTTACACAGAGCTTGGCAGCTTCACCACAAAACTACTGGCTTGTAGCGCAAGTACTTCCCCCACTCTACAAATGAGGAAATTGACTCAGATGAAACGACTGGCCCGGAGCTGTCTAGCCAGTGTCCGAGTTGGGGCTCCCAGGTCCCAACTGCAAGTCAGGTGTATTGTTCAGCTTCTGAAAGGATCGGACTCATTGTTGATGTATTCCCTTTCTTAGGTCCCAGGGGCGGCCCTGAATCCTGCCCATTCTGGGGACACATCCAGGAACCCCCAGAGCTCTCTGGGATACCCTTATTTCTCAGCTCCTGCCCCCACAGTCCCTGGAAAGCACCACAAGGCAAGCGGAGGATCTGGGGACAGCCCCCCAGGTAAGCCAGCTCTTCAGTTCTGGAGGCTGGGACGCCATTGGGCAGACCCTGTCCTTTCCTCCAAATTGGGGGGATCCACCCTGAGTGACACACAGCCTTTATGGAAGGAGTAGCTCTGGGACGCTCCCAGAAAAGTTGAGCATGGCACCTCGTGGTTGGTACCCCCCATGATCTCCCTAGCAAGGATGCCGTCCTCCCTGTTAGCGTGGTGAGAATATGAGTATCTGTGTTACTCTGGCTGCATCCTGGGATTCTAGACTTGGGGCTGCAAGAGAGGGAGCCCCCTCATCCCACAGGAAATGTGCCCAGGGTCATCACATGTTAGGGAGTGGCAGAGCCACAGTCGGGCCCAGGTCCTCTGGCAGCAAACCCAGCATGCTCTGTACTGTTGTGGCCCATTCCATGTTGAAAGTGTCATTGGTGTGACTGTCTCAGCGGGATTGAGGAAAGCCGTGGGTCCTGCCTTAGACTAGCTGTTGGGCTCGGGGCTGGTGAAGAACCTCCTGGAGAGGCTGGTCAGGCTGAGCTATTAGGGTCTGCAGTCTCCTGCTTCTAAGGTTTGGGGCCTATTGCGACATCCAGGAGATTGTAGACAATGTCTGTGACAATGGGTCGTTTCCAGTGGTCAGGGTCTCCACGATATTGTAAGACCTTTCTTTGCAATGTGGGGGTTTCTGTCTCTCCATGAAAAATATGTAAGAAGAGGCACCAGCTGAGGCCTTCCTGCTAGTATTATCTGCTGAGTGTCATGATGGTGCTTAGCGCAGTGCCTGGCACAGAGGAGGCACTGAATGAAGGGCTAAGGACTGATCTGAGCCATTCCCTGAGTCATTCGAGTCAGACCACTGACTTGTTAGAGAAGAGATCCAGAACAGCCAAAAACCGTGTGAAAAAATGAAAACGAGAAAAATCTAAGCCTATGTAATGGAAACCAACTTCTTCATACAAGTTACTGAAACTGAAAAATGGGTAACAGGTAGAAGGAAGGAGAGCGACACCAATGACAATCATTTCATTCAGAAGTTTAACCAGCTTAGATCAGTCGCTATAACAAGGAGTCCAGATGAGCACAAAAGTGCCCAAGTTAGCAGACCCTTGGTGTACTTGCAGAGCCGAGAGAGAGAGAGACAAGGCAATAGCAAGTGGAGAATGTAAACTTTTAAAATTATACATTCCCATAACAGGCTTAGAACATAAAACCTGTAAAATCTTTAAAAAGTTGAGTAGAAACTGTGTCTCTCCACAAAGAAATAGAAAGTCAGTGGTTTAAAGAAGGCCTGTGAGTGGCACAGCTGTGCAGAGTCATTCCGCAGGCATTTGAAGATAAAAATGGCAGGATAAAACAGCTGCAGAAAACCGTCTAGCAGACTTCCCCCCGTGGGACCCTGGAGCCTCCACACTTGTGTGTGACTGTCTCAAATGTCTCGGCAGAGGGAGCAGAAACAGGCCTCAAAAGAACAATGGGAACAGCAGCTGCATTCGGCCAAGTGATCCTAGAGAAGGGGGCAGGATCACGAGGCGACCCAGGAGGTTTGGATGCCAAAGGTGTGGAGAAAACCTCCGACTTCATGAATGCCTCGGGCACACAGGCATATGTGAGAACAGGGGCAAGCATTTACTAAAGTAGCAGCTGTGTTCCAGGGAGTGGACTGAGGGCTCTACAGATATCGAACCTTACAACAGCCCTAGGAATGTGGGTGTTATTATCGTCTTCGTTTTACAGAAACTGAGGCAGACATTAAGTGACTTGCCCACCATCACATAGCTAGTAAGTGTCTGGCACTAGATTTGAACTTGGGTTTTCCTGGCCACTGGCCCAGTGTTCTATCCGCTGTGCCACCTTGCTGCAGTGTGTGTGTGTTTATGTACACACTGTGAATACACAATGTGTGTATACAATATGTAAGTGTGGAACATGTCTATATAGTGGTATAACTGTACACACTGATGTATACTATGCTTGTATGCACATATCATATATGTGTGTATGCATATGTTTCTGTGTGCGCTCGCCAAAGATTAGGGAACCCTAAGCAAGAAACTGAAGCCTCTCGGGACGCAGGTGTTGTTTTCCATACTGGTACTCTTTGAAGACAAGGCAGACAGAAGCGAAAGGCTGGGGAAGTAAACAGATGATAAGAAGATGCCCTCTGAGGATGGTATTTGGAATCCTGAACCATGGAGTAAAATACAGACTCCTGGCCAGGAATGGAGCGCGCCCGCCTGTGGTCATAAGGAATGGATTTTTGCAGTGTTTTGAAAGTCTGGTCTAAAGGGCTTTAAGATGAAAAGGATCCCAGAGGGAGAAAAGTGCCCAAGTGCCTCTGCCAGACTTGGCACCATAGAGAGGAGCTACGGTGGAGGCAGGAAGGAGGAGAGCAGTGAGACACCCAGGAGCTCACAGGAGACAGGGTCCAAGAAAGGAGCCGATGACGGCTCTCGGGTCCCCGGTGTCAGCACAAAGGTGCCCAGGGTCCAGGGAGCAGTCAAGGTGACAGAAAGGTCCTAAGCCAGGAGGCAGATCTGACCTTGTCCGTACCACAGATGGAGGGGGATGAAACCCATGCGATGACTTCAGTTGTGGAAGGCAGCACCTTATTCAGAAGAACCTCATTGGTAAAAGTGGTTGGGAAGGGTGGGTGTGTTATCTATTAAGAATCTAGTTGTTACGAATCCAAGAACCCGGGGCTTGGGGAGAGAAGTGTGGTAGAGGGCATTGGGATGACAATCAGCAGGGTGAGCAATAGAAGTAGATTTGACCTATCAGCCCGCCTCCGGGAAGAGGAAATAGATGAGGTCTTCAGGAAGTTGGTCACCACAGGGGCACTGAGACATGATGCAGTTAGTGATGAAAAGACTATGGCTGTCTGAGACATCTGGTGGAGATCTTTTTCCACCAAAAGCACCATGAAGGATTCTTTTTTGACTTCCTCAATGATCATTTCATTCTTCAAAAAGTGGAGAAATAATAAGCAAAAAGGGGAAATTTTATGTTGTATAGGATTCTCACTAATAGGGAAGAAGTGGTGGCACATTAAAGGGAAGTGACCATTCAGCAGGAGAGGAAAGCTGGAAGTAGACTGACTTGCATCCTAGTTTTCGGGGGATAAATTTCAAAGGGTTCAGAGGAAGGATGTATAGAAATCATGAACTACAATTCTGTAGGAAAAGTCAGCCCAGGAAGGATGGGACATACTCAAAATGAAAGTCTGAAGACACAAAGGGAAATAACTCCCAGTGTTTGAGATTTGACGGGGACCCCTAAGAAACTCGCCCACCACCTTAGATTTCAAGAGGACTGGCCCTGAAGATGGTAGCAAAGGCAGGTAACAAGAAGAATACGAGCGTGGCACAATTCCGTAACAATAATAGCAGAGCTGAAGTTCCCAGTGAGCTGAGACTGCTAAAGAAAGTCAAGGACAAAGGGGCAGCTAGGTGGTGCAGTGGATAAAGCACTGGCCCTGGATTCAGGAGTACCTGAGTTCAAATCCAGCCTCAGACACTTGACACTTACTTACTAGCTGTGTCACCCTGGGCAAATCACTTAACCCAATTGCCTCACCAAAAAAAGAAAGAAAGAAAGTGAAAGACAAGATGGTCAGAGTGAAGAAAAGCTAGCTTCTGGGTCAGGAAGACCCGGTCCAAGTCTGGCGTAAGTACCCTGTGATCCTGGGTAAGTCACTTAACCCCTTAGTGCTCCAGGAAGCTCCGCAAGCCTATAAGTTTCAGAGGAGGCAGCTCCAAACATTGGTGCATGGACTTTCCTCAGGAGGAATTCCCTATACTGATGGATTCACAAGTCAAGTCCAAATAAAGGGAAGAAAGTGGAGGGCGTAATGAAGCTCCTGCCCCATGGAATGAGAGAGAGAGAGGTGACCCAACTACTCTACTCTTTGCATCTGTTTCTCTGTCAAGGAGAATGGCCTTTGCATCGGGCTAGATGATAGCACCTTTGACGACGGGACAGACGGTTGTACGTCAGTGGTTTGATGTTGGAGATCTCCGATGGAGTGCCCAAGGATCTGTGCCTGACTCAGTACACCCCGGCATGTTCAGCGGTGCCTTGGGCACACCTGTGATGACGCAAAGCTAACACAACCGATGATGTGGGGCCTCAAGACAGGGACCAACAGGGATGAGGGAAAGCCCAGCATTCCAAGTACGAGATGGGGGTTGGGGGAGTGGGGTTATGCTTAGACAGTGGAAACAACAGGGAAGTTTTAGTGAATTATAAACTCAGCCCGAGTCAGCACTGGGAGGTGGCAAGAAGCTTGCAAAGCATCCCATCTGCCTCTGCTCGGCGGCGTCTGGGCAGGGTGGCCAGGGTGCAGAAGAAAAGACCAGGGGAACATCAAGGCTGTCTTTGGGTTTGTTTTTTCAAAACTGGGTCTTCCTTGTCTCGCCCCAGGCTGGAAGCTCAGTAGCCACCTGTAGGCCTCTTCCCATTCCGATCAGCATGGGCGCTTTAACCTGCGCCATCTCTCTTTCTTTTTTTTAGTGAGGCAGTTGGGGTTAAGTGACTTGCCCAGGGTCACACAACTAGTAAGTGTCACATGTCTGAGGCTGGATTTGAACTCAGGTCCTCCTGACTCCAGGGCCGGTGCTCTATTCACTGTGCCACCTAGCTGTCCCTGCGCCATCTCTTCTGACCCAAGCTGGTCAGCCCTTCTCAGAGACCCTCCTTCCTCTTCCCTCCCCTCCAAGGGCTCACCTATTGGTGCTGGGCTTGGAATTCCCAGTGGGCGTCGGCTTAGCTCACTGCAGCTCAGAACTGCCAGGCTCAAGAGTAGGAGGGGTTGCAGGTGTTGGCCACCGTGCTGGACATGAGAGCCATCTTGGAGTGGATGACAGGCGGGCTGGCCCCAGAGGGCAGAGCCGGGGGCGGTCCTCGAGCTGACCACAAGCTGGGCACGTCACTGGGAGGGATTCCCTTCCGGGCACAGTTAGGAGCCGGACAGGCGGGTTCCGAAGTTCTCATACAGCTTTCGAAGCCAGTGGACATTTGTAAGGACCAGTACGGGGGTGGCATTAGGGGTGGCCGTCTGCCGTCCTTGTGGCCAGCCCTCAAGGAGCTGGGCTGGTTAGGCCTCTGAAGCCAGCACCATGGGCGTGAGCTGCCTGCCCCTCACCCCAGTGGAGTCACCCCAGATCCTCTTCCCAGTCAGGGAGCATTTCTCAAGGGACTGTCGTGCAAATGGGGGTTCTCGAAGGGCAAGAGGGCGGAGGGATCTTCTGGGGTGAGAGGGCAGCTGGGAAATGGTGGTGACGTCCAGGGAGGGAGGTCACCGGCCAGAGGAGGAGGGGGTGCCTAGAGGCCGAGGTGAGGCTGACCGTGGTCACAAGTCTCACGCGTTTGTGTTTCCGCCGCCAGCTGCCACCTCTCTCCCAACATCTCCCAGAGGCCCCATCTCTCCGTCTGTTTCCTTCGTGTCCCGTTCCGCTAAGAAGGAGAGCCCAACCTCTGGAGCCCCATCACTTCCTTCACATGGAGCCTCCTCCTCGCCCTCACACCGTGCCACAGCGGCTGCCCCTCCCCCCCAAGCCAGTGGAGAGCCCAGCACCAGGATCCCAGGGCCCCCAAAGGTAGGCTCACCCCCTGCACCAATAAGAACACCCTGGGACAGGTGCCCCAGGGGATTCTTTAAGGATCTGTGAAGGGCAGGGGGGGCCCAGACTTCTGCCTCCTGCAGAGCCACCAGGGTGGATGGTCCTTCAGGGATTTCTCTAAGCCCTTCCTAACCCTGCCCCCTCCCCCGTGGTCAGCGCTGCTGGGATGTGGCTGAGCCCTGGCTCCCTGCAGCATTCTGGCGCCGGGGCTTGGGCAACAAGGTTGGGCGGCAGGCCCGGGCCTGGCCCTTCCTCTGCCGACCCGACACGGCCCCTTTGCCTCAAGTGTGCAGAGCTTTGGGGGAGCGCTCAGCAAGTGTGGCCCCACACACTCGCTGAGTCTTGGGCAGGAAGGACTGGGACGGACTTTGTCCCTGCCAGTTCCTGACTTTCGGCACAGGATCCAAGTACCAGAAGCCCGGGCAGGGGCGGGGGGCGGGGGGCGGGCATACACCAAAGAGACCCCCATTGGGCCTGGGGCTGGATGCTTTTCCTGTTTCCACCCACATGTCCTCCTGCCCTCCCCCAGTGACTTTGCTACAGTTTCCAAGAGGGTCTGATGACAGGCTGGAGGCTGGGTTAGTTAGGGGGGCCCTCCAAGCCCCCCCCCATTAGGCGATGCCCAGCCCGGCATCCCACTGACAGCCCAGATTCTGTTTTCCTGCAGGTGCGGCCAGCCGGCTCTCCCCACCCTGCTCCACCTCCCCAGGTGTCCCCTGGGCCAGCTCCCTCAGGGCAGGCACCCCCTCCCCATGTGGAAGAGGTGGAGATAAGCAAGCCCGGGGTGCTTCAGTCACATGATGGGGAGCCCTACTCCGGCGGCTCAGATCGCCTGATCATCAGCAACCCCTCCGGGAGCGTGGGGTCCCTCCACATCAGTTCTGAGAATCTCCCGGAGGAGAACGACTACTTGTCGATCCACACTGTGCCTTGCCGTGGTCCCCTCGGCCAGCCCGGGGGCTCAGAGAGCCCCTCCTTGGGGACCTTTGAGGTCCGTGTTCATGAGAGGCCCAGCGAGGACCTCCTGGGAAGCAGCCCTGCATCGGCCCAGACACCCAGCCCTGCGGCCCAGCCTGGAAGGGTTCCCGCTGGCGACGGCTCCTGGGGTGTGTGGCTGGGGTCCACTGTGGCCGTGGTGCTCTTTTCTGTGGCCTTGGCCGTCATTTACAAGCGCGGCCAAAAATAAGGGGTCTAACGGGACCCCTCCCTCCCTCCCTCCCTCCCCCTCCAGTGTCACGGCTTGTTGGCAGCCCCCCATCTGGGGGCAGGGAAGAGGAGTAGGTGTAGGCTGCGTTGTGGAGAGAGGCCTCCTGTGTTTGTGGGGTCCTCTGGTGGAGCTGGCCCCTAGGGCCGGGATGCCCACGGACCTCCTCGGTAAGGAGGGGGTCAGATGAGAGGCCAGGTAAGGGCCCCAGGCCTGGAGAGCTCTGAACACAGTCTGCATCCCCTCCCCTTGTCCCTCTCCACGTGCTTTGTGCCGAGTTGTAGCTTCTGCGGTAGGGATGGGCAGCGGGCAGCAGCCCCGCTCTCCCCTGGTCCTGGGACGGACACAATTTAGGGAGACAGGGATTTAGGAAGCCTGTCAATGTCAAGCTCTAACCACTCATTTATCCAGCTCCGTCCCCGACTAGTGGAGGAGGCAGATGGGATGACCTCATCTCAGGCCTGGGGTTCTTGTAGATGGACCCAGTACAGCCCTCAGAGCCATGGGCTGCCTTGGGAGGTAGTGACTTGCCTGGCACCGAAGGTGTCTCAGCACAGTCCGAATCACTGTCTCCTAAGCGGATCTGTGAGGCCCTCTGCGGCCACCTCCTCCCCACCCCGCGCTCTGTTAAGACCCCCTGTGCTAGGCCTGCCGAGGAAGCAAGAGCGGGTAGATCCTGTTCCTGAGAATAGGCTCATGGGAAGCAGAGAATGTGTCAGGCCTTGGCCGAGTTGTCAAGCCTGTGCACGGGCCCCGGCCAACAGTGAAGCTGAGGGGGCCCAGCCCCTCTCCCTGTGCCTTCCCGAGGCGGCCTCATGTGGCCAGGGTGGGAGCCCAGCCTCGGAGCTGGCCTCGGGCCGTGGGGCTTTCTCTGCGGCTGCTTTCAGGCTGGCATCTGCCTAAGCTTCACAAGGCCCAAACCCGGGCGTCATCCGGCTCTTTCCCCCACTCCATGTCATCACCAACTCCTCACCATCCCATTCATTCATAAGTGGTTTGTGCCCATCTTCCTCTCTTCCTTGTCCCATTGCCGCTGACACGTGGTAGAAAGGCCATTGGATAGGGAATGAGAAGTCTTGGGTTCAAATCCTGGCTCAGCTGCTTTTCTGTCTCCTTGAGCAGGCCTTCCTCTGAGCCTCAGTTTCTTCAGATATCAAATTGGGGTGGCTTGGGACCCAAGCAGGGGTTAGCTGGCCTCCAGCCCATGCCAGGGCACTCAGAGCCTCTGATGTCATTGCCCCCCGCCTCCCCCAGGTGGCCACAGCCCTGGCGCCTGTGGGATCCGATCCAGCTAATCTGGCATTGAGAGCCAGCACCCTCTCCTAGGAGGGTTCCAGGGGTCCCACTGAACTATCTCCCCTGCCTCTGACCCATCACATCTTAGCTCTAACCTCCATGGGACGGAACCACCAGGTCCAGGACGCCCAAGGCCATGGGGGCAGTGAGGACTGGAGTTGGAGGGTCCAGACAAAGCCAGTCCCTGCCCTCGGGCTGGCTCTAAGGCCTTGCGCCATACTTGCTCCTTCCAGGAAGTCAGCCTTGAGCCGGGCACACTGAGCCCTGGCTGGCATGTGTGTGCCTTTTATCCGATCAGACAGTCCCTCCAGAGCAGGGGCCGGGTCACTCCCCACTGGTGCTCACTGGTAGAGAAATGAAGGCACGACCCTATTTTGAGGGGGTGAAAAACCACTCTGGAGGGGGAGGACAGAGAGGAAAGCTGGGCCTTGGGAGGAGGGTCCCTGTTGTCTTCCTGAGCTGCCCCCGCCCCCCAGCTGCAGCCCCCTTACAGACCCTCCCCCAGTCACTGTGGAGTTGGGCGTGCTTGCTCCAGCCCACCCGAGGGGACGCCCTGGGTCGGGCGCGCTCCTTTGGCTGGCTTCGCGGGCCAGTTAGCTGTCCCCAGTCTTCTGTCCTTCCCCTACAACGCACTTAAATCCAGTACCTTTAGGGGAGGTTGTTGGCAGCATTGGCTTGTGTCCGTGCCACAGACACCTGGCACCTTATCCCAGGACCCTGCTCTTCTGGGTCCATTTCCCCACACATTTGGTGGAGAGGTTGGGCCGAGAAGAGTTGGGTGACCTTGAGCCCACCATCGCCCCCTCCCCCCCCCCAACCCTGTGATTGCTCAGTATCTACAATAAAGCTGTTTGGAGAAATTGACAGCAAGGGGTGACACTCACTGGCTGCCAGGACCTCACACCCCCTGGGGAGGGGGCGGGGTGAGTTAGGCACAGCCCTTCCTGAAGGCTGCAGATGGACAAGGCCTACAGAGGCCCCTGGAAGGAGAGGGTGGGCGTTATCAGCGCCCACTTTGGAGAGCTTCTTTATCCCCTCACTTCCTACACTTGCATCAGCCTTGAGTTCTGAGCCACCAGAGACTTCCACAGAAACAGCAAGGGGGTGGTCTGGTCCTTTGATCCCTGTCTCCATTAGGAGTTGAGGCCTAGGTTATGGCATGGATGGATCCTCAGGATATTCTCTGGGCCTGCCTTCCCATTTTACAAATGAAGAAACTGAGGCACAGCAGTGCAGTGACTTAGCCATGGTCACACCAAACGCTCTTCCCACAGTACCGCACGGGGTGAGGACATTTAGTGGAAGCAGATGGCTTTGGAGTCACGACCCAGAGTCAAACCCCGTCTTTGTGCCTTAGTCCGGCTTATCTGTGCCTCAGCTCCCGCATCCCAGATCCGAGAATCGGGAGTTGCTTTGCAGCGCTCATGTTCCTCCCCATTCTCAGTCACCTCGCGTGAGAGATGTCAAGCCCGCCCTAGGCACCAGTGCCTGGCACACTGGGCATTCCATAAATGCGGATTCCTTCTCCCCTTCATCCATCCTGTCTTCACACTCATCCTCAGCACCCAGCATTCCCTCCATTTCCATGTCCATGCATCCCCCTTCAACTCCGGAAAAAGCTTAT
Organism: Dromiciops gliroides; assembly: GCF_019393635.1. Lineage (NCBI taxonomy): Eukaryota > Metazoa > Chordata > Mammalia > Microbiotheria > Microbiotheriidae > Dromiciops > Dromiciops gliroides. The sequence continues at coordinate 674,990,411 of NC_057862.1, read as the reverse complement.
TATCGCCCAGGAAAGTGTTCCCAAGAAGCCAGGCTCTGAGGGTCCAGTCTAGGACCTCAGCCCGGCCTCCCCCACACGCCCCCCCCAACCTCCGAAAAGGCCACGAGGGTTTTGGGCGGGGAGGGGGCGGCAGGGTTGCTTTTGTTGCTGTTTCTGAACCCTGTCCATGCGTCAGGGAAGAGGGGGTGCTGCGGCACGCTAGAGAAAGCAGGCGGGGCCCCCCACTGCCCCCCTCTCCTCGCACCTTCGTAGGCCAAGGCCTCCCGCCTCTCTTCTAGAGCCGAGATCCCCGGACCGGGCAGTGTCCAGCCCACCCCCTGTTGCATGTCGAGGGAGGCCCCGCCCTCCTGGGGGCCCTGACGGAAGGTGGGGGGAGCGGGGCGGGGCTGGATTCCTGGAGCTGGTGGGTGGCCGGACTGCAGAGGAGGAGGGACTGGGTGCGGTTCGCATTACAAAGGAATTCCCTGCGGGGTCCCCTAAGTGAGGCTCGGCCGGCCCCAGCCCTGGGACGCCCGGACTGCGAGGCAGCCCTCCACTCTGCGAGCATCCCGCGGCTGCCCCCGCGAGGCTGCGGAAAGCGAGGCTGGCCCGCACTGCGGGAGGCTGCGCTCCGCCTGGATGCGGGGCGGGGCGGGGCGGGGCCGGAGCCTCCCCCGCTCCCCCCCCTCGCGGGCAGGGGGCAGGCGCCGGCCCGGGCCAATGAGCGGGGCTGCCCGCCTGAGTGACGGCAGCCCCCCGCCCCTGGCCCGCAGTCAAGCGCTGCCTCCGCCCCCTCTCTGTCCAGCTCTCTTCCCTTCGCCTCCCCTTTTCCTCGCTGCTTCCTCTCCATCGGCATCTCCCTGCCTTGGCTCCGGGTCCTGCTCTGCCGCCCTCTCCCCTCCGGGCTCGGCCTCGTGGGCCTCGCTCCCGGCTCCTTCCCTACTCCCTCCCTTCTTTCCTCCTCCTCTCCATCCTCCCTTTTTTCTTCCCTTCTTTCCTTCCCTCTCTCCGCTGCTGACCCTTTCCCCAGTCTGTTCATTCATTGTCCCCCTAGCATCTGCATGCTGCCTCACCTGTCTCCCTTCCTGGCCTCCGTCTGGGGGGGGGGGGGCTTCCCTGCCTCGCTCCCTCTGTCTCTTCACCCTCCTCCCCTCCTCCCTTCCATCATCCTCGCCTTGGATTTCGGTGGTCTCTCCTGCCCCACCCCCACCCTCCTGCTGCTTTCTCCACGCTGCCGCCGGGGGAATCGGGGAAGGGGCTTGGATCCCAGCTCTGAGGGGGCTCCTGCTAGGGTAAGTCACATTGCCTGGGGTGGGGAAGTAGAGGGGGATGGAGGGGGAAAGGCTTCAGAAATCCGAGAACCTCCGCCCTTTGCCAATCTGAATTTCTAGAAGCTTCTTGACGGAGGAGGGGGTCAGCGGAGGGGGGAAGGGGCCCTCCTGACCTAGGACTTGGCATCTGTGGCTCCCCAGGGCGTCCATCCCTGGGGTCTGGGGGCTGCAAAAACCAGATGCCAAAGCTCCTTGGTAACTGGTGACGCCACTGGTGACGCACGCAGTTAACTCCTTGTTGTCCCGACCAGAGGCGCGGGCGGATGGCCTGCCTTACATAATGCGGTCGCCGCTCGGGCCAGTCTATCCGCGTCCTCATTACTGAGGAGGAGGTCGGACTGGGTGCCTTCGACTCCCGTCTCCTGGGGTTTAAAGGACCGCACGGGAGGGGGAGGGAGGGGTCCCGGCCAGCGCGGGGGCGGCCGTGGGATGGAAGGTGCGAGGTGTGACACTGGGCACGAGCTCCCAGGAGCCCACCCATCTTGGTCCTTGCCCAGGGCTGCGGGGAGAAAAGGACTGGCCCAGGGGCACTCACCCACCCTGCCTGGCCCCTCACAGTTCACAGCCCTCCCCGCGGCCCGAGCCTCTTCTCTGTGTAAGTCTGGCCCTCCGCGGGCAGGATTCCGAATTTGGACCCCGGTTCTGCCGGGCCTCAGTTTCCTCGTGTGTAAAATACGGGGGTTGGACTCCGCGGCTGTTGAAGTTCCCTTCAGCTCTAAATTCTTTAGTCCTGTCTGTGAAAATGGAAAGAACCTTTCCTCCATCTCCCCAGGAGAGGTTTGGGGGACCGATGCCTTCAAGAGCGATCTCAGATTTCAAACTGGAAGGCATCTTAAAGGCCAGCCCAGCCAAGCCTTCCATTTTACAGACCCCAGAGGGGGTGACTTGCCCAGGTATTAAAGCAGAGCTGGGATTCGAACCCAGAGCCTTTGGTTCCAAATCCGGGCTTTTTCATCTTACACTTAGGGCTCCCCTAGGGCCAGTTTCTTCCTCTGTATAGAATGGGGTGGGGGTGGGCTTGATGACCTCACAGAGCCCCCCAACTCTAAATCTGTGACCCCAGGAACCTTCTTACTTTCTGTCCCCAGCCTCCATCCGGAAGAAGAGCTCAGATGAGCGCAGTCCCACGTTGTTAGGCACCGAATGTGTCCCCCCACTGGTGGATGGTTGAATTTCATAAGAAGACCCTGGGAGGGCAGGGCTTAACACAGGAATGAAGTTAAAATGGTGGGATTTCAGAGACTGAGATAGGCTCATGGGAAGAGATATTTGGGAGGGAGAGCCACCTCCATCCTTACTGGCCCCAAGGGGGGGAGCGGGGCGGAGTGAGGCTGAATATGTCTAAGGCCTCAAAGGTGAAGGGCCTGGAGGCCCTATGAAGATTCAGGAACTAGGAATGTTCAGCCTGATGAGCAGAAGACATGGGGCGGGGGCACACATAGCCATCTTCAAATATATGAGGAAAAGACAATAGAGCTGCTGTGCTTGTCCCCAGGGATCAGAGCCAGAGTCAAGGGTGGAAATCACAAAGAGGCAGATTAAGGTGTGACAGGGCTGTCAGTTCTCATCTAAAAGTGCAGTGGGTCATCCAGGGCTCCTTCCCGGAAGTCTTCAGGTACGCACTGGATGACGGCTGCTCCCGTGCATGGAGAGAGGATTCCTGGTCAAGTGTTGGTTGGACTGGGTGGCCTCTGAGGTTCCTTCCAACTCTGAGTTTCTGTGACTGGTTTGAAAGGGATCAGAGGTCATTTGGTCCAGCCCTCTGCCTCCAAACCACACTACCGCACCCATCCTGGACAGTTCTTCAGGGCAGGAGAAACTGGAAGTAAGTGGCTTCTGCAGCGGTCCCTTCCCTTCCAATCCTGAGACTCGGATAAGCCGGAGAGTGGGATCTGAGGCCAAGTCCCAGGCTTCTTCCTTTCCACTGCCTCGGACAGGGGTGGACAGGGGTGGGCAGGGAACGTGGCCCTAGCTTTTTTCCAAAGCAAGGATTCCTAACCTGTCTTGTGTACTGGACCCTTTAGCAATGGTGGAACCTCTGAACCCATGCTCATAATCTTGTTTTAAAATGCACAGGACGGAGGAAATCAGTTATATGGAAATAACTATCAAAAAATTTTTTTTTTTTGGCAGGGCAATGGAGGTTAAGTGACTTGCCCAGAGTCACACAGCTAGTAAGTGTCAAGTGTCTGAGGCCGGATTTGAACTCAGGTCCTCCTGAATCTAGGGCCGGTGCTTATTCCACTGCGCCACCTAGCTGCCCCCAAAATATTTTTTAGAAAAACAAATTTCCAGACTCCCCTGAAACTCCTTAAGGGGCCTGGGGACACCACGTTAAAAAATCCCTGCTCTAAAAGCTGTCTGAGAAAGAAATCTTTAGGTGATGAGACAGGAGTGGTTAAGCTGGTGATGCTCCCGGCTTCCTGAGGGGTGCCGACGGGGCCCACGTTCCCATCTGCAGGAGGAAGAATTCTTCCTGAGGGGGCAAGATGGGCAGCCCCTAAAGGCCCTTCTCTTATTCTCTGCTCACTCCTCAGGGCTGGAATTGGCAGCGTAGGTGGGTCAAAGGGGCTGTGTCGGGATAGCTTGTAGGGTTTGGAGTTGGGAAGACTTAGGAGCCTCTTTTATTTTTTACCAGCTGTGTGACCCTGAGCAAATGGCTTAGCCTCGCCAAGCCTCAGTTTCCTCGTCTGCAAAATGGGGATGATAATACGTGTAGTACTTACAGGGTTTAAAAGTGAAAATGTATACAAAGTGATTTGCAAAATTTACAGAATTATATCGACATTATCATCGTTGTTGTTATTATTATCTTTCAGGAGGACCAAACAAGATGTTGTTCGCAGTGGCCTTGTCCGAAAAGATTGTTCCTAAGGTAAACCACTCGATGTCTTATTTCTCCCAATAAAATATTATACACACACACAATAGCTTCTTGTGTTTTATTTCTTCCATCACCTCATTGCCTGATTTTTTCTTGAACTGTTGACACTTGAGGCAGTAATTCCCTTTATTTTTTTGTTTGTTTTTGCAGGGCATTGAGGGTTAAGTGACTTGCCCAGGGTCACACAGCTAGTAAGTGTCAAGTGTCTGAGGCTGGATTTGAACTCAGGTCCTCCTGAATCCAGTGCTTTATCCACTGCCCCACCTAGCTACCCCCAGTAATTCCATTTTTTTAAAAGTAATTTCATTTTAAAAAGAACACTTCCTTCCCTTTGGTTCCCATAAGTCTCGAAATGCATCGATGGACTGACTGCCCCAGCAAGGAGCTCCCATAGTTGTCTAGCTTTTCAGCTAGGAGGGAGGAAGGACAATAAAAAGGTGGACCAGGAGAGGAAAGAAGGCTGAAGCGGCGGTGATTCTGCCCTGCTGTTCTCTGCCACCCCCATCAAACAGCCCGTTGGAATTCTGTAGTTCTGATCACCTTATAGCCAGAAACTGTCAACGAGGCTCAGCCCAGATGCTGTCTCCCTTCACACATTACCTCATATTTGTTTTCCTGGAGGCATTACCTCATTTTAATTTTTTTTGTCTTATCTTCTCTGCCTGGCAGATCAGAGGCATTTAATAAAGGTTGGTTGAGTTCATAAAAATGTAGCAGCTGGAGGGCATGATGGGCAGGGCCTGACCCAGCTGAAGGCCTGAGTGCTGTCTAGTCAAAAGCTTGTCCCCACTTCCAATGGGTGCTGCTCAATGCCAGACCTTGCTTTGGCATAATTACTAATTTGTGTCTTTCCACCTCTCTATGCCTGCCCCTTCATATCTTGTTAGTCCAAAGGTTTGGTGTATATATACACATACCCAGTCAGCCTGGGGTTCTAATCCCTAATCTATCCACTAGTTAGTTAGGCAGCTTGGAATAAGGAAGATACTAGTTAGAATTCTGTCCCACTCTAATTGGACGTGCATCAGTCAAAAGGCATTTCTTAAGCACTTACTATTTGCCAAGCATTGCGGCAAGGGCTAGGAATACAAAGAAAGGCAAACACAGCCCATGTGTTCTAGTAAAAGACAACATGTAAAGCCCATGTATGTAAATTTTGGGGGGTTATATGCATACATGCATACATGCATGTATTTTGTTTGCCCTTTGTTCTCCAAGAGGATCAGGACATTCAGAGATGATGTCATGACCTGCACTGAATTGGATTTCAGTGAGGGGGCGCTGTACAAGGCCACCAGCCTCACTCATCCTCCAAAGCCATCTGGGTCCAGTGGCAAAATAGACATCAGGACGACTGGATGTTTGAGGCAGTCAGGGTTAAGTGACTTGCCCAGGGTCACACAGCTGGTGTCAAGTGTCTGAGGCCGGATTTGAGCTCAGATCCTCCTAACTCCAGGGCGTGTTCTGTCTGTTACTCCACCTAGCTGCCCACACATAAGTGTATTATAATATGTACATACATGTATACATACACACAAATGGAAGGCACTAGCAGTGGAATGGGAGAACTGGGAATGGTCTCTTCCCTGTACTGTCCCTCCTTACCTGGCCCTGACTGTTTAATATTATAAGATAACATATAAATCAGATGTAATGCAGTATGATTGTGATAGGATGAGATATAGAAATTATACAATTTTTTTTTGGCGAGGGCAATGAGGATTAAGTGACTTGCCTAGGGTCACACAGCTAGTAAGTGTCAAATGTCTGAGGCTGGATTTGAACTCAGGTACTCCTGTGACTCCAGGGCCGGTGCTTTATCCACTTCACCTAACTGCCCCCAATTATGCAATATATTAATGGCAAACTTGTCATAATAACAATTGTCCAAATGCCTCATGATATAAAAGTCCTTGAAAGCAGAAAGGCCGGGGAGGGGAAGTCAAGGCCAGAACCCCAGGAATCCAACAGCCCTCCCAAAGTCATCTGGTCTGTGTGATCCAGAGGAAAGGATGCAGGGTCTGTCTGGAGTCAAGGACCAATCCTGGTTCTGCTGTTTGCTCCTCTGTGATGCTTTGGGCTTCCCCCTCTCTGGGCCTCAGTTTCTTTATCGGCAGTATGGTCCAATGACACCTATGTGCTGAGAGAATCAGGTGAGATGTGATGGTTTTTGAAGCCACATAGTCTGTGAATATCAGCTTTTATTCTTCCTGACTCAGAGTTGGGGAGAGGGAAGGGAAATTGAGAGGTCAGAGAAAGATTAGGGGGTGCAAATTGCCCCTGAGAGTTGAGTTGGAGAATAATAGTTTAGATTCAACCTGGCTTGGGAGGTAGATGGATGGATGAGATGACCTTTTGGGTTTTTTTGGTAGGGCAATGGGGGTTAAGCGACTTGCCCAGGGTCACACAGCTAGTAAGTGGTAAGTTTCTGAGGTCAGATTTGAACTCAGGAACTCCTGAATCCAGAGCCAGTGCTTTATCCACTGCGCCATCTAGCTGTCCTGGAGATGACATTTTGAATCTTGTGAAAAACCTCTCAACCTCACGTCTTCCCTAACCCCTATCACTGATGATCAGAGCTGCAAAGGGATTTCTGAAGATCATCTGCTTTTTGCAGATAGGGATACTGAGGCTCAGAAGGTGGAAGTGATAGTAGGTGACATTTATTTCTCTCAACTCATTTCAGGCTCATAATCCTTTTGGTATGTATCGAAGCCCCTGATTTAGGGGCTCTGAAGGGTAAGACTTTCTCAGAATCGTGAAGCTAATAAGTATCAGAGCTGGGAGTGAAGTCAGGTCTCCCCTGTTTCTGGGTCTATTGCTCTTTCTACTTCTCTAAGCTGAAGGGGTCAGTTTATTTGGCACAGATGAAACCAAAAAAAAGGCCTTGGAAATCTGGGGACAGGGGTAATCAAGTGGTTGGGGGTGAAAGGTGAAGGATCTCACAGACCGGCTATTGTCTTATGGTTGAAGGTTGCTTAATGTCATCCTTCCTGACAGACACTTCTCATTCTTTTAAAAAATTTTTTTTTGCAGGGTATTGGGGGTCAAGTGACTTGCCCAGGGTCACACAGCTAGTAAGTGTGAAGTGTCTGAGGCCACATTTGAACTCAGGTCCTCCTGAATCCAGGGCCGGTGCTTTATCCACTGCGCCACCCAGCTGCCCCCTTGACAGACACTTCTGACCCTCCCTCCACCATGCCCTCAGCCCTCCATCCCTTCACTGTGGGCTCAGCTATTTCCCCTGGCAGTGGGGATGGCCTGCGTTGAGCCAACCCTACTTTCCTCTTTTGGGGCTTCATGGCACATGCTTGTGAGATGGTTGGCCAAGACCAGCTCTGAGCCTGAGGAATCCTCCCCTCCTCTTTCTCCATGTGAGCATTCTCTCCACTGGGGCAGATTGCAATCTATTTATGCCCTCTGGACCACGCTGCTTCTGATCATTGTTCTGCCACAGACTTTCCACTGGGGGGGAGGGAGGTGTTTGCTTCATGACCTGCAGAACTTCCTTAAGTTTTCTGCCATCCCCCCAAGCTTCTAGGGCTGTCGACTCCTCTCTTGCGACATTTCTGCCTTTTCCGACCACACATTTGTGTACTGTGGCACTTCTCTGGCTCCTCCGAGCCCTCACGGTACAGAACACCATCCCTCCAGACCTTGCAGAAGACCCAAAGTCGTGTGTGCCCTTTGAGCTGGAAGGAGCTTTACAAATCATTTCTTCCAACCTGTTCATTTTACACATGTGTAACCTGAGGCCCGTTGAAGGGAAGGGGAAAGAGAGCAAGCATTTATTATTTTTGTTTTTTGTTTTTTAGTGAGGCAATTGGGGTTAATTGACTTGCCCAGGGTCACACAGCTAGTAAGTGTTAAGTGTCTGAGGCCGGATTTGAACTCAGGTACTCCTGACTCCAGGGCCGGTGCTTTATCCACTGCACCACCTAGCTGCCCCGAGAGCAAGCATTTATTAAGCACCTAATACATGCCAGGCATCCTGCTACACTTTACAAATTTTATCTCATATGATCCTCCCAGGAAACCTGTTAGGTGTTATTATAGCCCCCCCACTTTGCAGCTGAAGAAGCAGAGACACATAGAGGTTAAGTGACTTGCCCAGGGTCACACAGCTAGAAGTGTCTGAAGCTAGATTTGAATCTGGGTCTTCCTGACTTCAGGCCCAGTGCTCCATCCACTGGGGACACCTCTTAGCATAAACAAGCTTGCCCAAGGTCACACAGGTATTTAGTGTTAGAGATTGGATTAAAACAATGACTTTCCATCCATCCTTTTTCCCATGACACCAGATGAGACTCAGTTTCCCTATTTGCAAAATGAGGAGGATTGGACCAAGTTTCTCCATTTCTTCCCAGTGCTAAAGCCTCTGATTCCTTCCCCTTCAGACAATGGTCTGAAGGACCATAATCCCCTCTCCTTCTCTGCTTTCCTCCCTGTGCCTAGTAGAAGACTCTACATGGAAGGCATTCTCCATGAAGTTTGTCCACTGGCAGATAATCTCACAGACTGACTGACTTTTCCTGGGAGGAGGAGGAAGAACTGGCTTGGGAAAAACAAAACCAAACAAAAAAAAAAAAAACCCCTTCTGATATCCTAATCATGTGGTATTTCCAGCACTGAGTGGGAACAGATCTATGCACCAGCACCAGCACCAGCATCCCACCCCTTACAAGGAACCACCTCAGCTCTGTTCCTTACTGCTCTAGACAATCGACAGACTTTGAGGGAAAGCCACAGACTTCTCTGCCTCATCTTCACAAGTCAGGGCTGACTTCCAGCCAGTGGTGTGCTGATAAATATATATATTTTTTTAATTTAATTTTTTTTTTTGTGGGGCAATGAGGGTTAAGTGACTTGCCCAGGGTCACAAAGCTAGTAAGTGTCAAGTGTCTGAAGCTGGATTTGAACTCAGGTACTCCTGAATCCAGGGCCAGTGCCTTATCCACTATGCTACCAACTGCCCGCTGATAAATATTTAATAACCAGCTTTTGGAGGTTAGAGTAAGCATAGCACATTTTAAAGTCTAATCTGCATCCTTAAAGGTTGTTGTTGTGGGGGTTTTTTCCCCATTGCTTTCTTAATCCTAGGCCATCAACAAAATAAATGGAGCCCTGATTTGTAATCCCCAATATCCAAGGTATAAGTGCTACATTGAAAATTTAACCATCAGCTCTCCCTGGTTCAAGCTGACTCCGGCACTCCCCTGTTGCCACCCTCCCTTCCCATTCTCTATTTCTTTCAGTATCTCATAATATGGCAAAAATAACTCAGATTTCTACTAAGAGGAAGGAAGGCTTAGTGGACAGAGCCTTGGACCTGGAGTCAGTAAGACATGGGTCTAGATCTCATCTCTAACACTAGCCATGTAACTCTGGGGGAGTCAGCCTCTCTAAGACTCGGTTTCCTTCCCTGTAAAATAATAATACTTGTAAGCAATCATACTCGTAGAGTTGCTGTATGCAAAGCACTTTGGAAATTACAAAATGCTTTCAGATTTTCGGTGTCCTTTCCTCACAACAGCCCTGGATGTAGATAAATGCAAAGATTATTATCTTCATTTTACAATTCAGGAATCTGAGGCTTGGTAGAGTGGTGGTTTGTCCAAGATCACACAGATACTAAGTGTCAAACCCAGATCTTCTGACTCTGAGTTCAGTCTACTTTTCCCTGAATCACATTAACAGGCATTTCTCAACCAGAAAGGGATGAGAGAGAAGCCTTGCATTATGGGAGTCCTGCTTTTTGTCCTAGATTTAACATTAAACCACTGTGGGACTTTGAACAAATCATTTCCTCTTTTAAAGCCTCAGTTTCCATATCTACAAGTTGAAACCAAAGGGCTTGAGCCTTTGTTATGTTCTGAGGACAGTGCTGAACATTGGTGGGGTGGAGCAGGTCCTTGTTTGTCCTTCATTCTCAAAGAGGACCATGACATTGGGAGGTGATGATTGGATTTAAGTGAGGGAGGGCTGGGCAAGGTTATCAACCTCACTCTCTCCTCCAGAGCGTCTGGGTCCAGTGGCAAGATATACATCAGGAAGACTGGAGATGGTCCCAGATGTTTAAGGCAATTGGGGTTAAGTGACTTGCCCAGGGTCACACAGCTAGTAATGTCTGAGGTGAGATTTGAACTCAGGTCCTCCCAATCTCAAGCCTAGTGCTCTATCCATGGTGACACCTAGCTGCGGGGACACACAGATTAAATGAGATAGTTCCTCTCCTGAGACGTTCAACACAGTGAAGAAGAAGAGAATACAAAACCTCATCCTTGAAGAGTTCATAATCTTGTTTAGGACACACACACACACACACACACACACACACACATGTACACACACAAGCATGCACACACATTACAAAACTAGAGGGGGAAAAAGACTGTAATACTACAGGGTGGGCCAAAAGTCATGAATATTTAATCACTCCTTTATTTTTTGTTTTAAATTTACAACACCATAGCATCATATACAGTATAGATAGGAAATTAATTTATATTACTGTGAAAAATAAAGAAAAAATAATTTTCAAAAAGTTATTTGGGGCAGCTAGGTGGCACAGTGCATAAAGCACTGGCCCTGGATTCAGGAGGACCTGAATTCAAATCCAACCTCAGACACTTGACACTTACTAGCTGTGTGACCCTGGGCAAGTCACTTTACCCTCATTGCCCCGCAAAAAACAACAACAAAAAAGTTACTGGAACATGAGATCCCTTCATGACTTTTGGCCCATCCTGTATAATCAAAGTACCCCCAAATGTGATTTGATTCAATTCAATTTAGTTTAATAACTGGCAATAATAACATGCCAAGCATTGTGTGACGCTAGCTACACAAAGACAAAATGGCATTTAAGTAGTGTTTTATGGCTTGCAAAACCCTTTACAAATATTATCTCATTTGATCATCACAACAAGCCTGGGAGGTGGGTTACTATCCCCACTTTACATTTGAGGAAAGGGATCCAAACAGAGGGCAAGTGACTCGCCCAGGGTCACACAATTAGTAAATGTCAGAGCCTGGATCTGGAGTCTTCCCTACTCCAGGGACAGGTCCATCCAGGGTACCACTAGCTGCCTCCTCGTGTGCAAGGTGAGGGGGCTGGACTTAGAGGCCTGCCTTCTATTATAGCACAGAGGAGACAGGAAGTCCTGAGTTCAAGCCTGCCCTCTGACACTTGGGAAAGTTACTTCACATCTCTGACGCTCGGTTTCCTCATTTATGAAATGGGCTTGATGGTGACACCATTTCAGGATGCTGAGTGAAGGATGGCACAGAGGTGGTAGTAACTGGGGCAACTTCTGTTCTTCCTCAATTCTCACAGGAGAGTTATGTTGATAACCAAATGAGATGGCGTTTATAAAGTACTTGGCAAGCCTTCAAATGCTATGTAAGTGTGAGATGATGAGCATCTCCAACCAAGGTCCTTTGCTACTTCTAGGATTCTCTCTGTTCTATGGTTGCACTCAGCTTGGTGGGGGGAGTTATTTGAGGATAGGGAGACCAGCTGGAGGCATCTTCCTCCCCTGCCCCACCTCCACCCCACCCCAAAACCCCCAGCATCCTGCTCTCCCAGCATTCAGTCCCCAGCTGTCACCTCCCAGCAGTCTGAATTGTCAACTTCCTGGCAAACACACTCTGGCTTTTATTTAATCAATTTGCTTGTACTGAGCATAAGAAAAAGAAAGAAAAAGAGGGGAAGAAAATTCCTCCCTCCCTTCATGCCTGCTTGGAAGTCAGCACTTCCCAGAGACCTAACAAGAAGAAACCAAGGAAGAAAGAAACTACAGTAATTGGTGAAATCATGGCTTTTAAAAAATCTCCGATTTTATTTGCTTTTGGTCTGAGACGTCATCAGCTTGGTATCCAATGGTTATTCATTTATGTGAGGCCTGGTGCTAGGCCCCTCTTTAAGGATGCTATTCTTGCTTCAAGGTCATTTGGTCCGGAGCTTGTAAGAACAGAAGAGTGTGGGGGTGGGCTGGGATTCCTGGGGAGGCAGACCCACCCCTCTCAGAATGTTAGACCACAAGGGGTTTGAGTCCAACCCTTTCATCAGGCAGAAGAGGAAATTGAGGCCCCCCAACGGGCTTCCTTCCCTTCCCCAGTAGTGCAGGCTCCCTCCCCCACACATACACACTTACACTCCAACCCAACTAGCCTATTTGCTGCTGCTCCACATTTATTATATTCCATCTTCCACTTCCAGGCCTTTGCAAGGACTGTCATATATCCTATCTGTTGTTGTCATTCAATCCTTTTTTAATCATGTCCCACTCTTTGTGACCCCATTTGGGGTTTTCTTGCGTGGTTTGCCATGTCCTTCTCAGGCTCATTTGACAGATGAGGAAACTGAGACGAACAGGGTGAAGTGACTTGCCCAGGGTCACACAGCTAGATTTGAACTCAGAAAGATGTCTTCCTGACTCCAGGCCTGGCACTCTACCCATAGTAGCACCACCTGGCTTCCCTCCCTCCCTATATCCAACTCTTGCAAACCCTGGGTCTCTTTACAACCAGTGAGAATTCCTTTGCTGATCCCCTCTCCCCAGTTATTAGGGCTCCCTGCTTCTAATTACAAAACTACTTCATTTTTATTTATTTATTTAATTATTTTTTTGGCGGGGTGATGAGGGTTAAGTGACTTGCCCAGGGTCACACAGCTAGTAAGTGTCAAGTATCTGAGGTTGGATTTGAACTCAGGTACTCCTGAATCCAGGGCCAGTGCTTTATCTACTGCGCCACCCAGATACCCTCAAAAAATGTTTTAATTATACTCTTTTCTTCCTTGGTTTTTACCATCGTGGTCACTAAAGCCTTTTCCCACATAATTCAGACACCCCCAAATTAAAAAAAAAAACCCTCATCCTTTGGACAAAAAAGCGTAGTCAAGCAAAAAAAAAAAAAAAAATCCACACATTGGCCTTATCCAAAAATGCGTGTTCTGTTCTGTACTTAAAGTCCATCACTTCTCTGCTCCCTTCCCATTGTGCTCTCGATCTCCTGATTTTGCCACCATGTTCCCTCAAGGGCACCTTCTCCTTCCCACTCTTCCACCTTCTCTAGGGATGTTTCTGCTTCTATCTGTTAGGGGGATTTTGAAGAGGTCGGTGCCCTTGAGATAGCTCACATAGATATCTTCCCTAAACATCATGTTTCAGGGTGGCCTCAAAGCATTTCTTGTATTTTCAGTGATGAAGTCACCTATTCCTCCCATGATGCAGTTCAAGGATTCTTCCATTCTTATCATGTGCCTAGCTCAGGGGATTTCAGCCTAGCCTTTTATCACCATTATGAAGGGATTTGAAGAAATCACTTTATTTTGTCCCTGTTGGAGTTGGAGACTTTGACTTTTTTTTTTAAAGTGAGGCAATTGGGGTTAAGTGACTTGCCCAGGGTCACACAGCTAGTAAGTGTTAAGTGTCTGAGGCCGGATTTGAACTCAGGTCCTTCTGACTCCAGGGCCGGTGCTCTATCCACTGAGCCACCTAGCTGCCCCTTACTTTGACTTCTTTTCAGGTCCATCTCACATGTCACCTCCTCCATGATCCCTCCCTGAACTCTCTTCAGGTAAAGATCATCTCTCTTTTCTCGAATTCCCTGTAGCATTTCCCCAGGACCATGTATCTCACTGCTTTATAAATGTCTTTTTAAAAATTAAATTCTGGGGCAGCTAGGTGGCACAGTGGATAGAGCACCGGCCCTGGAGTCAGGAGGATCTGAGTTCAAATCCGGCCTCAGACACTTAACACTTACTAGCTGTGTGACCCTGGGCAAGTCACTTAACCCCAATTGCCTCACTAAAAAATAAAAATAAAAAAAATTTTTAAATTAAATTCTGCCTCAATTCTCTCCCTACTGTAGTCCATTTTCCTCTCAGCGATTGAAATGATTTTCCTAAAATGCAAGCGTAGTTCTATCAAATTCCATCCTCCTCACTGAATAAGCTCCTATGGTTCCCTATGGCCTACAGGATCCGACATAAAACCGTTTGCTTGTCTTTTAAAGCCTTTTCTACTTTGACTCCTTCTTACTTTTCCAGTCTTCTTGTTTGTTTTTTGTTTTGTTTTTGTATTTTTTTTCTGGGGCAATGGGAGTTAAGTGACTTGCCCAGGGTCACACAGCTAGTAAGTGTTAAGTGTCTGAGGCCGGACTTGAACTCAGGTCCTCCTGAATCCAGGACTGGTACTTTATCCACTGCAGTACCACCTAGCTGCCCCCTACTTGGTGAGTTTTTGAAAACCACTCATTTGAATCTAGCACAAGCATACTTAAAAATGATTTTAAAAAATTAAACTCCTTTCTACAGTTCTGTAACTTCACTTTCCATATGCCCAGATAGAATTGATTCTAGTTACTCAGTTTTTAAAGTTGCTCTTAGTGGCCTTCGATTTCATTGGGAATTCCAGGCTCAAACCAATATCCTTCTCTAAAGGAGAATTTATTGACAACTAGAACCTTGTTTTCATTTTCAGGCAAGGCCCTAAGAAAGAGTGCTCTCTGCTTTGAGTGTCGATGAACAATTTGAACTAAGACACAATCCCCACCCACTCTTCTCCCTTTGAAGGTAAAAATACCCCTGAGAACACTTGAAGTGGTAACAATATACAATGGTTGGGCTTTTTGTTGTTATTATAATAGCATTTTCTGATGTTACTCTCATGATACTTTCTGCCTTGGCTCTCACTGGCTAAAGGCCAAGCATGTTATTTTTTTGGGGGGGGGGAGCGGGCAATGAGGGTTAAGTGACTTGCCCAGGGTCACACAGCTAGTGTCAAGTGTCTGAGACTGGATTTGAACTCAGGTCCTCCTGAATTCAGGGCCAATGCTTTATCCACTGCGCCACCTAGCTGCCCCCCAAGCATGTTACTTTTCCCCCCTCCTCTACGGGTCTCCAGCATCCTTGGGGTATCTAGATTCCATCATTGGTTCCGCCATTCACCAATGGTGTGTCTCAAGTATAAGGAGGCCCTGAACCCTGATTCATTTAACCACTTAACAATCAGATTATATTTTTACAAGGAAATATTTACTTCACAGGTATAATCATTACACAACCAGCTTAGCTAAGTTTCTTTCCAGCACCGTCCCAAGTTCCATGTGCAAAGCCCCTGCAGGCTGGAGTCCCAGACCCCTTGGCTTCTCAGGGCTTCCCTGCTGGGCTGGCTGACTGCAACATTCTGTCTGGAATCCTGGCTCCAAGGTTGCTGTAATGAGCTCCTGGTCTGGTGGGGATTACTGCCCGAGTCTGAAACTGAGAACAGCTGAAACACATCAGGAACAAAACTACCCCAGACCCCTCTGTGAGAGTCAGGAGGCAAAAGGAGAGAAGGGGAAGGTATTCTCCCCCTTCCCGCTTCATTCCACGGTGCCCACACTGCGCTGCGGACCAACTGTATGTGACCTTTACCCTGTGCATGTAGCAGCAAAGAAGGCAAGACCGGTTCAGGTGGCCAGGTTTAAAACCAGCCTGTTCTGGCTGTGGATCCAGTGGAAGGAGGCCACTCTCATGGACATTGTAGGGAAGTGTGCAGGGAAGCAGGCTGCTTCCGCGCTAGTCCTATGCCACTAGATCATCCATGGAAAAACCTACAGGACTGATCATCCATGCACTTAGCACACTGGCTGGCACATAGTAGGAGCTTCATAGACAGTGCCTTTTGGTTTTGCATAACATTTGTTTCTGGAAATATCCCCTCCTGTCCTCACCTTCCCCTTGGTTTGAACTCTACCTTGTAACAAAGGAAAGCAAGAACACCAGACAGAGCCACTTGGTCTAAAAATCTAAATGACATTCTGCCAGCATGGCAGATTTGACCATTGTTGCTATTGACGATTCATTCAACAAACACTGATGGCCGGTGTGAGGAATTGAAGACAACACAAATATGAGTGGGGCTGAAATCACTCTGTCCTCTAAGCCCTGCATATTTTTCAGGTGAGAATGCATTCTTATTTTTTTTTTACTAGGTGACTTGGCCACTACTGCTGGGCCTTCGGAGGAGCGGCAAGCTACTGGGGGTGGGGGTGAGAGAGAGAGTAGGTAATCTGAGAGCTCCAGACAAGTGTCCAAGGAGGAACCACTTGGGGGCTGGGGGTGGATGGGAGCGGTAAGGAACATTTCACTCTCCCTTATCCCAGCTTCCTTTACTGCCCAAGCACAGGAGGACTGTGTGAGCTGTGAAGGGTCTGGTCCTGCCTTCCCATGGTGTCCTATCAATATCCTTAGGACGGTTGGTGGCGGTGTCTGCATCAGGAGCCAAGGACAGACTGACCTACATGGCAGAGCTGTCCAAAAGGCTACAACACATCTAAGGGGGCTATCTTGAAGAGTCTAGCAAAAGGACTTTGGGGGCCATTCTTGTCTTCTCTGAACTTCAAAACCACTGCTGGCTCACCCTGGAATTCCTCCCGGTGTCTCCGGTCTTCTCCCCCAGAAAATTCTTGTGGCCCACTCATCATGGAATGTTCCCCTGCAAGATCTACCCTGCCTGCTCTCATTAGTTAGTTCCTCCTGGAACCCCCATTTTGTTGGTGGGCTGGGGGTGCCTTGCCTTTGTTCTCCTCCCTCAAAACCATGATGCTGGTCACAGGCATTTTCACCCCCCCCTTTTCAGCTCTCCAATGGATTTTCTTTCCTAATTAGAAAATAAGCTCCTTGAAGGCAAGAAATGTCTTTTTGGGGGAATATGTGTGTGTATGGATATATACATATACATAATATATTAATATATATGTGGAGATATATGTGCATGTGTGTATATATGTGTGTCTGCATTATTAATATATATGTGGAGATATGTGTGCATGTATGTATATATGCGTGCCCACATATACAAATACACACATAAAATATATACATTTATGTATATGCATGTGTACATACATACTACATACATCTATATCTGTCTATACATACCTATACCTGTACCTATAGCCACATCCACATCTATCTCTATCTATGGAGATATGTGTGTGAAAGAATAGATGATGGGTATATTTGTATCCCTCGTGTCCAAACTTGATGTGCATGAATAACTCAGGTCCAGTCAGAAGTGATACGTAAAACACAATGTTTATGGGTAACAGCAGGTGTAAATGGGTAGGGCCAAGGATCGTGTTGGGCAAGACTGATGGGACCTATCCACCTGGAGCTGTCAGTGCTTACGGGCCGTAGAATTGCCTCATTAAGGGTACTGGATAGGGGCTCCCCTGGGGCAGAGTCAGGCGGGCTACCCCCTCCCTCTAGCAAGTCAGCATTAGTGACCAAGCTGGCTCATCTGCTCTGGCTAAGGCTGGTTAACCCTTGGACAAAACCATGGGCTTTGAATACAGTTTTTAGAAGGGTGTTGCTATGTGTAAGGGGAAGGGTGGGAGGTTTATCTGGGATGCGCACACAGTGTGAGCCCAGGCAGTGCCTTGGGGCCACATGCCCACTAGGGTATAACCACCGGCTGTGACTATGACTATGCTAAACTTAAATGCTTGAAGGAGTTATTTTGCTGTGTGTGTGTGTTGGGGGGGGGGGCGGTACATGCCTTGCAGTTACATTCACACATAGTATGGGGGCTTTAGGAACTGGATTAAGTTGTGGAAACAGCTGACAGGGGAACGTCCTCTGCTATACCCATTTCTCTGCTCCTTGTTTCCATAGCAACTCTTTTTCTGGGGGGGCATAGGTTTCACACTAGCATCTCCCATAGTGCTTGGCACATGGTAAGTAATAAATAAATGCTTATTTCCTTCCTTTCCTTTGCCATATATACTTTCTAGTTTGAAACCTGGTCCCCTTGGACTCTATATGTACTTGTGGGAAAGGGTGTCACAGGTTTTACTTTTTTTTTTTTGGTGGGGCTATGGGGGTTAAGTGACTTGCCCAAGGTCACACAGCTAGTGTCAAGCGTCTGAGGCTGGATTTGAACTTAGGTCCTCCTGAATCCAGGGCCGGTGCTTTATCCACTGCTCCACCTAGCCGCCCCCTTGTACTGGCTCTTGAAGGTATGGGTAAAATTATAGGGAAAATTCCAGGCAGAGGGCAAAGAGTGAGCAAAGTCTCAAACTGAAGAAAGTGCAAGGTATGACCTGGGAGAGATGAGCCGGCCATATTAGCTGGAGTATACAGTAGGGACATAGTGGGAGATGAGGCTGGAAAGGAAGATTATGGGCAGATTGTCTTAAATTCTGGCTTGAGGAGTTTGGATTTTCTTCAGTGGACAGGGATTCACTGCAGGCTTGTGAGAGGGAGAGTGACAGGATCCGAGCGAGTGGTGCACTAGGCAGATTAATCCAGGGAGGGTGGGCAGGACCAACTGGAGGATGGAGAATCTGGAAGTTGGGAGGCCCATCAGGATTCTGTAGTTTAGGCAAGAGGTGCTGAACACCCTGCTAGAGTAGGATCAGTAAGAATGAATGAAAAGAGACTGATGTGAAAGGCATTGTGGGTTGCTTTTAATTTAATTTTATTTTTTTGTGGGGCAATGGGGGTTAAGTGACTTGCCCAGGGTCACACAGCTAGTAAGTGTCAAGTGTCTGAGGTCAGATTTGAACTCAGGTCCTCCTGAATCCAGGGCCGGTGCTTTATCTACTGTGACACCTAGCTGCCCCTATTTTTAAATTTTTAAATAATAAATATTTTTATTTATAGTTTTGAGTTTAAATTTTTATTCTTCTTTCCCTCCCTCCCCTCCTCCCCTCCCTGAGGCGGCAGATATGGGTTATACATGTATGATTATGTAAAACATTACCATATTTGTCATTTTGTACAAGCAAACTTGATTAAAAAGAAAAAAAAATGAAAGAAAGTGAAAAATCGCCTGCTTCAGTCTGTCCCATCAATATCAGTTCTTTCTTTGGAGGTGGGTAGTATCCTTCATCATTAGTCCTTTGGGGTTGTCTTGGATCATTGTATTGTTGTGAATAGTCAAGTCATTCACAGTTCTTCATCAAACAATATTGCTGTCTCTGTGCACAGTGTTCTCTTGGTTCTGCTCACTTCGATATACATCATTTCATACATGTCTTTCCAGGCCTTTCTGAAGTCATCCTGCTTGTCATTTCTTAAAGCACAATAATATTCCATCACCATCATCTAGCACAGCTTGTTCAGCCATTCCCCAGTTGATGGGCATCCCTTTGATTTCCAATTCTTAGCCACCACAAAAAGAGCTGCTATATATATTTTTGTACAAATAGGTCTTTTTCTCTTTTTGGAGATATCTTTGGGATATGAACCTAGCAGTGGTATTGCTGGATCAAAGGGTATGCACAGTAGATAAAGCACTGGCCTTGGATTCAGGAGTATCTGAGTTCAAATCCAGCCTCGGACACTTGACACTTACTAGCTGTGTGATGAGCTCTGGGCAAGTCACTTAACCCCCATTGCCCTGCAAAAAAAAAGGGGGTATACACAGTTCTATAGCCCTTTGGGCTTGGTTCCAAATTGCTCTCCAGAATGGTTGGATCCTTTCACAACTCTACCAACAGTGGATTAGTGCCCCAGCTTTCCCACATCCCCTCCAGCATCTAATATTTTCCGTTTTTGTTATATTTGCCACTCTGATAGGTGTGAGGTGATACCGCAGAGTTGTTTTCATTTGCATTTCTCTGGTGAAAGGCATTGTGAAAGAAGAATCAGCAAAATTTGGTGTCTGATGATGTAACTGGGACTAAAATATCTATCACCCTCTCTGATGATCCCACTTCTGTATCTTGGCTCAGTCTCCCCCATAATACTGAAAAGCCAAAGAGAGCTAAAGGGACAGAGAGATTGGACATATTTCTATGACACTAGAAAAATGCCTAGTTCTCTCCAAGGGAGTCTTTGGTTACCTCCTGAAGGGAAGCAGGCAGTTTGGACCACTAGACTATTCAGTTTCTTTTAAAGAAGTACTACACTAGAATTATATCTTTCTTTCCCCTCTAAATGTTGCTAGTCTAGGGGAAATGATTTTGAGGTTCGAGCCATTTTCCTAGTCACTATCCCTCAATGTGGAAAGAGGACTCTAAGCCATATCCAAAACCTTGATTCTCTTCCTATAAAATTCTAGTTACACAAAGACAATCACAAATAGTGAATAGCAAATTAACTCATTTATCCAAGCAAGTAGCAAACAGAAATCAGAGAAATTATATAGATTAGAACAAACCAAAAAATACACAGATTGAATGATCTGTCCTTCTGAAAATGAGGTCTCTCAGCTGAGAGAGGGGAGAGAGATAGAGGGAGAGGGAGGGAGAGGAGACAGAGAGAGAGACAGAGACAGAGACAGAGAGAGACAAAGAGACAGAAAGATTCAGAGAGACAGAGACACAGAGAGAGAGACAGACAGACAGACAGAGAGACAGAGAGAGACAGAGTGCCTGATCTCATCCCAAAGGAAATTTCTCAAAATCTCTAGTGTGGGGGCAGCCAGGTGGTGCAGTAGATAGAGCACGGGCCCTGGAGTCAGGAGGACCTGAGTTAAAATCTGGCCTCAGACACTTGACACTTACTAGCTGTGTGACCTTGGGCAAGTCATTTAACCCCAATTGCCTCACCCCCCCCCCTAAAAAATCTCTAGTGTGACAAGCTGGAAATAGGGACATGTTGAGGTACATACTTCTCTACATTTCTGCTTCTTCTCAAAGTCTTTCTCTTTCTCCAGGAGTTTCTCCCTGAAAAAAGTCATGTGTATCCTCTCTCAAAGCTGCAAGCAAGCACTCCTTTTCCAAGCTCTCGCCAATTCATAGACACAGGCAGTGTCAAGCAGTCATTCCTTCAACCAATGAAGAGAATCTTTGGTAAATGCAGCCAGCTTCCTGAGCCCTGTTTACATTCCAAAGATGCCTCAGTGAACCTCTTTTCTTGTGTGAGTGTTGTCCCTCTATAATGATGCTTTCTTCATCCTCCATTCATCTCTATCGTAAAAGGAAAAAAAAAAAGAAAACAAAGCTGTCCCTCTATTTAACTGCCAAAGTCCTCTTGTCAAGTGCTATCCATGTGTCTGGAGTCAGTATCCTCTTTTTAATATTTGTTATCAACCCAGGAGTCAAAAAGGGCAGAAGATGCTATGATAGACTCTTAACAAAGGGCACAGAATGCTCCTCTTACCTTCTCCCCCTTGTGAAAATTTGTAGTCCCTGAAAATGACATAGGAGTATACTGGTACCAGGAGGAAGCTAGGTGGCCCAGTGGATAGAGCGCTAGGCTTGGAGTCAGGAAGACCTGAGCTCCAATTTGGCCTCAGACACTTGCTGTGTTACCCTGGGCAAATCACTTAACCTCTGTTTGTCTTAATCTGCTGGAGAAGGAAATGGCGGACCGCTCCAGTGTCTCCGGCAAGGAAGCCCCATGGACAGTACCAGCATGCTATAGTCACGAAGAGTCGAACCCAACTGAATGACTGTACAACAATATTGGAATTGCTGTAGCATAGATTATCTACTTCTAATTAGACTGATGATTTCCTAGTTAAATGAGGGGTTGGAATTGATGACTTCTGAAGTCCTTTTCTGTTCTGAATCTATAACCCTATGAAACAAGCCCAGGAAGGTCTAGGGTCTTGCTCAGGGTCAGCCAGTGGGTGTCAGAGACTAGACTAGAACCTAAGTTTTCTTTTCCCTGAGGTAAGCACTCTCCCCAGTACACCATGTTGCTTCTATGAACATACAGTTTTTAAAACATGACACTGCTTCCTTCCCAGTACACTATAAACACCATAAATTAGCACATAACAATCATAGGAAATGCTCCAAACTGCAGAATAGACCATATACCATGTGCACGTCTTAGCGTTCAGGGCCAGGGAGCTCAGCCAAAGCTGTCCCCACCCTGTGGCTGGGGACCACATAGCGTACATGATAATGCTGCCTATGGTAGACCGAAAACATACATCTCCTGCAACATATGACATTTAGAATGACATTATGGGGGGGCAACATGAACTAGACACACAGATCATGTGAAGAAACACAACATACATGTATAGCAAGAGCACGTTAGCATGTAGAGTGACAGAGTAAGTCAACTAGAAAAGTATATGGTAGAACACATTTTCAATCCACTTTATAATGTGTACCATATGTTGCCCTCACATATAAAACCCTGGTTTCATGTCCTCTGGTAATGGGTTTCATCTGGCTTCATACGTCACCACTTCCTCCATTGTTCCCAAAGCACCATAAGTTAACTCAGTCATCACTGGCCCCAAAGTCCTGGCTTTTTTCATGCCACTCCTTGTCTTGTGGATGGCCCAGGCCTTAACTTTTCCCTCTCCAAAGGGTTGGGACAGCTTTGGCTGAGTTCCCGGGCCCATTACCCTAAGACACAATTAGCTTCTTCTTCATCTGAATCTTCTTCTTCAGAGCTGTTATGAGCTCCACAAATACTGAATGAGATCTCTCTGCTCCATTGGCTAGTTCTCCATCCCTCTTGTCTTCCTGTTCACTGGGGAGTGTAGCTAACATTCCAAGAGGCGGATCAAATTTCATGATCCTGAAGAGGGGATCAAAAGAGTGGAAAAGAGCAAAGAACTAGAATCTAAGGCGGTGCCCATGAATCGGAGGAAAGGCAGAACAAACTGGCATAGGAATGAAGAAGCACATTATTACAGTGTAGGTAATGAGGAAAGAAATCACGTCCGGAGAATCCAGGATGGTGCAAATGGTTGCAGAGTGAAATGAGCAGAACCAAGAGAATAACTTGTACAAGGATGACGATGTTGTAAAGAAGGACAATTTTCAATGATTTAAGAATTCTGAGCAATGCAATTACGAGCTATGTCTCCGGAAGATTTATTTTGAAGCATGTGATCCACATAATATCAGAGAAATGATAGACTCAGGGTGCAGAGACATATATTTTTGAACACGGCCAATGTAGAGATTGGACAGTTAGGGGGTACAGTGGATAGTGTACCGGGCCCGAAGTCAGGAAGACCTTGAGTTAAAATCCAGCCTCAGACACTAGCTGTGTGACCCTGGGCAGGTCACTTAATTCAGTTTGCCTCAGTTTCTTCATCTGTAAAATGAGCTGGAGAAGGAAATGGCAAATCACTGTAGTATCTTTACCAAAAAAACCTTCAAATGGGGTCACAAAGAGTAGGACACGGGACAACTAGGTGGTGCAGTGGATAGAGCACCGGCCCTGGATTCAGGAGCACCTGAGTTCAAATCTGGCCTCAGACACTTAACACTTGCTAGCTGTGTGACCCTGGGCAAGTCACTTAACCCTGATTGCCTCACCAAAAAAACCCAAAACAAACCCAAAAAAACAAAAACAAAGAGTAGGACACAACTGAACAACAACATACAGATTCCTTTAGGTTGACTATTAATTGCAAAGGGTTTTTTCCTTTGTGTCATTTTTCTTTTCATTGTAGAGGAGAGTTTGGGAGGGGAAAGGGAGTCAGTGAGAATGGGGCCAGAAAAAAGGAGCATTTAAAGATTTTTCTAAAATTCACAGGAAAAGAAATTCGGAAGGAAGCTGAGAAATAGGTCAGTTTTAAAAGTAATATATTGTATTTATTATTATATCTTTTTCCTGAAAAGCAAGGAATATGAGATGGAGACCCTTTTTATGTTCTGCTTTATATATGGAAATACTTGTGTGCATGTGTATGTTTCTGTTCAGATTTTTAAAAGAGGATATTTGATTTCATCTGGTTGATTGCAATTGGGGAAACACATCGGATGGGACTCATAAGTGATAGTCTTAAAAATCCCAACCCTCTTCCACTCTGACCATGGACCTCCCTGGCTTCCTTTAAGTCCCAACTAAAATCCTACCTTCTATGGAAGCCTTCTCCAGTCCCTTTTAATTCCAGTGCTTTCCCTCTGTCAATTATTTCTTATTTATCTTGTATGTGTGTTGGCATAGTTGTGTCCTCCCTTATATTGTAAGCCCCTTGAGGGTAGTGACAGTCTTGCCTCTTTTTACATTTCCCTTTCTCAACACAGCGTCTGGTACGTGGTAGGTACTTAATAAATCTTTATTGATTGATCGAAATGGAGAAATGACTTCCAGTTGATTGAATATCCTAAAATCCTTTTGGGGAGAACTTCAGATGTTCTGGGAGCAAGGTTTCTTTCTGAGAGAGGAAGGCTGATTTTCTTTGTCTTTTGCTTTTCCTCATTGCCTTTGGGTTGGAAGAGGGCATTTCAAGCACCAAGACGATCCACTTGATCTCCGCCCTGGTGGCTTCAAGGGAGGAAGATTGCTACCAGCTGCCAGGTGGAGGGAAGGGCAGGAGCATGATGTATTGTCCTGCTTGGTCACCATATATATTTAAATGCATGTTGTTTTTGTTTCCTTTGTATTTATTCTTTCTTGATCAGAGGTCAAAAAGTCTCCAGAGATGAGAGTGTCTAGGTGGCTGGAGAGCCCGAGGGGTCCATCAAAATAGTCCCCAATCCCACTGACAGAACCCTACATCTGGTGGGAATAGTAGCCAGATTAGGGGCAATTCAGAAACCGAGGCACCTTCTTGACCCAAACCAGTGGTGTAATCACCCACCAGCTTAGATGTCACTTTGTGAAAGGAGTCTGCCCGGCCAAGCAAGAGAGTAACTTTCTCATCCCCGAAGTTTATCCCCAAAGCAAACTTGGTGGTCAGTATGTGAAGGGAGAAAAGATTTCCCAAGTCTGGAAGTCACAACATACCCTCCCAGCAACATGGAAGTTCACATGTAAGCCTTGGTACCTTTGTTCTCTTATTTTGAGCTCGCTCTCCCCAGGGACCTTGAATATCATACAAAAGGGAGAGTGCTCCCCAGTTTGGGAGATACAGTTGTGACTGCTGTCCTTTCTATACTTTCTCCATCAATATCCCTTGTTAGAAGCTAATTTATGTCAACTGGTAGGTCAATATTGGGGAAAGAACACTTCATGGAGGCTCATGAGCTAAAGGGTTGGAAACTGGAGCTTCTCAGAGGGTCTTCTGAAGTGAGGAGCAGTCATTGGCCCTCTGGGGATCTGACCGGCCATTGGGTGGGGTAACAGCCAAGGGGGGGAGACCTTACAGAAGGAAATGGACTGAATTGCAGTATTTCCCCAGTTCTGCTGTAGGATCACATGAACACTATGATCTCTGTAAAATCACAGATAGACTAAAGGAGATTGGAAAGATGAAAGGTAGGTTTGAATGGAGCCGTGGCCTATTACCAAAGATGAGTCAAATCAAGATATGATATTAGAAGACATTGTTGAACAGATGCAGAAGGAGAACAAGGAGGTCAGTCTACATCAAGAGTAATGGATGGCAGGTCAACAGCCCCTTCGTTGCACTGGTTCTAATGAGATATTAGAAGAACCCAAAGAAATCCCATAGAGCAGAGGTGTCAAACACAGGGTAGGACTCCCAAGTGTTGAAAGAATCAGATGAAAATTTAATTGGGAAATTTTTGTCTTGTTTGTTGTTGTTGTTGTTTGTCCTTTGAAGAGGACTATGACATCAGGGATGATGCCATGACTTGCAGTGAATTGGATTTAAGCAAGGCAGGGTTGTGCAAAGTCACCAGCCTCACTCCTCTGGAGCCATCTGGGTCCAGTGGGAAGATATCTATATCTATATTTATGTCTATGTCTATGTCTATGTCTATGTCTATGTCTATGTCTATGTCTGTCTATGTCTATGTCTACGTCTATGTCTATGTCTGTCTACGTCTACGTCTACGTCTACGTCTACGTCTACGTCTACGTCTACGTCTACGTCTACGTCTACGTCTACATCTACATCTACATCTACATCTACATCTACATCTACATCTATATCTATATCTATATCTATATCTATATCTATATCTATATCTATATCTATATCTATATCTATATCTATATCTATATCTATATCTATATCTATATCTATATCTATATCTATATCTATATCTATATCTATATCTATGTCTATGTCTATGTCTATATCTATATCTATATCTGTCTATATCTATATCTATATATATCTGTATCTATATCTGTATCTGTATCTGTATCTGTATCTGTATCTGTATCTGTATCTGTATCTGTATCTGTCTCTGTCTCTGTCTCTATCTCTGTCTCTGTCTATGTCTATGTCTATATCTTTATTGTAACGAGTAAAACTAAATGTGTGGCTGCCTTAAATTAGAAGCTTTTAGCACCAGTCTTTGGGTATTAAGCATTTATTAATGCATAGTAAAGAGAGAACACGTGGAGTTCAGAAAGTTAATAAGTAGCCTATCTATTCTACAATTCTGCCCACCTTCTTCTCCTTCCACCAACACGAGGTTCAAGGTTTAGAACGAAAGAGGAAGAGCCAGAGAGCCAGCAGCCCTTCCCACTTCCTGCTTCCCTCCCCCTGAAGAGGCAGTCCTTCAAGATGATTGGTTGTCACCCAAATACATTGGTTCACTGGACTTGAGGGTGGTCTCCTTGTTGAGTTCAAAGTCCTTAGCTTCTGAGAACAATACCTTCTTAAGGGATGGCCAGGTGTGGTTTTGATTAAATTAACTTTAAGTAGGTTAATCAGCAATGTCAATAACTCTCAATCAGTCTCACTTAATTCAATCAGCCTAGATTAATCTCCTCTGGTTGGGGCCTTTGGACGTTGACAAAAAGCCCATTATATCTTATAATATCTACATCTATATATCTACATATCTTATCTCCACCTCCATCTCCATCTCCATCTTTATTTATCAGGATGCCTGGATATGGCCCTGGATGCAGTGGGAGACTTGGGCCTTTTAAGCTAAAGGCCTTTCCAGGAAGTGTTTAACAAAATCAATAAAAGTACTATAAAACACAGCAGGGATCCTTATGCATGGCTTAGTGGTCCCATTTCTATTTGAGTTTGATGATACTCTTTCAGAGCATTGGGTAGACCCTCTTCTGGAAGATTAATGGAAGAACAAGGAGGAGAATCACACAGGATGGATGGATTTCAATCTGCTCCCATGAAAGGAGTACCTACAATGATGACCTCACAGGTCCAATGATGCATCTAAAGAATAGCCTTAAAGACTCACCTGTTTAGCAGAACAGCTTTGAAAGTGACATGTTGAATTTATTATATACTAAAAAGGAAAAGATGGCTGTGTGTAACAGATTTTTTTTTCTTTTTTCTTTTTGGTGAGGCAATGGGGGTTAAGTGACTTGCCCAAGGTCACACAGCTAGTAAGTGTCAAGTGTCTGAGGCCAGATTTGAACTCAGGTCCTCCTGACTCCAGGGCCGGTGCTCTATCCATTGCACCACCCAGCTACCCTTGCCTTAGAGATATTGCCTGCTAAGTCACTAGGTGTTTTACGGTTCTTGAAAAAATATCTGATCTGGAGCAAGGTTCTAGGTAGAAGGCCTAAGTACCAATGTTAAATCCCTTCTCCCACCTTCCCTTCTTACTGGCTACTCAGGCCTAGGTTGTATTACTCTCGTCCAAGGCAAATCTTCCCCTAACTCTTGGTGGATCAGGGCCTAGTTGCACTTCATTCATTCTTCTTGTTTCTGCTCCTTGCCTATTGATACTGCTCCAAGAGTGGCCCTGGTGGTAAACCCGGAACCTTAGCTGACAACCTGATGACATCCAAGAGTGCCAGGAAGTCCTCGATCCTCCTCAATAATTCCCAGCCAGTTCCCACATGTCCATTCTAGTCATTCTTTGAGAAAAGCAGGATTTCTGGTTCCTTTCCCTTCCATAGCCACGGCAGAAGAAGCCGATGGTGATAGAAATTGGAAGGTATGTTTGCCGTGTCCCCAGTCAAGATGTATTCTGGCGTTTGGCATCTTTGTTCACTCTGGATACTCTGACAAGCTCATTGTAAGTCATCTCCAAAAGGGGACCCATAAGCACTGGCGCTTCCTAGAGCAGGTTTAAAACCATTTACATGGTAATTTCTAAAAGGGTTGTTAATTCAATTGGTTAAAATGCTAATTAGATCAAGGTCACAGTCTTAAACCTCACTGGTTTTAACTTCACTTTTCTCTTCATTTTCATTTGGGGTAGGGGCATGAGGGTTAAGTGACTTGCCCAGGGTCACACAGCTAGTGTTAAGTGTCTGAGGCCAAATTTGAACTCAGGTCCTCCTGAATCCGGGGCTGATGTTTTATCCACTGCACCATCTAGCTGCCCCCATTTTCATTTTTTTAACAAAATTTATGCCCTGACCCATAATTATGACCTCGGACTGACTTCTAACCTTGTTGGGACAGTTCCATTTTCCCACAGCCTCTCCAAAATTTGCTATTTTCTTTTTTTTTTTAAATCATCTTTGACAATCTTATGGGTGTGAGGTGGAAACCTTAGAGTTATTTTAATTTGCGGTTTTCTAGAATAAGCCCAGCCTCCAAGCCCATTAGTATGAGATTCTTTCCTTATTAGTGGGGATCAATATCCTTTGCCTGCATGAAGGGTGGGGTAGAATTGTCAAAAACTGGAGAGAGGTGTGCTCCTTAGTTTGCTTAGAACCTTCTTTGAGATCCAGAGTCTTCCTCAAATTCTCTTCAAGCTTTGAGTCACTTCAGTTGCTTCAAACTAGGGAAGATGGATGAGACAAACTCCATTTCAGGATGCTGAAGGAAAGACTCTAGGAAGGCATGAGAGCAGCCAGCCCTCTCCATCATGTTGCTGTCCCCAGCTTGCTTCTCTAGAGACTTCAGGGAATTACTCCTTGGGTGAGATCTAGGACTCTCTTTCCTGGTTGAGCTGAGTTATTTTGCACCCAGTGGGAGAACTCCCTCACTCTATATGGCCTGGTATTTAGTCTCCTACGTATACTTTCTCTGGTTTTTGTTTTGCTACCAATTTGGATAAACAGGTTTCTTGGCTAATTGCTATATGTTTGTTTGTTTTGTTTTGTGGAGCAATGGGGGTTAAGTGACTTGCCCAAGGTCACACAAGTGTCTGAGGCCAGATTTGAACTCAGGTCCTCCTGAATCTAGGGCCAGTGCTTTATCCACTGGGCCACCTAGCTGCTCTGCTATATGTTTGTTCATTGTGGAACAGGTATTTGGTGGGATGGGAGTCAAAGCTTGGATATAAAGCTTCCCTCCAATAATGAATAGTGACAGGATGTTAGCTTGAACCTGAAAACCTTCTCCCTTAAGCTAATAATATTTAGGGGAGCAGATAGAAAGAATTCTTTTTTTTAAAGATAGAAATAATTCTAAGCTAGTATCCTTTCTCTCTGAGATCAAGGTGGCAGCATTTGCCCTCCACTTCCTGTATCCCAACCTAGCAATGACACAATGACATCTCGCTCCATGCAAGGGAATGGCCCTCACACATGTGAGCCCTTGCTACGATAATTATTTATTTATTTATTTATTTATTTTTTGGCTGGGCAATGGGGGTTAAGTGACTTGCCCAGGGTCACACAGCTAGTATGTGTCAAGAGTCTGAGGCCGGATTTGAACTCAGGTACTCCTAAATCCAGGGCCAGTGCTTTATCCACCCTGCCACCTAGCTGCCCCAATAATTATAATTTAAACCACATTGGTTTTTTTTGTGAAAGAAAAACAGACTTTTAAATTTTATTTAATCAACATTTACCATTTTTATCTTCTACAATCCTCTCCATCCCTTGGTTGGTCATGATCTCTTCCCCTAGACATAGCTACAAAAGGTAATTTCTTCCTTGCTCCTCTAATTTTTTTTTTTCACTTAATAGTATTTTTTTTTCCAATTACATGTAAAGGTAGTTTTCAAAATTCATTTTTAGGGGCAGCTAGGTGGTGCAGTAGATAGAGCACCGGCCCTGGATTCAGGAGGACCTGAGTTCAAATGTGACCTCAGACACTTAACACTTATTAGCTGTGTGACCCTGGACAAGTCACTTAACCCCAATCACCTCACTTCAAAAAAAAAAAAAGCAAACAAATTCATTTTTGTAAGATTTTTGAGTTTCATATTTTTCTCCCTCCCTTCTCCTTGAGATAGCAAACAACCTGGTATAGATTATATGTGTACAATCAGAGTAAACATATTTCCACACTATTTTTTTTTTTTTGGTGGGGCAGTGAGGGTTAAGTGACTTGTCCTGGGTCACACAGCTAGTAAGCATCAAGTGTCTGAGGCCGGATTTGAATTCAGGTCCTCCTGAAACCAGGGCTGGTGTTTTGTCCACTGTGTCACCTAGCTGCCCCCTTCTAATTTGTTTTTGATGTGACCTTTTACATTTAATTCATGTATCTCTTTGGAGCACATCTCGGTATATACCCAACTTTTGCCTGCTCTCAAATCTTCCCAGAGGTTTTTGTTGAACTGTCAGCCCAGGACTTCAACAATGCAATTTTATATTTATCCTTTTTTTTTTTTTTTTAGTGAGGCAATTGGGGGTTAAGTGGCTTGCCCAGGGTCATACAACTAGTGAGTGTTAAGTGTCTGAGGCTGCATTTGAACTCAGATCCTCCTGACTCCAGGACTGGTGCCTTATCCACTGCGCCACCTAGCTGCCCCCTCAACAATGCAATTTTAACAAGGACACTGAGCAAAGACTAGTGGTTAGACTTGTGTTAGATGTTTCTGAAGAGAGCAAAGGAAAGGGTCCATTCAGCTACAGAATTTAGAGATGGAATCGATCAAACATTTATTAAATGTCTACTATATGCCAGGCACTGGGTTCAGTGCTGGGGATACAAAAAGAGGCAAAAGACAGTCCCTGCCCTCCAGGAGCTTACAATCCAGTAGGGAGACAGCATGCAAAATATCTATTCAAAGCAGGTTATACACGGGATAAATAAGAAACAATTAAAAGAGGGAAAGCACTGGAATGAAAAGGGACTGGGGAGGCAGCTAGGGGGCGCTGCAGCGGATCGAGCACTGGCCCTGGAGTCAGGAGGACCTGAGTTCAAATCCAGCCTCAGTACTTAACACTCACTAGCTGTGTGACCCTGGGCAAGTCACTTAACCCCCATTGCCCAGCCAAAAAAACCCCCCAGAAAACAAAAAAGGGACTGGGGAAGGCTTCCTGTAGAGAGTTAAGATTTTAGTTGGGACTCGAAGCCAGGGAGGTCAGTGGTCAGGGAGGAGGAGGGCGAGCCTTCCAGGAAGGGGAGGCAGCCAGAGAGAACACCCAGAGCCAAGAGTCGGAGGGTCTTCTTTAGGCCACAGCCAGGAGGCCAGTGTCACTGGACAGAAGAGAATGTGAGTGAGTGAGAAGCCTGGAAAGGAAGGAGAGGGTGGGTTATAAAGGGCTCGGAATGCCAAGCGGAGCATTTTGTATTTGCTCCTGAAGGCAACAGGAAGCCATTGGAATTTGAGTGAGGGCAGCATGATCGTGCTTGAGCTTCAGGAAAACCACTTTAGTGGGGGAGTGGAGGATGGAGCGGAGAGGGGAGAGCCTTGAGCCAGGCTGACTCCCATCAGACCTTTGCAGTGCTGAAGGCAAGAGGGAGGAGGGCTTGCACCAGAGCGGTGGCAGAGAAAGTATCAGAGAGACAGGGGCACGTGTGTGTGTGTGTGTGTGTGTGTGTGTGTGTGTGTGTGTGTGTGTGAGAGAGAGAGAGAGAGAGAGAGAGAGAGAGAGAGAGAGAGAGAGAGAGAGAGAGAGGGAGAGAGGAGTCCAGGATGGCTTTTAGGTTGTGAGCCTGGGGCACTGGGAGGATGGTGGTGCCCTCTACAATAACAGGGAAGGTAGGAAGTAGGGAGGGTTTGGGGGGGAAGATAATAAGTTCTATTTTGGACAAATTGAGTTGAAGATGTCTGCTGGACTTCCGGTTTGAGATGCCTGAAAGCCCATTGGAGTTGTGAGATTAGAGATCAGCAGAGACACTGGGGCACGAAAGGTGGATGGGAGTCATCAGCATAGAGATGGTAATTCAGTCCGTGGGAGCTTGATGAGATCACCCAGTGGAGTGGGATAGAGAGAAGAGGGACCAGGGCAGATCCTTGAGGGACACCTATAACTTTAGGTTGTAGAGGGTGTGATCTGGAGGAGGATCCAGCCAATGAGACAAAAGGAGAAGTTAGATAGGTAGAGGAGAACCAGGAGAGAGCAGTGTCCCAAAAACCTAGAGAGAAAGGGGTGTCAAGGAGGAGGGTGTGATCTATCCATAGTGTCAAAGGCAGCAGGGAGGTCAAGGAAAATGAGGATAGAGAAAAGGCCATTGGATTTGGTGATTCAGAGATCACCGGCAATTCTGAAGAGAGAGGTTTTGGTGGAAGCATGAGGCTGGAAGAGGAAAGGGAGGCACCTGAGTCACAGAGGGCATACAGGAGGATAGTGGGGATGAAGGGGTCAAGCAAAGGGAGACTGGGGCATGCGGGTAGGCAGGAAGGAATGGTCCAGGGTCTCTCCTGAGAGAGGTTTGAGGAGGGATGAAAAGGTTTGGAAGAGCCACCAGGGAGAGTGGGAGAGGGTGATGACCAGAGAAGAATGGTCAGATTGCCCAGCAGCACAGAGGGCC
The DNA here is from genome assembly GCF_019393635.1 of Dromiciops gliroides. NCBI lineage: Eukaryota > Metazoa > Chordata > Mammalia > Microbiotheria > Microbiotheriidae > Dromiciops > Dromiciops gliroides. The sequence continues at coordinate 674,957,853 of NC_057862.1, read as the reverse complement.
CGTTTGAAATTGATGTAAATGGATAGTGGTCCCAGTCAGAAGGGCTGCATAATGTTCTCCCCCTTTATTCAACAGGAACATGTGTGGGTGTGAAGGTGATGAATGGTGGGGGTGATTCAAGGCTGAGGCTTGGCCGAGTGTAATCAGCCATACAGTAAAGGGATAGGGATTCAAAAAAGGAAGACGGTGAAGAGTTGGCTTGGCTCATTAAGGAGTCAAGGCAAGGAGAAGAAGAGAGAGTGGCTAGTGCAGGAGAGGTGGCCTGGGAGAGAATCATGGGGTCAAGGGATGAGGTGTCATGTTATATAAGGGAAGGCAGAGAGAGAAGTGAAATGTCACAAGATTATGGTTGGAGAAGAGGATTTCAGAATTCTGGAATATTTATGGATGATGGCAAAATCCAAGGTGTGACCAAGGTGGGGTGGAGGAGGAGCGTGTGGGAGAGTGGGTTGAGTAACAGAGCAGTTAGGGTATTCAGGGGAGAATTAATGTAGATGTTGAAGTCCCCTAGTGTGAAGACAGGAGTTGGGGAAGAGAGAGAGATTGTAAGCCAGGTATCAAACTCATTGAGGAAGAGGAGTGACTTGAAAGGTCTGTAGACAACAGCTACCAGGATTTTGATTGAGGGGTGGTGGTATAGATATGAATAACATGAACCTCAAAAGAAGAGAGGTTACTGAATGATGAACGGGGAATGGGGAAGTCCATCTCCCCTGCCTTGACCAGTGAGCCAAAGAGAATGAGTGAAGGTACAACCAGTATTGTAGAGGATGGGCAGAGATGCTGAGTCATCAGGGGAGAGCCAGTTTTCAGCAAGAGCTAATAGAAGGGAGGAGTGGGAGAATAGATTTAACATGAAGGGAAATCTGTTGCTTTTAGAACAGGCAGTGCAGAGAGCTCAGGGGAAGGTCTCTGTGGAGTTACGATGACGTTTTGGGGTGGGAGAGTTGAGGATTAGAACGAGAAATCCAGGAGTAGGGGGTGCAGAGTGGGGTTCAGAGTCCCTGGCATGTGAAGGGTATGACCAGGTGTGAGGTGTTCATCCCTGAGTATCATCAAAGAACAGGTATGGCTGGAGAAGGGAGGCCTGAAGAAGGCAGTGTTGCTCAAGATTGCCTAGTACATCTCTCTTTCTCTCTTTTTTTTTTTTTGGTAAGGCAATTGGGGTTAAGTGACTTGCCCAGGGTCACACAGCTAGTAATTGTTAAGTGTCTGAGGTCGGATTTGAACTCAGGTACTCCTGACTCCAGGGCCGGTGCTCTATCCACTGCGCCATCTAGCTGCCCCTAGTACATCTCTTTTTACAGATGGGGAAACTGAGTTCTAGTGAGGGGGACATGACTTGCCCAACCACACTCAACCCAACCCTCCCTTGTAACAAACAAGATCAGTTTAGTGAAACATAACAGTGTCGTTTCCATGTCCGATGGTGCATGCCTGCCTCATCTCGTATCTATAGTCATCACCAGTCCTCCAAAATCAAGACTGGTCCTGGCACTGAGCTTTCTGATGTTCCAAGTTATTTTCCTTTATATTATTGTGGTCTCTGCAAGTTGTCCTCTTGCTTCTGCATCAGTTCATGCAAATCTTCTGAACTTTCTCTGAATTCTTCATACCCACCTTTTTGCCATGGCCCAGTAGTGTTCCATTCCATCCCACCTGATTGTCTTCACTTTTCCCAAGGACAGAGAGATGGTGCCTGTGGTTAAGGAGATCTCCCTGCCCTTTTTTTTTTTAAGGTAAAAAACTTTTACTTTTCTCCTTCCACCCAACTCTCAAAACAACTAGGATGGTACTTTTACAACTATCCCAGGAGGTTGGAGGATTTCTAACCCACCTCTTTCCTGGTAGTTGCTGAAGAGATTAAGTCCTTTTATTCTCTCCTGGTGCCAGGCACATTTTACCAGGGCAGAAGGGATACAGGGTTTTAGCAAAAACAAACAAAACTATAGGAAGAGGTGCCCCCCTGCAGTGTGTTTCCAGCCAACAGGCCTCACAATGGGCCGGCTGAGAGAAAGCCTGAACTGCCACCAGCTGTTTCAGAACACCTTAAGATGCAAAGCACTGAGCTGGTTGGAGGCAGCCTAGCCAGGGGTCCTTGAGATTAGCCCTTGGGAGATGGATCTTTCAATGAAACGGGAGTCAGGGAGGAAGACAAAAGGGAGGGGAGTCTACTGGCCAGGTCCTTGGAAGAAGGCTTCATCCCAGACATCTGCTCGTGACCTCTTTTTGCCAGAGAAATTTGTACTTGACCTCAGGCATACAGGTATATAAAATGTGTATATAAATTAAACATTTACTGCCAATTTTGGGGGGACCTCCACATTCAGTTACCCAACCCCATATGGGTTCCACAGTTTAAGCAGCTTTGGTCCTCACCTTCTTCAGGAAGGAAATACACATTTATTAAGCACTTACTGTATACCAGGCACTGGGCCAAGCATTGGACAAATATCTCATTCAATCCTCTCAATGACCCTGAGGGGTGCTATTAATAGCCCCATTTAGAGTTGTGGAAACAGGCAGAGGTGAAGTGACTTGCTCAGTGGTACACAGCTAGTAAGAGTCTGAGGTTGGATTTGAACTCAGATCTTCCTGACTAGCTCCAGAGTTCTATCCACTGTGCAATCTAGCTGCTTCTGGAGAATGAAAGGATCACATAGAGGCTGAGGAAAGGGGAGGCCTCTTTCCTTGTGGTAGTAAGGACAGGAACCTACTCCAAGGGAAAAAGCTGGGGGGTGGGCTGGACGCCATGATTCATGGAGGAGGGCAGAGAAAAAAATCCCTGTAGATTCAGTGAGACCAACGTTTATCCCAACCAGGGCCTCCAATGTAGAAACCCAAGAGTCCCAAGGTGCTAGCCGAGGGCATCTGGAGATGTTGGAGGAGGCTCACCGGGGGGCATCAGTGTGGGGCTTTCAGGCTGGGGTGGATCTGGAGGGCTTTTATTGCAGGAAGGCGCCCGCTTTTGTGAGGGGCTGGGGTTTAGAAGCTTGGGGCGCTTATATCGTGGGAAGCCGAGCTGTTTGGAGACAGCTGGGCTTTGGAGTTAGTTTTGGGGGGCAGTGTTATTGGGGAACTGGGGTCATTTCATAAAGGGGCTGGCTTGTGGAGGGCACGGTTATTTTTGGGGGGGTTGAGGATTTCGGGCGGGCTGGAGTTTTAGGACTTTTTTTGGGGGCGGTTACTTATAAAAGGGGCGGCTAACCTTGGGGTCTTATAAAGGCACGGGGTGTGGAGGTTGTTTTTGGAGGGATCCAGGTGTGTGAGTCTAGGGGTTGTCTACGTTTTGGGGGCAGCCGTATTATGAGGGGCGGGCTTTAGGAGGCGCGTTTGGGAGGGGGTGCTTTTGGAACATAAAGGAGCTGCAGTTTGGAGGACCATTGGGAGGGTCGCGGAGAGGACAAGGCCTGGAGGGTTGCTTTTGGCGGGAGTCCTGGGGTTTTAAAAGTTTTGGGGGTGACGTTCTTTTAGGGGGCGGTTGAAGTTATTTTTGGCAGGTGACATGATTGGGGGGGATGGGCTTGGGAGGGAGGGGGCGCCCGGAGGGAAGGGGGCGGGGCGGACACCGTCGTGGGGAGGGAGCCTGGACTAGGCGGGAGCGCCGAGTCCCACCTCCTCCCCTTACGGCCGTCTTCCCGCCCACGGGACGCTAGGAGGAGGGGACACACTTCAATTGGGTCCACCCTCCGTCGGTCTCCATCCTCCATCGCCGATTGGACCAGACCGTGCCTTTCTCCGTTCCTGACTCCCCCCCCTCCTTCCCTTTCTGCTGGTTTGTCTCCCTCCCCCCTCCCACTCTGCGCCTTTCTCATTGGGCAGAGATGCGATCACTCTTCGCCCGTCCCGGGAGCCCATTGGGCGGGTCATCTCGATTGGCTCGCTCTGCGCCGGCGCAGGGGAGGAGGCCCGCGGAGGGCGGGGCGTCGGCTGAGGTAGCGGCGGCCGAGGAGGAGGAGGCGGTGGGCACGGGGGGCTGGCTCGGGCGGGAGAGGCGGCGGCTGAAGCTGATGGGAACGGGCCGGCCCGGGGCGCCCATGGAGCACCAAGGGAGGGCCGCCGCCGCCGCCGCCGCCTCGGCCGGCACCCCCCCGGGGCCGCCGGCCTCCGCGTCGTCCTCGTCCGGAGAGCCGGGGCCCGGGGGCCCGGCGCTGGAGCCGCGGCGGCGGGAGCCCGCTCGACGTCGGGCCAGCAGCACCTCGGCCGCCTCCTCCTTGTCCTCGCACGCCGCCGGGTCCGTTGACAGCCAGTGCCGGGGAGCGGCGGGCGGCGTGAACCGGGAGCGGCCGGGCTCCTACAGCGGCGCCACGCACGCCACCCGCCAGCGCCTGGAGAGCCTCAAGAAGAACCGGCCGCGTAAGTGATGCCGGCCCGGCCGGAACCCCCGGCCCGCCCGCCTCCTAGCCCCGGGCCGCCGTTTTTTCCCGCTCGCGCGCCCCCGCCCCACTGCGGAGGCCGGCGGAGCCGGGGCGCGCCCCCGCCCGCGTGCCCGAACTCCTCGGGACCGCGCGCCGGCGCGCGCTTGCCGCCCTCCCGCCTGGCCCCGCCCCACGACCGGCCCCGCCCCTCAGTCGCCCCGCCCACCACCGCTCCTCTCGCTCCCCCTCCCTCTGCTCCCCGCCCCCTCCTGGCCCCTCCCCTGCTTTCCCAGCTCTGTCCCCTCCCTCGCCCCTCCCCCTCTTTCTTTCCGCCCTTTTGCGCGGCCCAGCCCCTCCCTCTTGCCCCCTCCTCCTTCCCTGCTTCCCGCTCTCCCCGCCCCCCTCCCCCTCCTCGGCTCTCCCTGCCCCCTCCTTCCCCCACCCGCGCTTTCCCCCTCCCCCTCCACATTTTGTGTCCCCGGTTTTCCCCTCGCACTGTTAATCTCCAAAGTCTCGGGGGGACTGGGCGGGGGGGGGGGCGGCGGCCAGGCAGCGTCTTGGCCCACTTGGAAAGGACTTGGGGGGGGCCTTCGTTCAGTCCCGGCTGGAGGCCCCTGTGCCCCCTCTCCGCACAGTTGTCGTCTGGATGAAAGACCTACTTGTGCTGGAGGGCCGGGCCCCCAGCCCTGCGCCCTCCCCGTGAGACGAAGGGTGTGGGGGTCTCCTCCTGCAGCTGCTGGGCTGCCCCCCATTTCTGATTGCCGCGCACCGACTTTGGCGCCTGCCCCAAAATGGGCGAATGGGGAAGAGGGTTGGCATAGACCCGGCCGCAATCCCGGGTGACCTTGGGCACTTGGCAGAAGCTCCCGGCTCCGGGGAGGGCTTAGAGCCGGAGACCTCCGGGGTCGGGGGGGGGGCTTCCTCCGGGTCATTGTCCCCTGTCAGCCTCACCCCACGTCTCTTTGCTGGGTCCTGTAACATACTTGTCATTTCACCCTTTGGGAGTCCAGCCGCCCTCAAGGTGGGTCTTCCGTCCGCTCCCCAGATGAGTCTTTTCCATGGGATCCAACAGCTTTCTCTCCAGATGGCCCTTTGAGCTGCTCTTGTTCCAAACCATGAGAGACCATTTTGCTCACGGAAGAGTCCTTCCCCCTTCTTAGCATCCCCTGTGAGAGATGCCTCATGTCTCCAGAGGTTTTTCTTCAAGTGTTCTCCAAGCCCAGCAGATGCTTCTCGTCTTGCGGAGCCTGTTCTGTAGAGCCGCTTGTGTTTTCTCCTGCAGACAAAGACCTATAGCTAAAATCCTACATCCCGAGCCTGGACGATTCTGCCCTTTGTGATCTAGTGAGGCATCTTTCCCCTTCTCCTGATTCTTTAACCCGGGAGAAATTCTGTTTATAGCTGTCCTTTGCTGAAACTAGTTATTAACTCAGATGTGTTATTTACAACGAAATAGCATGGCCCCATCGTGTGAATTTTTCAGCTGTAATCCCCATTGCCCGATACCAAGTTTTCTTATTTTTAAATGATTGATTGAAAAGTTAAAATTTAATAGCAAAATGACTAGTTAAACTTAACCACATTTAAATTAATTTGAGCGCATAAAACCTGACTTTTCAGTTGTTTAGTTAGGATTCTTTGTCCTGACACCACATTTTTAGTGTAGCATATGAGGAGGGAAGTGTGTCCTCAAGAATATTTTATCTAAAGGCATTCATGTTATATGGTCTCAGTGAGCTATAGTTTTATCAAACACATTCACTTTTCATTTAATCTCAGAGGTTGCCTCAGAGAGTGTATTTTGTATTGTAAAGTTGAATATTTTTACTTCGTCTTTTTGCTTCTTAGTTTAATAATACAGATTCTGTATTACAGATTCCGAAAGATAGCCGTGTTGTTTGTATCTCACCCCATGGCCTAGGAATGAGAAATTATACTTACTTAAATGAGGTGATTAAAAAAATATTTCCTTAAACATTCTGTAATGCTCCATCCATATGGGAGAAGAAACAGCATTATTACAAGCATAGGGTCTGGAATTGTGATTTCATTATTATGGGGAACTCCCAGGTGAAGAAACCCCCCTCTACTTCTGCAATTTGTATAGCCTAGAGCACAAGGTTAAATAATTTACCAAGGGTCAGATAGTATGTGTCTGAGTTGGGACTTGAACTCGGGTCTTCCCGGCTTTATGTGTTTGTTTGTGGGTATGGATTCTTAGGGACTCAGAAAGTTGAAAAATAGTCTGGTGGTCCCCTATCTTGTGGCCATTTGCTTTGAAGTGGTACTGGTCCCTTAGGTATTTGTATTTTGACCAAACCCTATAAACAACATGGACGGTTTTTCATTATTCCCGCCTGATAAAAATTCTTAAGCAGGTTAGAATGTTTGGAGATTTGTGGGGTAACTTTAAAAAGCGATTTTAGCACATATCTAATGTAGGAAATGCCTGCTGTCTCTGTTTGAAGTATTTGCTCTTGTCTATGGCCGTGACTTCCTAATTCCATATGAAATTGAGGGAGGAAGCTCACTTCTACTACATGTGTTCTAGAGAATGAGTTTCAGGAGATAGAGTTATCAGCTAGTGTTTCCTTACAACTATATCGGGTGAGTCATGCTCAGGAGAGGAACAATCCTTTGTTTATTTCTTCAAGTGTTCTTTCCTTACCTGAGTGACAGATCAAGTTACCTTGTTGGGCTGACACTAAAATCGAAGAAAACCATTGTTGCCGTCCTTGCCTTGCCTAAAAGAATTGTTGACATTTGAAACTTTCTAGAGCTACACAATCATGTGTTGGAAAGGGGGCGGGGGTGAGGGTTTGATACTGAATTTTATTGTGCTGAATAGATGACTGGGAAAGTAGGAAGATTTCCTTTGGTTGTTGATCTCTCATCCTCCCCTCATTGGTTTGTATATAGGAGTGAAATTCGTGGCTTTTAATTTGCTGTCTTCTACCTCCTTCTTTAATGTTCAAATTACCTGAATGTATACAGTTGGGGTCTTCTCCCCCCCAAATAAGTTAGCTTATCTTTCCCTTTAAATTGGACCCTGTACTATTTCTTAACCTTTCTCCTCCCCTCCCCCCTTAAATAAGGAACTTTTGTTTGCTCAGGGAGTATGATGTACCTTGGTACTACTCCTGGTTTTTCCACTAACTTAATGTTTTAAAGTTGTCACTTAATCTTCTTAGGCCTCTGTTTCCATTTATAAAATGAATGGAATAATCTCTAAAGTACTATCTATCTCTAAAATTCTTTAAGTCTGATTCTGGACTGTCAGCCATATATCATTTAATTTTTCTTTCTTAATTTGCTTTTCCTTTGGTATCTTCTAGTTGTTTGGTAACTTCTTTGCCCCCTGCTCTTCATTTAATATTTCTTAGTTGCTGTGTATGCAGTAGGCACTATGGAATAATAAATAGGATTCCTGTCATACAAATTTACAATTCATTTGGAGCGAGAAAACGAATATATGTGAAAGAATTAGAACAAGCATATAAACTTCTAGATGTCAAAGTAGTTTAGAGCAGTGGAGAGGATGATGTTCCTCCAAGTTGTCTGAACAGAATTCATGGAGAAGATAGGACGAACGCTGTCCCCTGAAAGATGAGTAGGATTTGGATGTGAAAGAGTAGTCGGGAAGAGCGCACCAAATAGAGGAGTATAGAAGGAGGAACAGAAACACAGGAATAAGGACAAGCATGGTTCAGGTAGGGGATGATAATGAGACAAACCTTTTCACTCCTGAGAATTTGTTGCAACGTATTGTGGGATAGGAGGTGCTTTCATGCCTACTCACTGATAAAAATTAGTGTGCAAGGGTGTAAGTCTTTGCGGTCGAGAAGTAGAGAAGAACTGAAGCTCACTTGGTACAGGGATTAGATTAGATAGAGTAGATAAGTGAGGACTGAGACAAGTCTTTAAATGAGCTCTGATTCTAGATCAGAGGAAAAAAGATGTGTGTAGCAGCAAGGAAGGGGCTCATGGCAGAGACAGGAGTGCAGTCAAGGAGCTGAAGCTCCGGTTGCCAAGGCTGTTGCAATATGCTGGTTCAGTTAATGACATGGTTTGAAAACACTGCACTCCTGGAGATGGTTTCGAACACTTTATCCTAGAAAGTTAGCCTCATGAGTTTGATTGGAAGCTTGAACTGGCCAACTTAGTAGACGCATGTTATCTTATCTTGTTACTACTACAGAGCCAGGATTCACACCAGGTTATAACATGTTTGCTGAATTGGGGTAAAGTGGAGCATGGTGAAGCATGGGTGTGGTGGTGGGAGATACCATGGCCCTTTGCATTCTCTTGCTCGGCTCCAATTTAGTTGAAACTCTAGCCAGCACTTGTGACAAAAATGAGTGGAGCATTAAAGAGACCTTTTTTTTTTTCAAGTGGAGTGTTTTGCCAACTTTAAATGTACACTAACCCAAAGCAAACATGGCCTGTCATCTCACAGAAATAAAACTAGGAATATAAGACATTGACAGTATCTAAATATAGTCAAAAGGAAAGTGAATTATGCAGTGGTAAAGTGGTGCAGTGTATTGTATTTTAGGGTCTTCAGTGGTTTGCACATGTGAATCATGCTTTTGGGTAATAATATGATTACGTGTTTCAGCATCTCTGCCCTCTTGTTTATCTAGAGAGAGGACTAGCAAAAAGAACTGCATATTATGTTATCAGACACCTCTTCCTTAAATGATAGAGAGCCGAGAAAAAGCCTGACTGTACTGGATGCAGTAAAGGGGTGGAGGCGCTGGAGGGATTTTCCAAATTGGCTCTTTAAAAAGCAGTAAAGATGTTTCAAGCTTGAATTCAGTCTCTCAGGATTCATAATTTGATGTCTCCTTATTCTTAGAGAGTAATTGTCTTTTTGAGTTTTTGTAAGCATTTCTTGCTTTACATGCTTATGCTGGTAATTGGGACAGTTAAGATGTCTATCCTCAAAAACTCGTTGCACTATTTCTTTGAATGATGTTATATTGTGCTTTTCTTCTCTTCCCCAAAAAAAGCCTATTTGGGACTGCTGTTATGCCACATGCAGTGTTGTATAAACATTGATTCTCTGATTTACTAACTCTTTTGTGGAAGCAGAAATAATCATCTCTCATTTGGTTATATGATTTATATGTTGCATATTGAAACTTAATGGTACTGGATATGGGTTACACCTTCTCCCTAAGGAAGGTAAACATGCTTTTAAAAATACTGGGGACATTAACTCTGTGTGTTAAACTGTATACTTTCCATTGGGAAACAATTTGGAATATAAGGGTCTTAGTTCATTTCAGAAACTCAGCTATTGCAAAGGGAAAATTCTAGTGTGAAAATACACAAAATTGTACAAAAATTAATGGAAGAGTAGCCATGACTCTTAAAAGAAAATGTTTCAGGGAGATAAAAGTATGAAGATTAATTGTTTTTATTCTATAGTTTTGTAGCTAAAAGCATATCAAGGATAATTATGACAGTTTTGGTTTAGACCTTGGGAGATATGAATAATCTAATAGATTTATTAATGCTGTTTTGACTTAACTTTACAAAACAAACAATAGTCATAATACTTCTTTGACTGGAAAAACATTAGGAAATGATGGAACTATAGGTTACATAGAAGAATAAGTTTTAACCATCAAAATACTTAACTCCTATTAGACCTTTCACCATATCATTTCTTGTGAGGATGGAGTTTGACTCATTGTCAAGATCAGCAACCATGAAAAGGCATATATAGTAACTTGTTTGTTATCTGTCCTCTTCCCTTCAATATCTTTCTTCCCCCTTTGATACTGAAGGATTTTCACCTCAGTTTTTCTGAGAAATTACACATATGAAGTTATTTTTGTTTAATTTGTCAAAAGCAGAGTGCAGATATTTGAGTTCTCAGATATATGTAGGTAGTCATTTTCAAACAATAAAGAAATCTAACAAATTTTACTGATCTATGTATTTTGGGAGGTCCCCAAAGTGTCAGTGCAATTTTAAGCTATTAAAGCTTAAAATGCTTTTGGGATACCTTTTATTATTAAACAGATACTGAAGTATGGGATTTTTTTTATAATTTAGTGTTTGCTCTAAATAGTAATCAGACTTTTAGATCCATTTGTGTTGTTTGCTCTAAATAGTAATCAGACTTTTAGATCCATTTGTGTTGTTTGCTCTAAATAGTAATCAGACTTTTAGATCCATTTGTGTTGGGATACACTTGATGTTTTTCTTGTGTCAGGTGAGTAATTTTAGCAAAGATAAGCTCTAATAATGCTAAATCTCAAGTATTCCATTTTACATATGTGAATAAAGTAAACATCCAGTCACAAAAGGGAAACCTAGGCAGAGCTTTCCTGCATTTCATATTTTTGTATTTTCAGAAGATGTATTTATGTGGTGACTCTAGAATATGCATTTTTGTAATAAAAAATGATCTTTAGTCTAAAGGAATGCACATTGGGACCCAAACCCTTTTTACCATTTAGAATGAATTAAATTTCCTCTTAGTTTTGTTGATACTAACAGACAAAGCAACTTTCTTTTGAGTTGGAACTAAAATAATTACCTGTTTCTCAAACTGAGGTCAAGTAGGAATTTTTTTTTTAACCAAATTAATGGAGTGTTTTAGACAGGTTGTATAGCAGGTTTTGTTCTTTAGAGTCAATTTGGAAAGATTTTGAGGGAGTTTCATAGGATGGATGGGAGAAGAAAATAACAGAAAACCTTTGTATATTCCTTAAAAGTTGATTTTTAAAAAATCACAATGTGTCATTTAATGTTCATTGTTAACCTTTTAAATGTAATATGAATGTAAGATCCTTGAATTCCAGAGAGAGTGTAATTTTTGTTTTTCTAAGCACCTGCCACATAGTAGGTGCTTAATGAATGCTCCTTTGTTGGTTGAATTGGATTTTAACTATGCTTCCATCCCCTGTTTACCTAATCCTTGGTTGCAATGCTGCATTGCATATGTAGGCAATTTTGTTCTGATGCTATGATCAATGGGGCTTTAAAGAGGCAATTGGGGATGGTGGAGACTGCCAGGCCTGAATTCTGGAAGAGCCGAGTTCAAATTTAGCCTTAGACACGTGTGACCCTTGGTAAATCTCACAACCTTTATTTCTTGCAGTTTTCTCATCTGTAAAATGGGGATAATAATCGCTCCCAGGATAGTTCTGAGGATCAAATGAGATAATATTTGTAGAGCACTCAGTACAGTTCCTGGCTGTGAGAGCTATATAAATGTTAGTTGTCTTTATTATCTGAGCAGAGAGGGTGAGGCCAAAATGTGCAGGCTTGGAGGGACATAGGGAAGGCATGTGGTGTGTTACTTTTGCCTGATTTTCTTTTCCAAGTATATTCTTTGCATGTGGTGGAAAGAGTGCTGGGTTAGGAGTAGGGGGCCTGGGTTGTATTCTCAGGTCTGTTTCTTAGTGTACTTAATGTCTCTGGGTTTAGTTTCCTCATCTGTAAAATGATCTCGTCCAGCTTTAAATCTTTGATCCTTTGAACTATAGATGCTGGCAGTTTTCTTTTCCTTGGCTTCACACTCAACCTTTGACACCCCCTTTTTAGGTAAACTGAGCCTACCCAATCAGAACTCAGTGTCTGTTACTAGTAAGTTTATGCTGAGAAAATGAAAACTTAAGCCATGGCATATTCTGGATGTCTTCTGGTGACGAGAGAAGACAGTTCAAAACTTAATTTTACCTTTACATCCCATTAGTTTGTGGTTAAAATAGAACTCTATAGATCTTCCCTTAGGCTGATAGAGAGGAAGGGGGACAATAGTCATTGTTCTAAATCCATTTTTGTAAATGTTTATGTTTGGGATTCATGATTTTAGATCTTATAAAAATTGATTATGAATTTAACATTGTTTAAATCATCCTATAGAGGTATAGAGTGCTAGTTTTAGTTTCTCAATGAGACCTTTGTCCTAGTTTTATTTGCTTTCCTATGTGATCCTGAGATCTCATTTCACCATGTGCCTTCTTTTTCTTATCTTTTGAAACTAGTTTCTGCTTAGTTGTTTTTAGACCCAATCCTGATGGATAAATTTTAACCATCTCAGAATTCAAGTATCTTCTTGACTGTTAAAAGTTAATTAAGGCAATAGTTACAGAAAAGCTGCCTTTAGAGATGACTTTTCAAAGTCGATATTCTGTTTGATCTGAATATGACTTTTTGAATTTGCTATTTTCTTGAGTTGCCAATTAAATATGAAAATTATAGGAACTATGCAATCTAGATGTAAAAAATATGTTCAAGAAGTTCCATTTAATGAAGTGTGTTATAAGTTTTGTCCTTTTTTAAATAGTTCGTTTACTACCAAATAGTGCTAAGAGTATAGTAAGCATAAGACTATTCTCCAGAATTGTGTTGAAAATAAGGCAATTAAAATTTTTGCAGTTCATAGTCCCCTTGTAAATTACAGGGAGTAAACAGAGATTGCTTAATTTAAATGGTAGGTAGGAATTAGTTTATCATTGTTGGTTATTGCAGCTGCAGAAAAAATAAGATTTTTTTTTCTTTTTTTCCCTTTTATTTCCCATTTAGTCTTTCCGTGGTTTGGCTTGGATATTGGTGGAACCCTGGTCAAGCTGGTTTATTTCGAACCCAAAGATATCACTGCTGAAGAAGAGGAGGAGGAAGTGGAAAGTCTTAAAAGCATTAGGAAATACCTAACCTCAAACGTGGCGTATGGGTCCACAGGCATTCGGGATGTCCACCTTGAATTGAAGGATCTGACCTTGTGTGGACGTAAAGGCAATCTACACTTTATACGATTTCCTACTCATGACATGCCTGCTTTTATTCAAATGGGCAGAGATAAAAACTTCTCAAGTCTCCACACTGTCTTTTGTGCCACTGGAGGTGGAGCGTACAAATTTGAGCAGGATTTTCTTACAGTATGCATTTTTTTAGCTTGTATACAATTTATAGTCTAATAATTTGTTTTAAAATACTGCCATAAGGGTATGGTGGAAATATTTCCATCAGTTCAATTATTTTAAGTCCTAGCATTTTACATTTTTTAATTTTTTTTTGAGTCAAGTTCAAATTAAATTTGATTAGGAAATAAACCAATAGCAAAAGTGGGATTGTTATATAAATGCAGCTTTTGGGCTTCCTGTTCATGTGTGGTGGTGAGAATCAGAGCCATTAAAGTATAACAACATTTTGTTTCTTTGGTCTGTATGATGAACATACACAAAATTAAACATAAACAAGGAAGGAAATGCTTGGAAAGCAATTTTCACAGCTAGACCACATATCTCAATCTATCATCTATACTTCCTAGTTTATGTTTAGAATTGTTACCAAACGATTCAATATTATTTTTTAAAAAACGAATGGAAGACAGGGAAATACTAATTGAAAAAGGACAGATATTGCCTGTGTCTTCAAACAAACAAATATCTTAAAACATTAGACTGCTCAGCCTTCTCGTGAGTCCCGTGTTAAAAAGAATGTAGCAAACTTAATTGCCATTTGAAACACCTTTTCCATTTTTATGTCTTGAAACCAATGTCCTTCAAATTACAGAGGGTAGGCAAAGAAGGGATTTATTTGCTCTTCCTTTTGATTCACTGAACACTTTGCATCTAAATACTGGACTAGACCAGTGTTCTTCAGTGAGTGTGGTTGGGCACGTCAGTCTTTCTAGCCCATAAGGACTCATGTTTTGTTTCATTCCTTCCCTGTTATTGGGGGGGGGGATATGATAAACAGAGTCTGGAGATTTAGAATTTAGGGGTTTTTGTGATTTTATTCAGGCTTAGTCACTTTACCTATAAAATGAGAGGATTGGACTGGATGATTTCTAAGGACCTTCTAAGTTCCCAGTATTCTAATTCTGTAGAAAACAAATGTAATGAAGGTTAGGAATGAGTAGATGAATGGTTTGAGGAGGTGGGTTAGATAACTTCTTCCCTTCCTCTTCCATTCCCTGTGAAAAACAAAAATTTTTGGGGTAGAATTGAATTGGCATAGGTGTGCCACAGAATAATTAATATAGGTCTAAAACTTTTGAGCTTTTCTAGGGGAGAAATAAAGACTCAAAATGGAGAACATTGATTTGTCTCTGAATTTCCTTCTAATATGATAATAGGTGACATTCATGGAACACTTTATATTACCTGGAGGCAGCTGTGGTGCAGTGGGTAATGCACTGAGGGCCTGGAGTCAAGAAAGCCTGAGTTCAAATCCAGCCTCAGATACTACTTCCTAGCTGTATGGCCCTGGGCAAGTCATTTCACTTCTGGCTGCTTCAGTTTGCTCATCTGTAAAATGGGGATACTAATAGCACCTCCCTCCCTGGCTTGTTGTGAGATTCCATTGAGATGCTATTTGTAACACTGCGGGAGCATAAATCCTTTTTTCCTTCCTTTTTTAATTGAACCTGACAGCTCTGTGGGGTGGGGAGTATGGGGATTTTCTTTCTATTACAGATGAGGAAAAGAGACTCTAAGAAGGGAAGGGACCCTGGGCCCTGAGCTTGAAGCTTTGCTGATTCAACTTATCTTTCCATTGCCCTTGTCTGCCTCTTACAGACATCTTGCATGTCAGCACTGGTCTCCTGTTAGAACTGGAGGGCAAGTGCTGGTAAGGGCCCATTCATGCCTATAGGCGTGAAAAGCAGAATAATTTTTTTGTAGTTACATTTTGAAAGGCTATAACATAGACTTCATTCAAGAAAAGTCTGCTATAGCATGAGGAAGTATTTCTTTGTCTTGTCTGTCTTTGTTGTTGTCTCTCCTGATCTCTTATGTAATTGAAATTTTTGAAAAAGACCTTATACTAATTAAAAGAAAACTAATTTTAAAAAGTATATTATTGGAAAATCTTTTTTTAATTTAGAATCACAGGATAATAGATTTAGAGGTGAAAGAGACCTCAGAGGCCATTTGACACATCTAGTGCAGTCCTCTTATTTTACAGGTAAGGAAACCAAGTCCCAGATAGAGACTTGCCCAAGGTCACACAGGTAGTAGAAGCTAAAGATTCAAGATTGAAACCCCACATTCTTGAACTTCAAAGTCAGTGCTGCAACACAATTCATTCCATGGATAAAGTGACTAACAATATCCATCCATTGGTAAAAAGTGCCTTAAATTATTTTAAGAACACAAAGAAGGACCCCAAGTGGCTACGTGTCTTAAATAGAGGAGTATTTTTCTTTTCTTTTGGCAGGGGATCTGTCTGATTACTCAGGGCATTTGTTTTCATTTAATCTTTTTTTGGGGGGGGGGCAGTGAGGGTTAAGTGACTTGCCCAGGGTCACACAGCTAGTAAGTGTCAAGTGTGTGAGGTCAGATTTGAACTCAGGTCCTCCTGAATCCAGGGCTGGTGCTTTATCCGCTGTGCCACCCAGCTGCCCTCAGGGCATTTGTAAAAGTTATTAGGGCCTACTTTTAATAAACTATCATTCTTAGTTACCTAAGGCTAGGAAAATGGTTTATTGTGACATTTTAATCTCTACTATTACTGGTAAAAAAGTGACTTGTGATTTTAGCTCTCTATCATCTAATCTCATAAATGAATTCTCTTTTTCTTTAAAAGCTAAAAATGATTAACCCTAAATTAAATTGCCTTTTAGTTACATAGTTCTCAGTTCTCCTCCACTTGTCCCATTTAGTGACCCTTAGAGATCTTCTTATCCCTTCTTTCAGGTGTTAAGATTCCATTAATACCTCTAAAGTGTTTTTTTTTTTACAATTGTTTGGTTTTTAATGTCATAAATACTTAATACTTGGAGTGTTGGACTATTTGTCTGAGAGGTGATGATGAATAGGACAAATGTTAACATGCTTGTCATAACCCCATTTTTCTTTCAAGGAGAACTTCTAAGGTGTCGTCATAGTTTGTTATGTGGCTGTCAAATCATCTGATGTCTCAGTCATTTGGAAAGGGTAGCTTCTTTAGAGTCAGCCCCACAGGGATTCATCCTGGGGCTGATTTTATTTGGAACACACATTCCTCATTTTACTTGTGTTCTTGAAAAATTGTGGGGAAATTGGATTTGTCATTCAAAAACATAGGGTGTTCCAAATGGGTTTGTGCATGCGGTTAATCCCAGTAAGATTTTTAGAGCATATCCTGTATAGTAACTGTCAAGAGGTAATAGAATATAGAAAGTATAGAGTATAGAGTATGAAACCCTGTCTAATAAATGCAACAGAGGAGCTTGAGACTCCTCACCAGAAGGTTAGCTGCAAGCCTGAGGTTTTTTATCACCCACTGGGGTGTGATACTCACCTGATGAACTTGTGGGTCTTCTGAATTGTTAATGGAAAGGGAATAATTTTAAAACTGTGAATTCTTTAGATAAATCCTTATATATCTTTTGTGTAAATATAGATTTTTGTATACCATCTTGAGTTTGCTCAATATGGGAATATGTCTATGTTATTTTCTTTCTTTCTTTTTTTTTTTTTTAGTGAGGCAATCGGGGTTAAGTGACTTGCCCAGGGTCACACAGCTAGTAAGTGTTAAGTGTCTGAGGCCAGATTTGAACTCAGGTACTCCTGACTCCAGGGCCGGTGCTCTATTGTCTATATTATTTTCAACAACTTGGATTAGTGAATTTAAAGTCTGAGTCACTCATCTGACTGCAGAATGACCCAGAGTAGTATGGGCTTGTCAGACATAGGAGAAAGTTCAATAGAAATTAAGTACAAGGTAGAATACTTCAGGACACCAAACAGCCTTGAAAGGTAAGAGGGAAAGACTGGTTAGATACAACCTGGCAGAAAAGTCATAATTTGGACCCCAAGCAGAAGGGGAATTAGTCCAGTAATCTCTCAACAGCAGAATGTTTGTTCTTTGGTAGCTAAGAACTAAAGTTGAAAAAAAAATACAGTCTGATAGTTTTGAGGATTCAAAAAACAGTGAATGGACTCTAAAGGTCCTAATGAAGGATAGTTGGGTTTGGTCTGACAGACAACTTGAAGGATTATAAAAAGGCACTGATGAGGTGTTCCATGTCCACCAATAGTAATAAAGGTGTTCAGACATTAACAAAACGAGTTTCTGTCAAGTATGAGAAAAACCTTAATATATTTAATTAATTGTCAGGAACTAAGTCACCAAAGGAAGTTGACACACCCTAATAGGTAATATTTCTTTAGGTAGGACCAATGACCATTATTTATCTTAGGATATTCTGAAGGTAGGAGATCATCTGTCTGCCCCCTCCCCCAAAGCAAAGAAAGGCATTTAATGAAGTAGCATAGTAATAAAAACCATATAACATTTCCCCATAAACCTTGAGTTCATTCCCACAAATAGACATACCCTCCCTGTGAAGAGGGGACATATTTAAGGATCATGTGTGAGGCAGGGAACAGTTATATCAGATGCCCCAGAGCTGCCTCTATCTTGTGGTGGTGTCATTGCCTTGCTCTTTGCTGCTCCTATTTCCTGCTTTAGCTGGTCTCCAGCTCTTAATCTCTTTAGGCACCTCAGCTTCTGTCCGTCATCCCCAGAGGAGTACCACGCTTTAAGTATGCTTCTTTGTGCCTGGCAGAATTGTTACTCGAAGTAGGTCCATAGGCCAAAGTCACATCTCCTCAAACTGCCTCTGATTCCATTACTTCAGTTGTCATCTGACATAGGTATTGAGTACCACTTTAGTTCTTATCTCACTTGGTAGCTTTGCACAAGTATTCCCAGTAACAGGTCATCTGTGAAATACACTTTTGGTGTATGCTTTTTAAACTTGGGAACATTTTGTTTAGATTATTAGAAATAAATTAAGTGTCATCAGGCTACATTCCTAACCTTTGAGGATGGTTTCACAGTATTAAAAACACTGTCCCTTGTTCCTCTGTCTCTCCATGCCTCTTTCAGTGAAGGTATACTAATCTGAATAGACCCTTGGTCTGAAGTATGTGGGATGGATTTAGTTCTTTTTATAAATGCACTTATTTGTGAGTATTCCGTAATAGACATGTTGCTTTAGTAATTTTTAAAAATATATTTTTCATATGAGGGAATGACTTGTTTTCTACTTGGCCAGTTGATAAAGAGACGTTTGTTTTTGGCTGAAGAAAAACAGTTTGACAGACCTGCTTGGGCTTTCATTTGCAGGATATATTTAGGTGTGCGGGATGTTTAGATTTCATCATACTGCCCGGGCTGTCTGTTCCCTTCCCCAAACAGATTGCCCTTTATCTTCTATAAAACATACATAAATAATAGACTTTCATGACTAGTCTTGGTTTCAGTTGTGAGGGGAGGGGGTGTTTGTTGAAAGAATTTGACTTTACCCTTAGCATTGGAAAAAATCTAGCTAAATTTTTTAAAAATTTCATTACAGATAGGTGATCTTCAGCTTTGCAAACTTGATGAGCTAGACTGCTTAATTAAAGGAATTTTATACATTGATTCTGTTGGATTCAATGGACGGTCCCAGTGCTATTACTTTGAAAACCCAGCTGATTCCGAAAAATGTCAGAAGTTACCCTTCAACCTGAAAAATCCATATCCTCTTCTTCTGGTGAACATCGGCTCTGGGGTTAGCATCTTGGCAGTATATTCCAAAGATAATTATAAGCGTGTCACTGGTACCAGGTAAGGCCCATTATTAAAGATAGTCATCAACATAATTTTAATGTTAGCTTAGCATTTAAGGTACTGAAAAGTGTGCTTTTGAGAACATTTAAGTGATTTCACCATGTAATAGATTCATTTTTATTGTTGTTGATACCCAAACTTTTTAGTTTAGCTTTCTTAAAAGTTCAGAGTTCCCATTTTCTTGACACTCTTCATTTACCTGAGTCTGAGATGATATGCTCTTGTAAGACTGCTCAGTTGCAGAATGTGTGCCACCTGGGACATTCATTCCTTTACTTGTTGGTTTGGATAAATAAATGGCAAATATGTTCTGAGCATGGAGATGAACTGTCTTAAACATGAACATTTTTTGTGTTGTTTGCTCTTAGATGTGACTGGCATCTCTGTTTCTGCATTCTGGATACATTGAAGTGTGGGGGTCATGGTACCTGTGGGGGGGTGTTTTTAGCAACATAAGGAAGTTCTTCTCTTACTTCAGTCTCTGTTTTGAAATACATAGAGAATGATTCAATGTGTGATATTCTGTTTTCTGTTTTTTAATCAAAGTCTTGGGGGAGGAACCTTTTTTGGTCTTTGCTGTCTTCTGACTGGCTGCACCACTTTTGAAGAGGCTCTTGAGATGGCGTCTCGTGGAGATAGTACCAAGGTGGATAAACTAGTACGAGACATCTATGGAGGGGACTATGAGAGGTTTTCCTTGCCAGGCTGGGCTGTAGCCTCCAGGTAAGATCGGCTCTGGGGGAGATGGCTATCCTCAAATACTTGGGAATAAAATAGTTTTATGTCAGCTTTGTGGCTAGTTTTAAGTACTTGAAAATGTGACCACATAGCATTTCTTTAAACATAGTCTTTGGATAATTTTTCTGGTATGTGATTACAGTATAGATTTTTGGTTTCATTGTATTTGCAATATTGAATTTGTAGTAGTCACTCTAGTTACACGTGTCCAGTTTACCTTTTCCAGTGACATAATTGTAGGTATCTCCTCATTCCTTTTCGGAGGTGGGAGATGCACAGAACATTATATATTTTTAGATTTTCAGTATATTAATTGGTTTGGCTCTCATTGTTCTCTTTTTTTTCTCTTTCTCTTGAATAAAACATTTTTTGTTATTGAATATGTCTCTGGGAGGGGGAAGGGAAGACTACTAGGAGGAAATTTACATGCTGTGAAAATATCAATAAAAATTCATTTTAAAGATACATACAATAAAAGTAGAAGAGTTGTAGATATCGAACTAGTTTTAATTCCTCAAGGCCCCCAAGCTCATTCTCTGTTTAAACACCTTGACTTTAAGGCGCTGCAGAAGTGATGACTAGAAGCTGTGATTCTGTCCCATTCACTAAACCTTCATGGAAATCAGGGAGTAGACGTCTTTGCTTCTTTCTGGTCAGCAGTTTTGTGTCACATCTCGCTGTAACAATGCAGATGGGATAGCTGGGTAGTTGAGCGATCAAGAAATATGCTCTTTTAGGACTGGGAAGGGAATTAACCCCGTGTTTCAGGGCCGTGAGCCTTCTTTCCAGACCTCTCCTGAAGAGGCCTGATGAATTTCAGTGGATTTCCATGATGAGCAAAGAAAAGGCCCAGTTGAATATCTTCATTTTTCTACTGTTAATCATTAAAATTCTGATGTGACCGTATGATATGGCTGCCTCTATTCTGGTTGACACCATTTTTTCCTTTGGCTAATTTCCCTCTAGTTTTAAAATAACAATTTTGTTTCAGAATTGAATTGACTGTACTGAGTTTCCAATACCTTTTGCACTGCCTTGTTTTTCCCTCATATAGTGCTGGGTTTTCAATATTCTCATTATAGTTTTGGAAACATGATGAGCAAGGAGAAAAGAGAGGCTGTCAGCAAAGAGGACCTGGCCAGAGCAACTTTAATCACCATCACCAACAACATCGGCTCGATAGCCCGCATGTGTGCTCTTAACGAGGTAATGAAAGAAGCCGGGCCCTCGATGATACTTTGGGAAACAAAGAAAACTTCCCACGTGCTGTGGGGCATTTTTCAGATTCTGGCACTAAGTGGGATTGAAGTGACCTTTAGGAAAAGGGGAAGGAGGCAGCAGGCGCTCTGGCTGGAGGTGGGGGAGTGACAGTGAAGTGGGAATCAGAAGGGAAGTAAGAGCCAGCCGTGAGGCAGAGGAAGAGAGGGAGCCCGGGAACTGGGCCGCTCCCCCGGAGACTCTGGATGGCCTCTCTCTTGGGGCTTTCAGCTTCTTTACAGTGCTGCCTTGTTGCATTGATGTCAAGCAGCATTGTACAGGGCTATGAAAGAACCAAGACGGATCTTCACTTCATTTGGGCAATCGTAGTGTTTTGTAACTTAACATTAAAGAAGCATATTAGTCTTTGAGGGTTTGCCTCCTATAGTTGAGAATTCCTTTTGAAGTTGACATTTAAGTCATTTGATAATGGTGGGTCTGGGGTCAGGAAGACCTGGGTTTGATTTCTAGCACGTACTAGTTGTGTGACCAAGGGTGAGTCACTTCAACCCCCATCTGCAAAATGGGGGTGACCCTTGTAACAGCCGCCTCACAAGGCTGTTGTAAGGATCAGAAAACCTTAAAGGGCTCCATAAATGTCAGTTATTTTCTTCAGATTTCTTCCCATACATTAGCTTATTTCTCCCAATGGGGTGAGGTGTGAGAAGGTCACTTGGAGCCAGGTGTCATCTTACCATCTCTACCTATTCCTCCTACATGGTGCTGAATCAGAAAGTATCTGGGCAGCTGAGAAGAAGTTTGGGTGATAATTAGATCAGTAAGATCAGGGGAGATTTGGACTTTAGAAGAGGCAAATGATACCTGTCCTGCGGCGGTAAGAGGGTGGAAGGTAGAGAAGGAATGACCAACTCGAGTCACAGTAGGGAAGGGTTTTGTTCTTGGCACCTTGGCTTTCTCTGCTTCTTTGCCATTTCCTAATATCTCTTCTGTTTGGGCCCCTCTGGCATCCAAGAATCCCTGTTCCATAGCCTCACTCAGGCCTTTCCTGGCTTCATAGTGCCCTGTGTTCCAGAATTGACCTCCTATTGTTCTGTCTACCGCCCTAGGCCTTGAGTTTCCATTCCCTAAATGCTTGGTGTGAGGAAAGCAGCCTGATATAACTGCATTATTGCACAGACTGAGGGTTCGACTTTTTTAGTATCCTGCTCTTTGCCTTGCTAACCCCTATTCTCCCTTTCTCTTCCAATTGATAGTTGAAGTAGTTGTAGGCTTTAATTAAAGGCCCTAAGGCAAATTTTCCTTTTGCTTCTTATCTTAGAGAGAGGTATCATTTGTCACCTTATTTTCCTAATGAGCCCTACATATCCTCATGTCCCTTCCAGGGACAGGTTTAGTGATCCATTTTCTTTTAATCGAGGTCTGAAAAGAGGGCACCCGAAGCCCCATTGTTCTGAGAGTTCCTAGTTGACAGGGTTGCCCATTCCCTCATATTGGGAACTGAGATGTTTGATATAGGGCTCCTAAGATGGGGATGGACCCTGGCTCAGTCTTTTAACCTCAGACTTAATGTTGGGGAAGGGGGAAACAGCAATAGTTATCTCTACTCTCTGCCCCTTCTCTTCTGCTATCTCTCTTCTCTAGACCTTCCCCCTTCTAGCCAATTTCAGAAATCCTTGCTTTTACAGTGTACTAACTTCATTTTTGTAAACAACTTGACTTGCTGCAAGTAATAGTTATGTGTCCCATTGAGATGTAGCAGATAAACTATGCACATTTTGTCAGTGATCTGGCTGTTTTGGTATACTCTGGCTTTGTAGTTTGCTAATATGATGTAATCTTTCTTTTTCCACAACTTTAAAATTAGAAGGAAGTTTGAACACAGGTATCTAGTACCATCATGGACTTTTAGAACTGGAAGACACCTTAAAGGAGATCTTCACGTCCAACTCCAATTCCCTTCTCCCTTCTTTCCCAGGAAGGTGAAGAAAGCGAGGTGTAGAGAGGTTGTGTCTTGTCCCAAGAGTATGTGTTTGTATGAAAAGTTAGGTGAGCCTTGGACGCAGGGACTGCTGTTTACATTAAAAGTAGCTGTCCAAAAAAAAAAGAACAAGGTAGCTGCCGTACTTCGTCAGCATTGAGTTAGGCTTATAGTCCCTGTCTTCTTCCCAGTGGTTTTTCATTATGCTGTGGAACTCTAAGCAATGTTGCTTGTTATTTGTAGACAATTTTTCTTCTAGACATTGCTAAATCCATTGTACATATGAGGGAAGAGCCCTGGGAAAGTTTATGTGCTGTATGTGTTCCTCATGGCTTACACACAGCTGTTGGCTATTTCCTCACGTAAGCTTTGAGGAATTCATGTTGTACACATAGGTTAAAATGGGTCTGTGATCTCAACTTGGGAGTCAAGTCAAAAAGCTTTTGTTGACTAGATTGTAATAATGATGTTTATATAGAACTTTACTGTGTGCTAAGCGCTTTACAATCGTTGTCTCATTTGATCTTCACAACAGCCCTGGGAGTTAGGCCTGACTATTCTTCTCATTTTACAAATGCGGTTAAATGACTTGCCCACTAAGTGTCTGAGATGGGATTTGGACCCGATTTTCTTGACTGCAGGCCCAGTACTTTATCCACTGTGCCACCTCAGTACAAGCAGAAAAGCAAGGCAACCCCTACCTTCAAGGAGCTTATATTCTAATGGGGAAGACCGTGTATTCGCTCTAACTCTACAGATCACACTCGATCCATGCTCACCCATTCAGGTTATGTCTTCCTATAACTTCACTATGGTGTCATTCCAATGGACTGAAAACCTTCCTTGCCTGTTCCAGTTGAACCCTCTGCCAGCTCACCTGTCATTCTTCATTCTTGCTGTGTGAATTTTGCTTTGGGAGCTCCAGGCAAGGAACGTGTTTGGTATTTCTCATTGGCCACATGGTGCAGCCTCCTCTCACCTACCATAAATCAGCAAGCATTTGTTAAGTGCTTACTCTGTGCCAGGTACCGTGCTGGGCTCTGGAGGTAGAAATCCAATGAATGACCCATTTTCTGTTCTGAAGGGTCTTTTCTTAATAGAGTGGGCCTTGCCTTTGCCCTTTATGGGATACTTAGTTTTGACATCCATTAAGAGTAGAAACAGAGATCAGTGGGATGAATGAGATAAGCAGTCAAGTGTTTGATAACCACGAGAACACTGTCCACTAAGCAAGGGATTCTATTTGGGAAAACCGGTAGAGCAATTTGGTGGGAAATAGGCTCGGATCAGTATCTTTTACCATATGGTGCAACAAATTCCAGATGGAAAGTACCCTAAATATTACAAGTCATAATGAGAGGATACAAGTGTGGGCAAGGAAAGAATTTGTAACCAGGTAATGGAGAGAGTTTGTAGAAATTGGCTTTATCTGTACAAAATCTTTTAAATTATAAAGTCACTGGTGGGAAGCGCTTGCTGACTCCAGCCCCCTGCAAATGTTATCTCTATAAAGGGAGGGCTTTAGCATGTCAGGATCTCCTGGCATCAGATGCTGTGACCCTAATGAAGAGGCAACCTTCCTGATGATGAATAGAGACTTGGGGATGAGGTGAATTTTCGGGGGCGGGGGCAGTTTGGATGCTTTACCTTTCTTGTAGTGTATTTTCGGACAAGTTGCTTTTCAGTTTCAGTGGCTTCTAACCTAACAGTGTTTTAGTGCTGGGAGTATGAGGCTGTGTTGGTGAGATAACCAAGAAAGGCCCCCCCCCCCCCCCCAACACCTCTTTACTTTGGAAAGTGAGAAATAGATGTTTTTGAAGAGGATGAGGACCCTGTATTTGAGAATATTCCTGGTGATGTGCCTTCATGAGATCTTCTCACTTATACTTATTAAGCATGTGATCTTTGAATTCCATTTAGGGGGTAGCTAGGTGTCAGAGTGGATAGAGCACCACCAGCCCTAGAGTCAGGAGGAACTGAGTTCAAATCTGACCTCAGACACTTACTAGCTATGTTCATACTGGGCAAGTCACTTAACCCCTGTTGCCTCCACCAAAACCAAAAAACTAACAGCAGCAAACAAACCCATTTTACATCAGTGTTCTTTCCTTTCTACCATGAATTGAAATTTGTTCATTTTAATTTTTTGTTGTTCTTAAAGTAGCATAAGAGTGGAGGGAAGCACCTAAGATCATTTTGTTCAGCACCCTTTGTTTTTATAGATAAGGGGAAGGAGATGGAGATTCCAACCTGGGAATTTGGGTATACAATATATTTTAGACAAGGCCATTTTCTGCAGAGGTGTCTTTTCTCATATCTGCCAGGCTTTGAAACTGGGGCCGAGAGCTAGGAAAGCCAAGTAGTACAAAAGCTCATGAACAGTAATATTAGCCTGGCCTTTGATATGCTTTTACCTCTTCTCTCCTCCTCTGCCCCTCCACCTGGCCCCCATGCTTAACTGATTAAATAGTTTTACAGATGTCCCCAAAAATGTTATTTGGGTGTGGTTTACTAAAAATAGAAGGGAAACCATGTTGAAATCTAACTACCTTTTTTCCAATGTGCCCAGAACATTAACCAGGTGGTATTTGTTGGAAATTTTTTGCGAATTAATACCATTTCCATGAGACTTCTTGCGTATGCTTTGGATTATTGGTCCAAGGGGCAGTTGAAAGCACTTTTTTCAGAGCATGAGGTAAGCCCATTTAAAAAATTAATAAATTAAAGTGCATGCCTAATATTTTTCTGTTAATGGTTTGAGGCACAAATTCGTAATTTTCTCATTGGTTTAAAGTAGAAGTAAAATAATGAGCATTAATGTTTTTCATTCTTTTGGGGAGGAGTGGGGCCCAATATGGGGACAGTGGATAGTTTAAGGCATGCAGCTAGAAAGCTTAACAGTGCTAGGTTTTTGTTTGGCTGTATTGAAAAGTAAAATTCACAGTTCTTTGCTGAAATAGAGAAATTCTGTAGGAAATAGCCTTCTTTTCCACACTAAAATAAAACAAAACCATTATGGTGGTTGCAACTTTTCTGTTTAGTTATCTTGCCATTCTTGGAAGTTATGTCTGAAGCAGGATATCCTTTGGTGCAAGAAATATCAATCCCTGCTGAATAGCTAGAAATAATATGAAATAAGGGTGTGTTTTTTCTACACGATGCTGTTCTTGAAAGTAGATTTGCTAGTTTATTCCCACTATCCTCACCTTCTCCCAATTATGCTCTGATTTTAGTAACTTTATAGGAACATGAATTTAAGTCTCAGTGCACTTTATTAATAATTATCTTGGCTTTTTTACCTTTCTAGGGTTATTTTGGAGCAGTGGGCGCTCTCCTAGAGCTGTTGAAATTACCCTGATCTGTTGTCTGAAATTACTACCAGAGTCTTCCACAACCACAATGGAATATGCAGACTTTTTTCCCTTTAAAAAAAAAAAAGATGTATTCCAGTGGCTTTTGTAATAATAGAACATGACCTGAATCAAAGTGAGAGAAAGGACAGAAGTATTTTTTAAGTTGTGAAGAAAAATCTTGAGTTATGCCAAGAGAAACCTCTGAAAAATGAATCTAGAGGGGTGGACTCTGCCCATTCATTGAGTATCCCCGGTCTAAATTCATTCAGTAAAGTCACATTAAACCTGCCGTGTGGGAAATAGCGTCACTCGATGAAGCCGCTTCAGGGAAGCTGGTCTGTCTTCAGCAGGCAGCGATTCAGCGTCTCATCCAGAATGTTAAATGTCAGTCACCTTGTCTGTATTCTAATCTAATCACATCTTTTGTATAGATGCTCTTGGGAGCCTTTTCTCTCCATGTTATTATTCAAGTGTTGGTTTTCAGGCTTTTTTGTGTTGATGTGAATGTCAAAGGCATAACTATGATGTGTGTGCGTGTATCTTTTTTAAAAAGTGTTTTATTCTGAAAGGTTCTGTGTAGTCAATCCTGGGGGTTTAATGGTTTGTGCACCATTTTACTCAACTTTAAAAACTCGTATGTTATAAAAAGGCAATTTGTCAGATTACATAATAATTTCTTAATCTTGGGCTAAAGTATTTTTTGCAAGCATATCCTCTTAAGAATAGCAGTGTTTCCTTCTCCTTTTGTGGACTGGATTATTGAGACACTTTCTCAGTCACTCGTATGTGTGTGTATAGTTTGTATGTGAATGAACTGATGGATAGAGCAGAGTCTGATGTAGGCTGAATTTAGGTTACCCAAAAAAGGCAAGCAGCTAATAACATGGACAAGTTGTCAAGATGTGGGAACTTGGCGACCACTTCAGATTGATTGAGTAGAAAATTAATTGGGGGCTCTATTTGAAATTCACCAAAAGCAAAACCAACATCCTTAGAGAAATATTTTTCATAAGCTATGGAAAATATACGCTTTGCTGTTCTTTGGAAAATATCCAAGTAATCAGAAGAAAAAATTCCTTTAGTGTCTGGCAGATGAAAAAAAATAATTAAATCTTATTTGAATTTGCAACTTTATATGGAGCCTTGGTGGGTCTAAATAAGCTAATTAGCCTAAACACTGGATTTTCTAAAATTACAGGATCAGAATGATTTTCCCCCAACAAACTTAACAGCTCTGCCTAAGAGTTGTTTGACAATGACCGCTGCTGCCACTTATTAACCTAGAGCAGGTAGGGCGTTGGTGACTTCCTTCTAAGCACAAAGTGCTATCTTCACTAAGGTTCACATTCCTCTAGCCTGTCTTCTCAGGCTCTGTGCACGGCATTCTCTCCCCTCCCACCTTGAGGACAGTCTTTCTAAAGGAAGGCATTTGGGTACTAGTAGGGAAGCCAGGTCAGTCAAGTTGGGGATCAAAAAGAGCTGATTGGTGGACATTTTGAAGAGATTGGGAGAGTTCTCTTATGAATGAAGGGAAATGTCCCTAATCAGTCCCATATAAGATTTGAGTCCAAAACTGATCTTCCTGGAATTGACATGTTAGTGGGGCCTTGGCATTAATTCATTGGTGCTGATGCTCGAATTCTGCATTGGCTGCAAAAGAGGGTCCAGGCTGATAAGTTCTGGCCCTCAATTTAGGTACCAGAGGACTTTCTCTGAGCAAGTATTCCTGACTAGGAACTTGTTTTTTAAACATGAGGGTTTTATAATTTGTTTATGAGTTAAGCTTTTCTTAACAAGTCATTCACTATTCTTTCCTTTCCCTACAGGTCTTCCCAAGGCCTGTTATTAACTTTATTTTTCTGTGGTTCCGGGTTAAAAAGAAACAAAGATCTCCTCTTTGCTTGTGTTTGAATGGTTAACAGTCTATCAACTCTTAACTATTTTGTTACTAAGTACTTTTCTGGAATACTAGAATGAGAGAGAGAGAGAACATATAATGCTATTGATCATTTAATTCCTACCACTAGTTGAGTATGTACTTCCTTAACAGTGTGCTGAAATAGCCCATTCCATTTTCCCCTGAACTTATTAGCACAGTAATTAGTCTCTAGAAATCTCGAGTCAGGATTTTCTGGTGCTATATCTGTGCTAGTCTCAGCAGTAGTCCCATTTAGCGCCAGCTGCTAAGAGAGTTTCATTCGAAAATCCATCTTCCTGGCCCCTTCATAAATTCTTTCAAAGATCAACCAGAAACAATGATGCCTTGTCACGGAAGTAGTTATACAGAGCAGTGATGAGAAAACCAGCGAGGAATTAAACTTCGGGGCTGTTGGCAGAAATTAGCTCCTTGGAGTCCACTCTTTCCCCTTGGATTAGATTAGTAGGACATAAACAGAAAAAAGACTCCAAAGGGTGGCTTGCAATGTTTTCATTTGACCATGCACCAGGGAACATGCCTTATTTTCTTCTGTCCATTCATCCTCTCCTTGTTGCCCTTGTAAATTCTTAAGTAGTTACCCTGGTGCAATTATGTATTTTACTCAGACCATAGCATTTCTGAGCAAGAGTCACAAAACCTGAGCTTCCCCATACCATCTCCTTTTTATCCTTTGTTTCACTACATTGTCTGCTTTGTCAGTGTTTGTATACCTGTATACACACAGCCTTGGAATATTGGAAACAGTTTTGGAGAGGGCCGAGAACTTGGTCTCTTTATTTTGAACATTGAATTTATGTATGCATGATGTATTAAAAACTTTTTTTTGTAAAGCAGCTTTTAAAATCTTACTGTGAATACACTATTATAATTATTTTTATATTTTCTAAGTTATTGTTGAATTAATTGATCTATATCTCTGAGGGGAAAGAGTGAATGGTGTTATCACGGGAGTGGGCATGAACAATCATGGGATATTTACCATTATTGAGGAAAAAAAACCAGATAATTTCTCATGTCAACTAACCATGGTCGTCTTCAGTTGGAACTGTAAAATCTTTATGGGGAAGGTACCACAGTGTATTAGAATGGAATGGATCCTGACCGACACAAGTTCCGTGAGAAGGGGTAAGTTAGTCCCCAGCAGTAGAAAAGTACTAAGTGCCTCCTGGATGCTGGGCACAAAGGAGGCACTGGGGATATGCAGGAAAGCCAAGGATTCTGACTTCAAGGGTTTCTATTCTAATGGGGGAGAGAAACATGAAACATAACTAGGTAGAGAGGCAAGTTAAGTGGGTGGAAGCCATTGAAGGACGACTGGGAAAGGCCTCTTGCAGAAGAAAGTGGGGTTTGAACTGACTTGAAGGAAGCCAAGAGAGATGAGGAGGGGGCGGGGAGTACACCGAGTAGGATTTAATGTTTGGTCCTGGAGATAACGGCCACTGCAGGTTGACATGGTTAGAGATGCACTTTAGGAAAAGAACTGGAGAATGGATGAGAGATGAGGCAACTAGGTATCAAATAATTCGAATTCATATTAAACATTTTCACTGGGCTGAAACCAACATTTTGCAAAATTTTAACATCAAATAGTGTGTTTAGGGAAATTCATTGTTCACATAGATATGGTTGTAGGTCAGTTTATGAGAACATGAATTAAGGTGGTAGCTGTGTGAGTGGAGAGATGGGAATATAGGATAGCTTGGAAGGTGGAAACAAGACTTGGCAGTAGGCTAGATATATGAGGTGAGTGAGGGATTGAGAATAATACTGAGGTTGCAAACTCAGGTGGCTTGGGAAGATGAAAGAGATTGGGCAAATGATGCGTTGTGTTATGAACATTAAGTTTGAGGTGTCTAGAAGACAGCTGATCTCAGATGGGAATTGAGGGAAAAGATTAGGGAAGGATCTATAGATTGGCGTATCATCTGCTGTATAGAGGTAATTGAATTGTGGGAGCTGAGGTCACTGGGTAAGTGAGTATAGCAAGAAAAGAGAGAGCCCAGGACATTCTTGGGGGACTCCTCGGGCGAGTAAGCATGCTGTGAGAAGATGAATCCAAGGGGACTGAGAAGGGAGGAGAGATGAGAAAGCAAGGCCATCACAATGAGGAGGAGAAAGGAAGGGACTGATGCCTGGAACTTCATCTGTTCTGTTTATAAGTGGGGCCAATAGATAGTACTTGTGCACCTGCTTCGCTGACTGTGTGAATAGAGTAAGTTACTGAACTCGAAATGTGGGACGCTGCCATGCAACCTGCATCTGTCCTTGTGGATGATGCTGTGGGGGGACATGGTCCATCCCATTGTGGTTATGATCTAGTTAGGTGGAAAAGGCTCATGTGAAACAGATACAAGCAGTTGCCAAGTGAGATAGTTGAGCAGTTCCTGTAGCTGGTAGTGCTAGCACTGGGCCTCAGAAGGATGGGCACAATTCAAGTGAGCTTCAACACTTTCTCAGGTCCTTCCCCTTTGACTTTGTTCTCTATCCTCAGCCCAGTCGTTAGCCATTTCACTTAATTATTGTTTCCTGCCCTTGAATCCTTTGCCCCTTGTCCTGTACCCACTCTTCTCTTGCAAAACATCAACCCTGGGTTACTTCCATCCAAGGCAAAGAAATCCCATGACCCTGGATTTCATACTATCCAACCTCAAATGGGTCCTCATTGAAACAAGCCAGCCCTTTTATTTCTCCTTAATGATGCCCTATGTCCCCAGAGAAGCTATTCAGTATGAGTTCCCTCTTCTCCCCTTTTGTTAATCTCCCACTCTCATCTTTTGGTCTCTGATAAAAAAGGCGTCCTTTATTTTTTCAGTGCCCACTGGATTCCATCCTCTTCCATTTGGAGTACATTGGCCACCCTCCTTCCTTCTTCCAGGTCAATGGGATGCTGTTCCCTTTCAACTGGTTCCTTTTCTTCCGCTGCCAAATACATCCAAGTATCCCCTGTCCTTAAAACAAAAAACCCTGAAACCTTCCCTAGATATTGCCGTCCTCTTGAGCTACTGTCCCGTATCTCTTTCTCAGCCCTATTCCCAAGATTTCTACACTCACCTCTACTTCTCAGCCCTTTGCATTCTGACTAGAATTTCTAAGTAAGATCAGCTGCCACAGGTTAAACAATGAATGCGGGTGACTCCAAGATCTTCATAGCCATCCTCAATCTCTCTTACCATGGAGATTTCAAATTGGAAGTCCAGAGACATCTTAAAACCTGCCATGTCTGCAACTGAAATCTAACTCCTGCAATCCTTCCCTTTTCTAAATTTTCCAATTGCCCAGGGTCACACAGCTAGTAAGTGTGAAGTGTCTGAGACCGGATTTGAACTCATGTCCTCCTGAATCCAGGGCCGGTGCTTTATCTACTGCGCCACCTAGCTGCCCCCAATTTTCCAGTTTTTATGAAGGCACTACCTTCTTTTCCAGTGTCTCATGTTCATAACCTTACCATTATTCTTGATTCCTCAATCTCTACCCCATGTGGCCAGTTGCCACATCTTTCTGTCTTTATCTTCCTCTCTGTTGTATCCAACCCCTCCCATAGCTACCACTTCAGTTCAAGCCCTCTTGCCTAAATTATTTCAACAGCCTTAAATAGTTCGCCCTGCCTTAAGTCACTCCACATGCCAATCCTTTTTTTTTTTTCTTTTGCTGGGCAATGAGGGTTAAGTGATTTGCCCAGGGTCACACAGCTAATAAGTGTCAAGTGACTGATTCAGATTTGAACTCGGGTTCTCTCAAATCCAGGGCCAGTGTTTTATCCACTTTGCCACCTAGCTGCCCCCATGCCAATCTTTTCTACACCCTACTGCCAAAGTAATTTTCCTTTAAATGCAGATCTGACCATGTAACTCCCATCCTAAAACAACTCCAGTGGCTTCCTATTACTTTGGGAAATGTAAGTTTCTTGCCAGTAGGGATTTGTTGTTAGGTCCCTGGTGCCTAGCACATAGTAGGTGCTTAATAAATACTTGCTGAATGAGCAACTATCACCCAAGGATCCTCCTATCTCTTAATTTTGTCAGCAACCAAATCAAGCTCATTGATGTATATGCTT
Organism: Dromiciops gliroides; assembly: GCF_019393635.1. NCBI lineage: Eukaryota > Metazoa > Chordata > Mammalia > Microbiotheria > Microbiotheriidae > Dromiciops > Dromiciops gliroides. The sequence goes on along the minus strand of NC_057862.1, from coordinate 674,925,647 downwards.
TATTGACTGGAATTCAGGATTTTTGCCCTTCTCCAATCCTGTGACACCTTTCTCTTTCTTCCTGTGATTTCAAATACTGAGAGTGATTCAATAGTCACACCTGCTAGTTCTTTCTTCCTGAAGATGCACTTTGGGCATGTTAACTTGAGCTCATCGAGGGCAAATAGGTTGCTTATTTTCTCCCTACTTGGGTAAAAGAAATAATTTTTGTTTGGTTCTTCCCTGTTCAAAGCTTGTTTTTAAAACAAAAGCAAAATGAGAAGATTTTCCCTTCCCTGTTATTTTTTCATACATATTCTCTTTTTCCCACTGTTGCTTTAAAAAAGACAGAAAGTATTCCTTTTTCACTACCAGATATTTCTCTTTAGTATTCTCTTTTCCCCAGGGTGTGGGAGAAAGGGCCTAACTCAGAACCTGGATAGTTCAATTCAGTTGTTTGTCCAGTCGTGTTCAACTCTGTGACCTTATTTGGGGGGGGGGGGAGTTCTTGGCAAAGATACTGGAGTGGTTTGCCGTTTTCTTCCTCATTTTGCATATGAGTAAACTGAAAAAAAAAATAGGTTAAGTAACTTGTACAGGGTCACATAGCAAGTGTCTGAGGCCAGATTTGAACTCAGACAAGTCTTGACTCCGGACCTGACACTGTCCAAAACAATTTGCATTTATTAGATGATTTTAATTGTCTTGCTCTGACCATAGCACTCCCTTATTCAATGAAGTCTAGTGCCTCCCTGTTGCCTCTAGGATAAAATATAAACTGTTGAGCTTTAAAAACCCTTAGCTTGGTCCCAACTTACCCATAATAGTTTCATTTTATATTAATGCTCCTCTGGAATTCAGTCATCCAACCAAATTAACCCCTTTATTTCTCAAAAAACACACCACTTTGCCTTCGCATTGGCCATTCCTTATGCCTGGAGTTCTTTCTCGTGTATGAGGTGTTCTGGGTACTAGGAAAAGACAAAATGAGAAATTCTCTACCTTCAAGGAGATTGCATTGTTCTGGGGGGATATTAACAAGCACATAGTAACTATATTGGTGTTAACTTGAAGAGAACCAACTCCCTTCTCTCCATTTGGAAGTATCCCTAGTTTCCTTCAAAGCACAATTCAGGGCAGCTAGATGATGCAGTGGATAGAGCACTGGCCCTGGAGTCAGGAGTACCTGAGTTCAAATCCGGCCTCAGACACTTGACACTTACTAGCTGTGTGACCCTGGGAAAGTCACTTAACCCCAATTGCCTCATTAAAAAAACCAAAAAAAACCCCAAAGCACAATTCAGATGCCACTTCCTCCATGAATCCTTTTTCCACATCCCCTTCGGTTGTTGGCATCCTTTTGTTCTTAAAAAAAAAAGTGCTTTTGTGAGTGTTTTTAAAAATTTACTTCCTTTACATATTGTATTCCCATGTAGAATAAGTAGTTTAGAATAAACGGGAAAAAGTGAGGAACAAAAAAAGGGATGGAGAATGAAATTTTAATACTTAATGAACAAAATCAGTTGAAAAGGAGAAGAGGAAAAATTTTTCTAGACTATTGGAAAAAACAAGAATAAAATAGACAAAATGAAGGAAAGGGGTAACAAATGGGAGGGGTTGGGCTTAGGGTTGGAATGATTGATAGATTAAATCGCTACAAAAGAGGAGGCAAAGTGCTATCTGGAGGAAGATTGGAAAACACCTAATTAAAAAACCCAGCAAATGGAGGAAAATATAAACCCAGCTCATAACTAAATGTGAATGGATTAAACACTCCAATAAAATGAAAAAGTGAAAGATTGAATAAGAAAACTAAAGTCTAACATTTTATATGAAACACCTAAAAACCAAAGATACACATAATAAAAATGAGCTGGAATTTTTTTTAAAATTATTATACATCAGGTGAATCCAAAAAGCAGGAGTTGAAATCATGTTATCAAAGTAAAAACTAAACCAAACCACGAAAAAGGATTAAGGAAACTGCTGAAAGGAACCATAGACAACCAACCAATACCAATATTAAATTTATGCTCCATGTGTCTAAACTTAGAAAAGTTAACAGCTATAAGACATACATAGTAATATGATAATAGCCAGAGATATCAGTATTCTTTCAGTTTTGGATAGGTCTAAAAGGGAAACTAGAATTAAATCATTAAAGAAATTAGAGCTAAAAGACATTTTTAAAATGGGGACTGCTAATACATATATGTATGTGTATGTATGTATATATACATATATACTATTTACATGTAATAGTGTGATCTATATTAGCACCACATGGAACTTTTTTTTTTTTGTGGGGCAATGGGGGTTAAGTGACTTGCCCAGGGTCACACAGCTAGTGTCAACTGTCTGAGGCTGGATTTGAACTCAGGTACTCCTGAATCCAGGGCCAGTGCTCTAGCCACTGCACCACCTAGCCTCCCCCCCACCACATGGAACTTTTACAAAAATTGGCTATGTACTAGAGTACAGATACTGCAAACAAATATACTAAAAGGCAGAAATAGTAAACCCTTGATAAATCATGACATAATAAAATAGTAATCAATTCAGGAAGCACAAACAAAAAGGACCCAAATGCAGACTTAATAAAATCTTTAATAATGAGTGGGTCAAAGAACAAAACAGTTATTGAAAGTAAATCATAATGAGGGAGGCAGTGGATAAAGCACTAGCCCTGAATTCAGGAAGACCTGAATTCAACTGTGGCCTCAGACACTTGACTAGCTGTGTGACCCTGGGCAAATCACTTAACCCCCATTGCCCCTCAAAAAAATAAAATAAAATAATGAGACCAAAATTTCCAGGATTAAATTGTAGAGAAGGTGCTCCTATTAGTAAAAGGCATCCCCTCATCTGTCAGTTCTTGATGCCAATGAAACTAGCACAGATTTAACAGTAACCCTACTCCATATTCTACCAACATGAGTTGCAGATCTGACTGCAAATCAGTTGGTGCTTATAGGGTCATTTTCTGTTCCTTAAAATGGCTTCAAAGAAGCCATTGATGAAAACAATCTGCTCTGCTTTCTAGAGGTTTAGGAGCCACTCAGCACAGCTAGATGCTGAAGCTTCTTTTGCTTGCCTACAAATTCTTCAAAGCAATCTGGTTTATAGTGAAGCATTTCCGTGGTCTCTTTTTGGGGATGTGAGAATAAAGCCTACAGTCCCCTTTCCCCATCAGCCACTGGCAGCTTTGAGCTTTTCCTCTAATCCATTCACTTTAATTTCATAAACACTTGTTCATGCTGCTGGCTTTGTCGCCAAAGAAGTATTAGAGTGGGTTCACTGCCCTCCAATTCTGACATTGTCCCCACTTGCCTCTTTGGCCATGCCATATCCCCAGGGGATGGTGCACAGATAAGGCTTGTCCTGGGAGTGCCGACCCAAGTCCCTAGAAGTTCCCCCAAAGCTTGGCTTACTTCTGCCCCTCACTCCAGCATTTTTTAAAAGGGTCACTCCTTGGCCTTGTGTGTCCATCTCAGCTGCCTTGAAACTGGCTCTGTCTTGAATGTTAGGTCCTTTTTATAAGGCAAAGTCCTCCCAGGAGAGGACATTTTCTTATTAATATTAACTCAAATTTATACATCAATTTAAGGTTTCCAAAGCATTATACATATATATGTATATATATATATATATATTATTCCGTTTAATTCCCAGCAACATTTTTCCCACTATGCCTGTGATTTTATTAACGTAGTGAAGTCCTACAGAGAAAACTCCCTTTACCAATGTGGATTGGCGGGGGCAGCTAGGTGGCGCAGTGGATAGAGCACCGGCCCTGGAGTCAGGAGTACCTGGGTTCAAATCCGGCCTCAGACACTTAACACTTACTAGCTGTGTGACCCTGGGCAAGTCACTTAACCCCAATTGCCTCATCAAAAACAAAAACCATTGTGGATTGGCAACTCCTTTGAAATTTAGTCTTAAAGAAGTTCCTGGGAGCCCTGAGAGGTTACTTAGTCAGAAGTACAAAGCCAATGGGAGATGGTCAGCCTTGGAGGTAGTGACCACAAGCGTTGTTTTACTTCCCGACAGCCTAAGCTCAGGAATCCCTCCCCAAATGACCTCGTATTCATTTTTTATATGTTCTCTACTTAATATGCACAATATCCCCCATTAAAATGTAAGGTCCTTGAAGGCAGGGACTGTTTCTTTTTTGTCTTCGAGTCCCCAGGGTTTAGCAGAGTTCCAGGCACATAGTAGGCACTTAATGCAGAGTCGCAGAGCTCAGGTAGCAATCAGATCTAGAGTTGTAAGGAACCTTAGGGACCATCTGGTACAACCCTTTTTCTTTTCTTTTCTTTTCTTTTCTTTTCTTTTCTTTCTTTTTTTTTTTTTTCCGGCGGGGCAATGAGGGTTAAGTGACTTGCCCAGGGTCACACAGTGTCAAGTGTCTGAGGTCAGATTTGAACTCAGGTTCTCCTGAATCCAGGGCAGGGGCTTTACCCACTGCGCCACCTAGCGGCCCCCACAGCCCTTTTTAAAGATGAAGAAATTGAGCTCTAGCTAGATTGGTCAAGTGACTTACCCAAGGTCACATGTGGGACAAGCAGGATTCACACCTAGGTTTTCCTCTGAATCCAGCAGCTAGGTGGCTAAGTGGATAACCTAGACTTGAATTTAAATCTGGGCCCTGACACTAGCTGTAAGATCTTGGACAAGGCATTTAACCTGTTTGCCTCAGTTTACACATTTGCAAATTGGGTATAATAATAGCAACTCTATCCCAGGGTTGTGGGGATCAGATGAGATAAAAATTGTTAAGCACGGCCCAGTGCATGGCTTATGTATAGCATATGTGTATGTGTGTGTGTGCACACATATGTACACATAAGCTCCATCTGCATTTCTACTCGTTCTTCCTACACCGTCTAAAGCTCTGGAGCCAATCCCTGTTCAGTTTCATTCCATCTGAACCCCATCTATACTGACCAGTAACCCAACCCAGTGTAGGACCCTTGAGCTGTCAGGCAGCCCCAGGAAAAGGAATACAACACATCAGGGCTTCAGTCTCTGGGCTGGTGTCACTGGCTACCACCAGGGGGCAGCGTAGCCCCATGGGATGGATTCCCGGTGTTCAGGCTCACTGCATGGAGCAGCTAGGCTTGTGCAGGGACCACGGTAGTTCAATGTGGGATGGGTGGGAGACTGTTGTCAAGCAGTGTCCTGGGTCTGTGGCCCCCCAGAACAAAATACGAGTGAGAGAACTCTGTTCTCGTCCCTGGCTGTGTACAGGGCAATGCCCAGCTCCTGGCCTTTCTGTTTTCCCCAGCCTCCACCACTCTATTCCTTTCCCAGCCAGGGCAGGCAGATCACCAAGCATGGGAAACGGGGATGGAAAATCCCCAGCCCGGCCCAGCCCAGCCCGGGAGGGCAGTCCCTCCTGCCTGGGGCCCTCCTAGCATGGTGAGAAAGAATGCCTGGTTCTGTTCCTAGTGTCCTGGGGGTTGGGTGGAAGGGGAGTATAACCTCCTTTTGGGAAGGGGCTACTTCACTTAGAGGTCTCTTTTGTGACCTAGAGAAGAAGGCCTTGTGCTGGAGGTAGCAGAGGGAGGGCCGACCCCTGGTCCTCAGATTAATCAGATTGAGGACCGAATGCTGTTTCTACCATCCCATGATGCCTCATTTCAAGTCTCTCCCTCCTCCCACTGCCCCCAGGGGAGGAGGAAGAAGAGGGAGAAGGCACAGATTGATTGGGGTGTGTGTTGGGGAGGGAGGCCCACGGGCTCACTTCTGAGAGGGAAGCCCGACTTTGGAGGCCCCTGGTTTGCCTTTTCACTGTGTGACCCAGGCCGGTCACTGAACCTCAGCCGGCCACATTTCTCTCTTGGGTAAAATGAGAAGGTCGGACCAGATGCCCTTGAAGGCCCCTTCCAGCACTAAGCCCGTCGTCTTGGCTCACAGTGTTCGGATGTAGAGATGTCCTCCGGCTCCACCCGTCCTGACCCCTCAAGTGCCTGAGAGACTTGGTTTGCTTCTGCCCCCCCACCATGGGCACTCCCAGGGAGGTAACACCCTTCTTGGGAACCTGCTCCTGCCCCAGGCTCATGCCGGCTGCCCATGGCAGCCGCTAAGAACCCAGGAACCTTGGTTCTGGAGAAGACTGAAGGCCCGTGATGATAACACGGAGAGGAAAGGCAGATGGACCACGGGGCCTCTTCATTCTGCCCCTTCTAATAGGGACCTCAGAGACCCTACGGGCCGCTCCCCTTTTACATATGAAGAAACTGAGGCCCAGAGAAATTAGGGGACTCTCCCAAGGCACAGCAGTACTAAGGAGCCCTGCGACTCCTGCTCTGTCGTGCTCTGATCTGCTGTTTCTAACCCCCGTGGGGCTAGTTAGGGACGGGGAACAGGAGACGCCCCCGGGCTGGTGTTCATTTCTGCCCTCTGCCTGGGGCCTTGGGGGGGGGGTGATGCCCTGATCGTCAAGGGAGAAAGCCGTCCAAATAGTCACGGAAAAGGGAGCAAACTGATCCCTGGGTCCTTCGGATGAGCGGTGGCCTAAGAGCCACAGATTCTCTGGGGAGAAAGGCAGACAGGTCCCCCTCCATTCTCCCCTGCCTCACATCTCTTCTCTCGGAGGCTGTCTCTGCAAATGGAGTAGAGGCTCCAGACTGGAGGCAGTTGGAGGGGTGACCCCTGGGGTCAGCCTCGCTGCTCCCCTTCCAATTCCCTGCCCACTGAGTCACTCCTCTCGGGCAGGTGTGCATGCGTGGAGGGGTAGTTTCTGTTTCTTTGAACTCTTCCTGTGCTGGGAATCTTGGCCCTCTGGGCGGAAGGATAGAAAGCGAAACCTTGAAATAATTTGGCTCCGGGAGCCCACTTTGGGGATGAGAAGGGAATGAGGGAGGTTTTTCCTCCCAAAGATCCCCATCATTCCAGGGAGCCAGCGCTCTCTGGAGTTTCCTCCCAGCCTTCCTGAGACCCTCCAGCACCTCTCCTTAAATCCCAAGGGATAGATGTTCTACTTCCAGGTCTATCCCGGGTTCCCGGGTCCTGTTCCATGTCCAGTGCCCTTCACAGAGACAAAGGAAGCAGAAGACACGGCCAAGAAATGAATGCTGTAGTAAGGCTGCTTTTGGAGTCACGGGGCCTAGCACCCGAGTGCCCGCTGTCCTCAGTCCTGCTCAGGCCACAGCTGAAGTGCAATGCTTTGTTCTGAGCACCCACTTTAGGAAGGAGACTGATGGGCTGCAGCGAGGCCACAGGAGGGGCCAGGCAGTTCAAAGGCCTCAGAAAGTAGAATTAGGACCAAAGGGTGGAGGGGGCAGAGAGGCGAATTTAGCTGTGCCCAAATGGAAGGGGCTGGCTTGGGAGGTGGTGGGTTTCCCTTCACTAGTGGTCTTCCGGGGGCAGTGAGTTGGGAAAGTCATTTGAGGGGCAGCTAGGTGGCACAGTGGATAAAACACCAGCCCTGGATTCAGGAGGACCTGAGTTCAAATCCGACCTCAGACACTTACTAGCCATGTGATCCTGGCAAGTCACTTAACCCTCATTGCCCTAAAAAAAAAAAAAAGTCATTTGACCTCTGCATTAATCCATTGGAGAAGGAAATAGCAAATCACTCCAGTATCTTTGCCAAGAAAACCCCCCGGACAGAATAGTCCATGGGATCACAAAGAGTCAGACATGACCTGAACAACAAAAGTTGGACGACCATTTGTTGGGTCTGATGTGGAGGGGTTTTGGTCTGGGGTGAGGTGGACTTCTGGCATTCTGTGGATTGGCATTCGGGAGATCTCAGTTCAGTGGAAGGAGGTCCTGACTTGATGGAGGCCTGGTTCCCGCCCTCAGGGAGGCCTTAGTCTGGTGAGGAAGACAGGACTCACTCTGTAAGGTCAAGCTCTCTGTCCATCTCCGTCTTCCACTCAACATATTTCTCTTCTCTGCTTCTCTTCCACCATCCTTCCTTTCTCTTCACTAGACAAGAGTGGTACATAGTCGATATTAAAGAAATGATTAGTGCTTGATTCCTTCATACCTCTAGAGGGGGAGTGGTCTCATGTTCCTGAAGTCCCTGCTTTCCACTGGCCCCTTGAAGAGATTATCTGTAGGGTTGGTTGGTTTTTTCTTTCTTTTTAAAAATTTCATTTATTTATTGTTACATTTTAGTTCCAAGATGTTTCCCTTCTTCTCTCCCAACCCCGCATCAAAGAAGGCCAACATGTGACACAGACATATACAAACACACATACATATCTAAACTATACAACATATACTTTTATTTATCAATTATCTCCCTGGAGGTGGCTGTTACTGCATACATTCTCTTGGTTCTACTCATTTCACTCATTTCATGCAAGTCTTTCCAGGTTTTTCTAAAATAGTCCTGCTCATTTCTTATAGCACAATAAAATTCCATCTTAATCATATACCACAACTTGTTCAGCCATTCCCCAGTGGATGGGCATCCCCTCAATTTCCAGTTCTTTGCCACCCCAAAGAGCTGCTACGAATATTTTAGAACAATTATATTATTTTCCTTTTTCCCTGATTACTTTGGGAAACAGATCTAAAAGTAGTATTGTTGGGTCAAAGGGTATATATACACAGTTTGATAACTCTTTGGGCATAATTCCAGATTGCTTTCTAAACTGGTTGGATCAGTGCACAGTTCTCCAACAGTGTATTAGTGTCCCAGTTTTTCCACATCCCCTCCAACATTTGTCATTTTCCCCTTCTATCATTTTAGTCAATCTGATGGATGTGAGATGCTATCTCAAAGTTGTTTTAATTTACATTTTTTCTAATCAATAATGATTTAGACCATTTTTTTGTTTTTTGTTTTTTTGTGGGGCAATGGGGGTTAAGTGACTTGCCCAAGGTCACATAGCTAGTAAGTGTCAAGTGTCTGAGGCCGGATTTGAACTCAGGTCCTCCTGAATCCAGGGCTGGTGCTTTTATCTATTGCACCATCTAGCTGCTCCTAGACCATTTTAATATGACTATATAAAGCTTTGATTTATACATCCCCAAACTGCCTATTCATATCCTTTGACCAATTATCAATTGGGGAATGATTCATATTCTTATAAATTTGACAAAGTTGTCTGTATACTAGAGATATGAAGCCTTTACCCAAGAAACTGTCTCCAAAAATCCTCCCCCCTCAATTTTTTGCTTTCATTCTAATCTTGGCTACGTTGGTTTTATTTGTACAAACCCTTTTTAACTTAATGTAATCAGAATTATTCATTTGGCATCTCACAATGTTCTCTCTTGTTTATTCATAAATTCTTCTCCTATCCATAAATCTGATAATGTATTCTGTGTTCTTCTAATTTATTTGATAATCTCCGTTTATGTCTGGGTCACGTATCCATTTCAATCTTATCTGGGTAAATAGTGTGAGATATTGGTCTATACCTGGTTTCTGACAGACTGCTTTCTGGTTTTCCAACATTTTTTTTTTTTTTAAACCAAACAGTGAATCCTTATCCTGAAAGTTTAAATCTTTATATTTGTTAAATACAAGGTTACGATAGCCCTTTACTACTATGCATTCTCTGTTCCACTGATCCACCATTCTATTCTTTAGCCAGTACCAGATGTTTTTGTTTTTGTTTTTGCGGGGCAATGAAGGTTAAGTGACTTGCCCAGGGTCACACATCTAGTACGAGTCAAGGGTCTGAAGCTGGATTTGAACTCAGGTCCTCCTGAATCCAGGGCTGGTGCTTTATCCACTGCACCACTTAGCTGCCAGATAGTTTTGATAATTACAGCCTTATAATGCATTTTAAGATCTGGCACTGCTGGACTTCCTTCCTTTACATTGTTTCATTAATTCTTTTGATATTCTTGACCTTTTGTTCCTCCAAATGAATTTTATTATTTTTTCTAGCTCCATAAAATGATTTTCTGGGGTAATTTAATTGAGATGTCACTGAATAAGTAGATTCATTTAGGAAGAACGATCATTTTTATTATATTGGCTCAGCAGACCTTTGAGCAATTAATATTTCTCCAATTAGTTAAATCTGCCTTTATTTGTATAAAAAAGTATTTTATAATTATGTTCGTGTTTGTTTTTTTAAGGAAGGGGCTTATCTCCTATGCATATGTTGGCACAGAGTAACTCCAGAGGGATCAGGAAGGCCTCTTGTAGGAGGTGAGTAGGGAGGGCATCCCAGGCATGGAAGATAGCCTAGGCAAAGGCAGGGAGGTGAAAGGCGATACCATACATGGCAGACCATATGTGACTAGAGTAGAGAAGGGGGAAACAGACTGGAGAGTTAGGTGGGGGCCGGCTATTGGGGGACTTCAGTGCTGGCCAGCGGTTTTGAATTTTATCTTCGAGGCAGTGAGGAGTCATTGAAGACGTGTGACTGGCAGCTGGGGTGGGGCCTGTGGTCAGACTGATATCCGTCTGGCAGCTGTGTGAAGGAGTGACTGGGAAGAGGGAGATCAGTTAGGACATAGTTGTGATGGTCCCTGTGAGAGACGGTAAATGTTAGGAGCGCCCAGGAAAGCATGGGTGTGAGCGATATTGTGGAGGAAGGGTCAGCACCATTTGGTAGGACACCTCAGGAGAGAGCTTACGGTTGTGTCTATCGATTTGGCAGTCATCTGTGGAGACGTGAGGCTCGAAACCTTGGGAGATGAAGAGATCACCAATGGAAGGGGCACATGGAGGGATGGGAGAGAACCGTGGGAGATTTAGTGTACGCAACATGAAGATGCAGCAAAGGAAACTGAACAGTGCTCAGATGGACCATTATAGGAAGAGAGTCAAGGGAGGCCAAGGGAGCTGAGATTGTCCCAGAGGAGGTGATGGTCGAGAATGGTGAGTCCTGAGAAAAGGCCTTTGGAGATGCCTAGAAAAAAACAGCTTCTGTTGGGAGGTGAGGCTGGATGTCAGATTGCAAGGGATTTGACGAGTGTAGATGACTCCTTCCTAGAAGGTGGCACCCACAGCTGGGCATAGTGTGTGGTCTAACCAGGGTAAGAATGAAGGCCGAAGCCTCCCCACCCACCCCGTGTTAGCCTTGATATCTTATCCACCTGAGAATCTGCCTCAGTCAGTGGCTCAATCAAGGATGGTCCATAGGACCAAGAGCCAAGAAGCCTTTGGCACTGGGCGACACACGGGAATTGTGTTCTAAGGGGCTGAGGAAGTTCCAGGGATCGTTTGTAATTATCCAGCCAGGAAGGAAGGAGAGGAATTCCAGAAACTGGAGCATGCAGCTTTCTAGCATTCCACTGAGGAATCATCCCCGGGGGAGGATGGGGAAGGAAGGGGAAGGAAAAGCCTTCACTTCAGCCAGGGATCTCTCAGTTCTCAGGGTTACTTGGGAGGAAGGGGAATGGAGCTACCCTAGCTCTGGAGTTGTGGGGGGGATGATGGAGCCAGCCTAGCTCGAGTGGGGGGGAATGATGGAGCCAGCCTAGCTCTGGAGGGGGGCAGGGGATGATGGAGCCAGCCTAGCTCTGGAGTGGTGGGGGGGATGATGGAGCCAGCCTAGCTCTGGAGGGGGGCGGGGGGAGGATGGAGCCAGCCTAGCTCTGGAGGGGGGGAATGATGGAGCCAGCCTAGCTTGAGTGGGGGGGAATGATGGAGCCAGCCTAGCTCTGGAGGGGGGCAGGGGGATGATGGAGCCAGCCTAGATCTGGAAGGGGGGGTGCTGCATGGATGGGGCTCAGCCACCCACCTCTGAGGAGGGCTGCAAAGTGCTCTGAGATCTGAAGAGGGAGAGAGAATCTCTGAATGTTGGAGCTGGAAGGGGTGTCACAACCAACACAGCCGCTTTCATTTTGTGGCTGAGCCAAGGGAGGCTGTTTGGGAAGTGACTCATGTAGGGCCACACAGCCACGTGTTGAGGGGCTGGGACTAGACTCGGTATCCTGCCTGCATGGAGGTTCACGTTGCTTCTCCTCCTCGCTCTCTTCTTGCCTTTGGGCCTTTCTGTCACCCTGTAGTCTCCCGGAGGCTTCCTGGACAGCCTGGAGATACCCTGGGTGGGGGGGCAGCAGGGAGAAAAACGCTTCTGAGGCAGGATGGAAAGACGCCCAGTGTCTCGGCCTTGGGTCAGCAGATGCTGCACCTGATGCTCTAATTAGAATCCTTTCCTTCACACGTGAACTTTCTCCCTCTCATCGAGGCTCTGTGTGCTCCCTTGGGCGGGGGCTGAAGACACCAAAAGAGACTCCAGTCCTCCCTCAGACGCCTAGGAACCTTTCGGCAGGGTCATTACCACGAGCTCATCCTGTGTGGCTTGGAGTTTGGGGAAACCCCGGGGGAGGAGCTCAGGCCAATTCTGCCTCAGTGGGGAGGGGAAGGCCTTGGGTCAAGCCCAGTGTCAGACGGGCCCTGGCTGTGTGAGCCTTTGAGCCCGGCAGGCACAGTCTCTGCCTCCCAGCGCTGGCATGAGGAGGAAGGGAGAGATTTTTGAGGCACTCAGCGCACGTTTGTGCCTTTTGTCCTGGTCCTCTTGAGGACCCCATCCCCTTCTAGTCAGCAGGGTCCATTTGGGACATGAGATTGCAAAGGAGAGCCTGGAAGGCACCCCCAAATTGTCCCAGAGGTCAAAGGGGCAGAATTTACAAATGTATCCTCCTCCTATCAGGCAACATTCCCATCTGGGTGATAAGGGCTTTCTCAGCAGAAGCCAGCCAGGCTTTGCTGTCAGGGATCTTGGTCCTATGAGATGTAAATCCCAGACAAATTCAGACCTCTCTGGTTCCAGAGCAGCAGAACATCAAAAACATGCTGACAACTTTGATGTGACGTGGACATGTTAACTTAAAAGTTTTCTTGGGGCAGCTAGGTGGCGCAGTGGATAGAGTACCCGCCCTGGATTCAGGAGGACCTGAGTTCAAATCCGACCTCAGAACCTTGACACTAGTTGTGTGACCCTGGGCAAGTCACTTAACCCTCATTGCCCTGCAAAAACAAAAACAAAACAAAAACAAAACAAAACAAAAAAAAGTTTTCTTGATAGCTTTAAGAGGATTTGGATAGACTAATGAACTAACCCTGAGGAGGCAGAGAAGTCAGTCTGTTCCCTCCCAAAACCTATAAAATGAAACCTCCTGACCCCCGAGTACTCCTCCATCTCCTAAGGCTCCGTGCTGCTCCCAACTGTGGAGGTGTCATGACTCACCCTCCCTTCACTCTCCCATTCCCATCACCACTCCATCTGCCTCTGCCTTCTCTCCTTTTGGCCTTCGTATCCTCTGTGCTTAGTCAAAGTGTGATTTCCTATCACCGGATGTCTTTCCTGGTGAGTATCCAAAGAACTGGGCATGCCTGCCATCATTTCATCAATGACCCATTCAGCCTGGCACATAGAAGGCACTCATAAAATATTAAGGGACTGGTTACCATCTAGTTGGGAGACAGGCCCATGTACAAAATGGTGGGCACAGACCTTTTAGGGGGCGTGGTGTAGGAGGAAGAACTCAGGAGCAGGCCTTTTCCTTCTGTTTCTTCACCCGTCTAATGAAGAGGTTGGACCTGACCCGACGGCTGCTCTGGATTTCTGATCCCTTGATTAGGCCTTGGTTATTTGTGCCTACTTCTAGAGCCCCTCCCTGAGGGCAGAGCTGTCTCAGCTTCATAGCCTTCCAATGGCCACCCTCCTGGCATCCCCCCAAGGCCTAGCGGGGGAATGATAACTCTTCTCTGTCACCACCCCCTGCTGGCTAGATACAGAGTGTATGGGTCTGTTTTAGCAGGGAATTCCAGACTAAGATTTAACCCTTGTCACATACCCGGGAGCCCCAAGTAAGTCTGAAGGCAGAGGCCAAGGGATATCAGCTAGGAATGAAGAGGTCAGAAATGAATAAGAGAATCCCTCAGCAGCACATTAAACTTATTTCTAGCCCCAGGGGTGGAAGCCGTGGCATCAGGCACGGAAGGGGATTGGACCAGGTCCTGAGAAGGTTGTGTTGGGTTGGGGTAGGATCATCAGTCCCCAGCCCTTGCCTGCCCTGGCTCCTTACTGAATAGGCCTTGGGCGCTGTGGCCCTCTCCAGCAAACTACTGTTATTGCCCAAGGCATTGCCCAAGGCACACCGAGAAACCCCTGATGGCTGTGCACCGATAGTCAAGAGGCAAGGATGAGAATGATGTGAAATGAGAGAAACAAACCCTAGTCAGTTCTTTCCAAAGGAGTGTCTTCTGCCTTCCCATCTGGCACATTTTGAGCTTTCTTAGCTCCTCAGGCACAAGTGCTCCCCACACAGATCACTTTACCTCACCTTCCTAAAGAAGGCGGCATCTCCCCTCGCTTCTGCCTCCTCCGTGGTGTCTAACACAGCGTGTGGGATGTGCACAGCGAAGGGCTCAGCCGGCGTCAGTGAATCTTCCAGAATGAGCTCCTGCTTTGCTGGGAAGCCACTACACTTCATGATCTATATTTTGTTTCTCCACAGATGCCCCAGCCCACTGAAGGGCTTTTGTTCAAATGGGCCCTTGGTTGGGTGATGCCAATATGATCACCAGGAAGAGAAAGAAATATCATTCCGACAATATGTATTTTCAAAATCTGCTTTTATTTACATTTCAAGTCAACCACATGCAAACTTTATTTTTTAAAACAAGAATGTGATTAGCAAAAGATGCATTAGAATTTTAAAATAGCAATTAAATATACAAAAATATAGCTTACAAAACAGCAAATGTTTTAAAAAATATTCTGCTGCAGAATTTTTAGTGTACAAATATGTCTATGAAACCAGAGGCTCAGAGTTTCATAAACTTTTTTCAGGAGTTACACGATATCTACTTGAATAGACCCAAGGGACACCACCACCTGAAGATCCCCTCTAGGAACTGCCACAAGACACAAACCCCGTGACCAGAAACTCTCTCTTTCACAGGAATGGGAGGAACTGTCAGTTCTTTCATCAGAAACATTCACTGTCCATTCATTAACACTACACATCTTGCCTTGCAACTATTCCAATAAAGGAGAATGACATTCCAGCCATTCTAAGGGTCAAGAAATGAGAGATAGGAATCTTGGGAGAGCTCGCCCGAAGAGCCGTGTCTTGGTATCCTCTGGTTAGGCAAACTAGGGGGCTGAGTCCTGTCCCCAGCTAACAAGATGGCACGGATTCTAGGGCCCAGGTGCTGGCATCAGGATTTGGGCGGCCCTAGTCCAATTAGAAAGAAGTCCTATTGACATTTGTAGGGATTCAGTTCTAGGAGAATTCTGTTCTGGCACCAAGAGCTCATAGCTCGCAGCAGGGTAAGATTATACACTTCAGATTTGGGGATCCTTGACCACTCACACAAGGCATGGTCTGGCCAATGATGCTGATTAGAACTACTTTTGTAACAAACCCAGATCCTAAATCTGAACTTCAAAGTGCCTAGCTTTCAAGTATTTTTACTTCCTTTAAAGTGGAAGGGAGCACCCAAGTCCTACTTTCCTAGCTTACTCCGCCATCTATACTAGTCTTTGAGATTCTGATCTCCATTTACTTTGATTTACAGTGATTCACTTACCCAAGGAGCCAGACAGCAGTCATGCCAAAGCTCACTGAAATTAAGACTGCACAGTGTTCCTCCTTTTCTTGACAGTCCCTCGCAGTCTGGGTAAAGAAAAGTTTAAAGTGACGTGTATCTGAGAGAGAGGGACGGAGAGGAGAAAGTCTGACAGGGTTTGAAGAGTGCTTCTGTTTAGGGTTGCTTTTCCTTTCAAGTTTCAGCTTCCAGGCTCAGGATTCAAGTGCTTCTGGCCCAGGGCTAGCACAGGCCGGATCTACCGCCCGCAGGCCAGGGAACCATAGAGCCTTTGTGGAGTGAGAAGAAACAAAGACGGGAATCGGTGCATAGCTCTGGGTCTACAAAACAGGCGATAAAGGTGTGGTCTCTTGTGCTATTTAAGGGTGACCAGAGAGGCAGCCTGACTTAGTGGGGCACTCACTAGACTCGGTGTCTAAAGTCTTGGTTCAAATCCTAACTCCCTAATCACCAGCTGTGGGATCCAGGGCAAATGACAACTTCTCTGGGTTTCAGTCTTACTTAGCTGAAAAATGGGTGTAGTGTACTTGTGATCCCTACCTCACAGTTATTGTGAGGAAAGGGCTCTGCAAACCTTCAAGCTCACTTTTTTTGGGGGGGGGGGAGGTGAGGTATGGCCCCTGACTTGACTGGAGGAGGCTCATTTACTGACCCTACAAGAGACCCTCCCCTGGGAGGGTGGTTCGCCATCCCACAGCACTCTATACACAGATTTAGAATGGAGGTCTAGGTCCTGTGGATTACAGAGGTGCACACTGATGTCTAGAGACAAACAGGGACTTGCCCAAGGTCACACCAGTAGCAACAGTCAGGATTTGAACTCTTCCGCTTCCAAAATCAGTGCTCTTTCTGTTTGAACATAATGCCTCCCCTGACCAATGGACAACTTTGGAAACACAAATGGATAACTGGGACAATGTTCCCATGACCTCAAAAAAAAAAATACAACCACACCCAACTCAAGATCATTTCACCTAATATATCAGTGATCCCCAACATTCACCACACACGGACCCCCCTTTCCCCACCAGGGTAGGCCACGTTTGGCTTGGTGAAAACTCTATTCCCAGCAGTTTGTTTCCAAATGGGACAAAAGGGTGGGTAGGCAAGGAATTCTGTAGAAAAAATATCATTCTTGTTTTCTTCTCAAAGCAACACAGGGAGAAAGGAAAACAAATGAATTAACGTGGTGTACACGTGCCTTGCGTATACATAGCTATTCCCAAGTATGGCCATAAGGCAGGTTAGCTGCCACTAAGGATCCTGGGCCTTCCCAACTCACCCTCCACACACAAGTGCCCGCATCTGCATGGGGGAGTTGGGAGAGGAGGGGGGAGGAGGATCTTGAAGACAGCCTGACAGAAGCCGCCGGTGCCCCCTTTCCTTTTCACCCACCTCCCGTCACATCTTTATGAAGGAATCACCGGGGATAAGGGGAAAGTTTCAATGAGCTCTAACGATCATGGAAAAGACTTGGCTAAACTAAGAGAAGAATGAGGATTGTACCTGTCACTCCCATGTCTTTGGCTCGAGCCGCCATGAACGCTCTGACAAGATTTAGATCTGATCACTGTTTAGTTGGGCACTTAAAAGGTCAAATCAAGGGCATCTATGGCAAGGGTGAGGGAAGGAATGGAAAGTTTCTAATTTGTATAGAAACAAAGACGTCCAGTATGTTGCAACTAAGCCAGTGATATGCCTTACTGGAAAGGAATGTGTTTCAAAAAATGTTAACTCCGTCTGTTCCGTGACTCCGGAATGGGTATTTCCAGATGAACTGTGACCAATGGCAGGGCCGAGGGCTGAGCTCTGGGCACCCATGGCTGTGTTGGGCTTGTGTGTGATGATGCAGCTGCTGAGCTTCCCAAGGGGGGGGACACCCCCCCAGCTGTGGGCAATCATGCACCTGAGGTAGTCGTGAACACTACAGGACAAGAAAGCCATGAGTTGGGAGGCCATCGGAGGCAGGGAGAGGCTTCAGCCCAGGAAGATCAGAGCGTAGCCTGAGGTCACTAATGGGAAGCTACAGGGGCAGCCCTCTGCCCAGTCAAAGGCTGAAGGGAATCTAAGGCCCTTGGGCAGTCCCCCTCCTCTAGGAGGTCCCTGTCATAACTGACGGGTGCTGGCCTGGAAAGCAGGTGACCATTGTGTGGTCTCTGCATGTTGTCAGTGTTTCACGCTGTGGGAATGTGGCATCACCTCTGATGATGACACCGGCCAGTTCTAGGTACGAGGGATTCAGCAAATGGGGGAAAACACCAGCACAACTTGCTTCCTGCTGAGATCTGATTCCTCCACTGTTGGAGGGCAGGGATTCTCTCCTTTTGCATCCGTGTGCCCAGCGCCCTTTACATTGGTTCGTTTATGCGTCACCCCTAAACACCTCCGAGCAGGTCTCTTTTCTGCCTTGGACAAATCTGAGGAAGTAAAAAATACTGCGGCTTCTGCGATGGAACAGACCGGAATGGAGTCATTCCACAGCAGTCAGCCCAGCAGCGAAGAAAGTGGGGAAGGCCTTTGCTGCCTTCCAGGCCTGGAATCAAAGCACCCAGGTTTTGTGGTCCTGTCCCTGAATCCCGACCAATGCAATAGGTTCCAGTTCTGCAAAGTGCTTCTCTCATGGCCCAGCCCAACTTTTCTGCTTCCTTCCTTCACATTTAAGAGCACAAAAGTCACCATTTATTAAATAGGCAAAGGTCCCCGAACATCAAAACAAATAGCTCAGATCCCCCTGGCTCCTCACCAAGGGAGGGCAAGAGATCAGGCAGTACCAGTGGACTTTACCAGGGCTTTTGGCCTGATGCGAGGATCAAAGGGATTCCTTCCTCCTCCCTTTTTTCTCTGTGTTGGATTTGATCCTGGTGTCACGCTGGTAACTACAAATAACCAAACAGTTCTCTATTGTTTTGGCCAGAATTCAAGGAGTATACAAGCACAGCCCAGTTAGTACTTCTGTGGGGCAGAACCAGTACACGGAATTCAACTGGTGAAAGTGTTTAAATGAGGATCTGTTGGCTTGGCTTAGAGGACAAAGACTCCACGGAATCTCTACCTCCATTATCTGCTAGGTCAGGGTCGTTCAAGGCATATAGAGTTTGAGAGACTAAGGGATGTGATTGGCTTTTGGCATGGAGGCCCAGTGTATTAGAGAAGCTGATGACTAAGCAGGTCCCAGAGCACAGATTTCTGTAATCCCCTAACTCAGTTCTCCCAATTACCTGCTTTCTTAACATCAGTTCACGTTACATCTTAGCAAGGGATTTGCGGGCATAGCCTTGACTCTGCTAGAAAAGTAGCCACATATCCATAGTGTAGACATGAGATGGACATCTGTAATGACTATCAAGTTCTAATACTTTCTGATCTGCAAAGGATAAGACAATTTGGTTCTGTAGCTTTGGTCTTTAGTGCACTGGAGTTCAGTTGGGATTACACAGTAAACAGTTGAACAAGCTTGCAGTTGGAAACAGTATATGAGATATTGAACTAAAACGTTTTGCTCTTAAAAAATGAAGTCACTTGGTGAGGTCCCCCACCCGATGATGCTGGGCAGTCAGACGGGGCCCCAAAGGATGCAGACCCACAAATAGCAGGGATGGAAGAAACCGCTTTGGAGGGGAAGAGAAGTACAAGCTGAAAGCCTCACCAGTATCCACACTTCTGATTTCCATTCTGATTGCAGCCCTATATGGAAGAAATGGCACTTATTCCAAAGCAATTCCACATTCCTAGAAAATTCTAGGATCTGGCTGTAAACAAGATAACTAAGCTGTAGCGATCTAGAGACAAGCCAAACCTTCTCTCCTGACATTGGTCGCTTCAAATATTTTACTGTAAACCTGTTTCATCAAAGCTCAGGCAAATCTATTGGTTTCCCAGCATTTAACAATCGCCAGAAAAACAGAAAAAAGAAAGATGTGATAAAGTCAGCGGGGAGGTGGGAGTGCTTCTAACTGACGTCCTTCCCATGAGTGGCTCAGGAAGTGGGTGCGGAGCTGAACAGGTTAAAGCTCTAGCATCAAATAGCCTTCACTCCCACCGCCTTGTCAAGGAAACAGAACAGCCTGAAGGTAACACAGGTCGCACACAGGAAACAGCTGATTGATCGAGGCTCCCCAGAGCAGCAGTTTTCAGAGCGAACCCAACACTCAATGTTTTTTCGAGCTAATAATTTTCTGTCTCTAACCTCTTAGTCATTTGAATCAACTGAGTGGTCCCTTTGTGATTCCCAATGGATGGTGGGGATCGGGTGTGGCCCAAGTCTGAAACACTTGAGGATGAGATCTCAGGCTTTCCATGTTCTGAAGTGGAGAGGTCCCACCGCCGGTGGAGGGGGGGGGGCATATTAAAGGCCTAGCAGCCTAGGTGGGTATGAAGAGGGCAGTCCAGAAATCATGCCAAGCAGGTAGGACAGACTTTGGAAAATAGCTCACGGGCCCAGCTGCTTCCTTCTCAGAGTTAATTTAACAAACTCTTCAGGTCTCCCCAAAGATCAGGTACTTCTGAGTCACTTGTGTACAAGTTTGTGAGTGCTAAGGAGAAAAAAAAACAATGGAAGTTCTTCTATAAATATGCTTTTAAATAATGAAGTGCTCCAAATCTAAGTGCAAAACCAAACATACAACCAGTGGGTCCTTGGCCGTGTGCTGCTGAAGACAATATTTACAAGTCCCAACACTTCGGAAAATACTGAGCACTCCCTCCATGGGATGTTTTAAGTCCAGTGCCTTGGAACTAACCTGAAACTCAACCATAAGAATAAGAGATGGAGAGAAGAGAGCCAGAAGCAAAGGGGAGTACTGAGGCTGAACAGACAGAACAGAGGAAAGGAAAAGGTCGTGGGATCAACATTCTTCACGTTGCCAAATTGGCTCGGCCTGATCTTGGGCATGTGGTTCTTTTAGGGGGCTGACTTTCAGGGGAGCTGGTGTCCAGTCTGACTGTGCGGTTATTAGTATAGCCACTGATGGCCCAGGCCATGAACTCTGAGATTGTGGATGCACTCTGAGTCACTGGGGGTCATGATGACCTTGTCCAGAAGCTCCCTCATCCACTGGGTCTCCAATGAAGTCTGGTCACTCACTTCTGGCAGGCTGGAAGTCCTGATGAGAACATGATGGTTCTCGCAGATCTTGCTAAACACTAGAAGTTCTTTATCTGTCTCATGTTAATTGATGCCTGGAGGTTGAAAAGAAGCAAAAGTCCAGTGTGCAGTGCTATGGAACAGCCACAGACTCCTTCTTCCCTTGCTTAATCTTGCATGCGCCATGTTTCCAGGTGAACATGCGACAGCCCACGGGTGTGAGGCCCACAGCTGCCCGGGACTTGTCATCAGAAGGCAGGACGCCAAGACAGCTCCTCAAGGAAAAGAACGTCAAGGAGCCTTGCGCTGGGCCTCCGGACCGCTGGTTCTTCATGAGGTCACTCGGCTGACTCGGCTCGGGGATTACAGGGAACGTGCTGCTGCTGCCAAGTTTCATGCATGGTCTGCACATGTCTTCACCTGGCAGTCCGGTGGTTGGGGAACCAGCCTCCAAGGCTCAGGCCACACTCCTTTCAATCCCACTCACCATCACCCACTCTTGCTTAGCAAAGGCAAACTCTACTTGGACACAAGTGCTTGGGCTGCACACAGGGTGACAAAGCTCCCAGGAGACCCTCCTGAAGCCAATGTTCCCCGACAGCCACATCTGCAGGCTCAGGGCATCAGATGGTCACAGAGGGTTCTGGTGGTGACAAGATCCAAACATCTGGGCTCCAAGCTCACCGGGAGCTCATCGGGAGACACGGGGATCACTGGTGCATCACTGCAGAAAACGGCCAATTCAGAGACTTGGAATTCTCTGCCTGGGATTCATTTTGATATCGTGTGTGCAAGAGTCTGTTCCGTGGGAAGAGCTAGACTATGTTCTCTGCTCCAGGGAGGGGTCCCTGTGGGGGACCATGGTCCTGCTTACTGTGCAGTTGGGCCAGCTGTAGAACAGGCATGTTGCAGAGGGGGCACACTTTTCGAACTTCCAACCACTTGATGAGGCACCTGGAAAGTGAAGGACAAAGGAACAGAAGGACATCAGTCACCGTGCCAAGGAGCTCATGGCCCATTTCTGGAGGGCATCTTGTCCTTTATGTCCAGGGAACACCCTTCCTATGCCATACATTTCTGGATTACTTTTTTGGGGGAGGGGACAGGGCAATGAGGGCTAAGTGACTTGCCCAGGGTCACACAGCTAGTGTCAAATGGCTGAGGCCGAATTTGAACTCAGGTCCTCCTGAATCCAGGGCCAGTGCTCTATCCACTGTGCCACCTTGCTGCCCTGCCCCATACATTCCTTACACACACATTAGTCTTCACACTGAAGAGAACAATAAACGATGTGTGAATTTTAGCCTTTTGGAATTCGACAGGTAACAACCAAACCTCAGCAGGGCTGAAATGGTGCCTGTCCCTTCTGAAGAGCAAGATTTCCTGGGGCTTCAGTCTGGGATCAAGGTCAGGGATAGGCTCAGGGCTGCTACCTGACACAGTGAGTAAGCCCTGAGATCTCACTTTCTCTGCACCTCTTCTAGTCAAAGTCTGTATTCTGTAGGTGGCATTCTTTGTCACTCAATGTTACTTAAAGAATATGTAGTCTTGGAAGGTGGGGAAGGGGGAGCATTAACTCTTCTTATAGAAAAATGGAGCAGATGCAATTTTTCAGGACTCATAAAAGGGACTTCCGGAAGATGCTTCCAGGAAAGAAAGGACAGACAGCATTTCGCCAAACACAAACTCCAGATTCTGACTGAAAACCCTATTGTGTAGCACACAAAACAGAAAGCTCCGGCCACAACCAGGGCAGAGGTCCAGGTAGCTGAATCAATCCCCTGCACTGGCAGACTGGCCAATACATGTTTTCCTTCCCTGTTCCTCTTTCCATATTCTGCTGATTTGCTATCCACTCTCACACTATAAGCTTGACTTTGTACCCTAATTGGGAAAAATATTATCCACTGGGAATCAATCTTTCCTTTTCAAGTGCAAGAAATAATCAATGAAGACAAAAGTCTTGTCGCTAGAGGCAAGACTGAGTGAGCTAGTCAATCTGGGCTATGTTTGCGCTTCCGAATGCCCACACTGTTCTCCATTTAAATAGTTCCAATGATAAATGAGTTTCCTGGGATTTCCTAAACACGGCTCAAATCAAAAGGGGGAAACCTAGGTAATGTGTCTCGTCTTGGCCAGTGCCTTAGTGTGGAGGGGACACCCATAAGCATGTGAACCTATTCCATACAGGACCTTAATTTCAAGTTGAACAACGTCTATCCTGTCCCAATATAAGCTGGCAAATATTCCAAGCCATTGTAATAGCTTCATACTTACTTCCTGTGGAAGGCATGCTTACACGGACAGATCCCCAACTCATCTTTGGGCTTGAAATCTTCTAAACAAACCGCACAGATCTGAAAGAAACATTCCCGAGTGAGAGGACTCGATTGCTAGAAACACTCCAGCATGTGAAATAGCCAAGCCCCAGCCGGCGGTTATGTGATACCCTCAAGGGCCTCACACCTGTTGCGGGCCCAACGCATCTCCCTCAGATGTGACTGTCCGTCAAGTGGAAAAACAGGAGAAGTCAGCGAACACCGCGGTGGAAGCTCAGACGTACTTTGTGATATATCTGGCCTGCTCCTGCATACCGAGAAAGGCTATGGCTAGGCCGGAAACAAGGAGTAGCTCATCTTGGTTCTAGAAAAGGTGATTCTGTGGACATTTGCCAAGTACTTTACAAATACATAATTTGATTCTCACAACAACCCCCTGAGGGAGAGGCTCTTATTTTATTGTTTAGGAAACTGAGGCAGACTAGTAAGTGTCTAAATCCAGATTTGAACTCAGGTCTTCCTGCCTCTAGGCCCAGTGCTCTGGGCACCTTAGTGCCATCCACTAATTATATAGTCTTTGACTCAGATACATCATGATTAAGAACGTTCTGAAAACATAAAAAGGTCAAGCAAACTGAAATGCCAGCTGCATTCTTCCACGTCTGGCGTTCTCTTGGGCTCCCTAACAGGGAAGTAACGGCCGGGCTGTCCTCAGACCGCTGACTGGGGGCTGGCGAAGCCACCTTTTCATGCTTAGGCAGAAGCAGCGGCATTAGTGACAGAAATGCCCTGAATGTGTGAGTGTGACCAGTACCATCTCCCTCCTCAGTCCCCTTAGCTCATCTTCATTTGGCTGGGAAGGGCGGCCAAGAGCCTCCAGCAGAGAACTTCTAAACGTATCTGCCAACTTTCCCCGGCAGATTATTGAGAGCTTCGCATGGAAGGCTCCTTCCTGGGCAGGCCTGCAGCCCCTTTTCCCTGCAGCCGGCGCCAGGGATGCACAGAAGGTGGGCCGGCCAAGGCCACAGCAGCACATGCTATTTTAAGGCAGCATGTGAGCTTTTCAGGGTTCACGGGAAAGGCTGCTCACGCACTAGGGACGTGGACTCGGTCTCCCCTTTCTGCCGCTTCTGCTGTGATGTGGAAACTCTATAAACAACGCGTCAGCCTGTAGTAAAATGCTATTTATAACTACTGGTGACTTGGTTTGGCACTGCCTCAGGGCTCTGAGAGCCTATTTTCATGTGACATTTTAAAAAACCTGTATTTTTCAAAGATGCTGAATTTAAGGTTCAGGAAAGTGGCTCTTTAAGTTAGGCCTGGCTCCCGTGTAAAGGGGAGATTTCTGTAGGAGTCGTGTGTTTTAGGAAGAAGCCACTTCCTGGGTTGGGGCTCACTGGTGGGAAGAGTCCCTCCTCTTTGGGGGTCAGTCCTGGCCCAAGTGCTTGACCGTGAGGCCCGGGCCTCTAAAAGGAGCTCTGCCACGCAAGCCCTAAGTCTCAGCCACACGTGGCAGCTGCTGCTTCATGCCAGGGCCCTTTTCAGAATAAGTGAGGCTGTTGTGTTCTGGATCGGCTTACCCATTCCCATCTGAAGGCCTTGTACAGCCCCAGAGGGATGCTAAGGTGTGGCTCACATCAAAGCCTCCCTATACACCTTGAAACATAGTAGGAAATGTAAGCACTTGGATATAGCCCCAGTGCATGAGGTAGCCGGCTTCTGAATCAGGGGGCCTGGGTCCCACCCTATATTTGCTTCCTATGACTTGTGTGACCTTGGACAAGTAATTTACCTTCCCTAGGCCTCAGTTTCTTTCTTTCTTTCTTTTTTTTTTGGTGAGGCAATTGGGGTTAAGTGACTTGCCCAGGGTCACACAGCTAGTAAGTGTTAAGTGTCTGAGGTCAGATTTGAACTCAGGTCCACCTGACTCCAAGACCGGTGCTTTATTCACTGCGCCACCTAGCTGCCCCGGCCTCAGTTTCTTTATCTGTAAAATGAGGAGTCCTGGATTAGATGGTCTGAGTCCCTTCTAACTCTAGAGCTATGATCGTATGAAAGTGGGTGGAGGTGGAGGAGAAGGAGGAAAGGTAAGGAATGAGATGACAGAGGTCCGACTTCTAATCTGAGTGCCTCCTCCATGGCTTCTCCCAGGGCTGACTGTATCCCAGAGGGGCCGGTACCATGTTTGCTACCCAGAGGGGAAAAGCACTAACTTCGGATTTTCCTCTCATTCTTTGGGGACCATCTGGTTCACCTTAATGCTGATTTATAATATATTGTTCCCTTTCCAACTGAAAAGAAAGGGAGGAAGTCTCTACTCCTGTGGGATATTGACAGAGGCCGGGACTGCATTTCCTCCCCAGGGCAGCTCGCAGCCCCACAAGAAGAGGCTGTCAGAGGCGTCCGCTGCCTCTGGTGTACGGCTGCCTGTCTGTGTGTGTGTGTGTGTGTGTGTGTGTGTGGGTATGGCACCACTGACACACAGACCGGTCCTATTAGAAAACCACCAACAATTTTGTTTAGTTATTCCCTGTAAGAAAATATCACTTCAAAGGGGTCAGATGACCGCTACTGCCAAGCCTCGTTTTGCTGACGAGGACGCTGAAGTGTGGGCGGGTTCAGACTCAGCAGACCTGAAGGATGTCTGGCTCCTCCCCTGGTCCTCTGTCCCTAGAACCCAAGCCTCACAATCATAGACAGATCTCTATAGGCCTGCGGACTCTGGCTGTAAGAGGATCACAGGATCACAGGGGAGCTAGAAGGGGCAAGCGAAGGGAACTGAGGCACAAAAGAGGAATCACTTGTCCAGAGGAGTCGCTGCCAGAGTCAGGTGCTCAGTTCAGGCCACAGGCCCAAAGTTTGAATGAAGATATTAATTATTCACTCACAGTTTTTACTCCCAAACTGATTTTCCCCTTGAAGAAATTAAACAACTTCTGTTGTTTAATTTCTGACCAGAAATGCTTCGTCTAGTAACTTTCACAGTGACAAAGTGTTAGCCTGAAGCCAGGGTTAAGTGGGCTTCACCAAGGACGACCCCTAACAGGCTTATAAACATCCAGGTCGTGATTTGTGATACGACCATGGGCAATGCTAATGGGCCCCTGCTGCTTCCAATATCAATGTTGTCGTCTTTTTTTTTTTTTGGTGGGGCAATTGGGGTTAAGTGACTTGCCCAGGGTCACACAGCTAGTAAGTGTTAAGTGTCTGAGGCTGGATTTGAACTCAGGTCCTCCTGAATCCAGGGCCAGCGCTTTAACCACTGCGCCACCTAGCTGCCCCTAACATCAATGTCTTCTTAACAAATCTGAGTCTTTTCCAAAGACCGCTGACAAGACGAAAGTCTGCGTGTGCAGCCAAACCAGCGCAGCACAGCATCCACCACGTAGCCCAGGTTTCAGATGCTCTCTCTGTCTTCTTCATTCCGCTCGGGTGTGGCTATTTCAAGCCTCCAAGGCTCAACCAGAATACCCCCGAGGACTTGAGGTTACAGCATTGGAGCTAAGGTCCTTAGGCCACCAGCATGACTGGCCTTGAACCCAGAACTTCCTGGCTCTGAGACCAGCTGCTCCTCTGTGACATGCACCACTCTCATTTATACTCTTCTTCAGCGTTGTCCAGTGTTGCCTTATGTACACCCACATACTATCCTGCATCTCCCATTTTTGTGCTTGAATGAAGATTTGAACCTGGCTCTTCCTGACTTCAAGGATCTCTCCCCTGTGCCAGGTGGGGCTTCGTTTCAGAGCTGGAAAGGACCTCACTGGCCGGGCAGTCCAAGCCAGCCGTGAAGGCGTCCCCACTGTATCAGACCTGACGACGAGTGGTGGGTGACTCAGCCTCTGATGGAAGGCCTTCAGGCCTAGAGAGGCAGGTTTTATCTGACGTCAAGCTGAACCTGCCCCTCTGCACCTTCTACCCGTTCCTTCTGGGTCTTCCCTCTGGGACCAGACAACCAGCCCATCAGTCAGTGACGCTTTATTAAATGCCCACCATGTGCCAGGCACTGTGCTAAGTGCTGGGGATACAAAAGAGGCCCTCAAGGAGCTCATGATCCAGACAGCGTGCAAACATCTGTGTACAAGCAAGCAACGGGCACACTACAGAGGAGATACTGAGCAGAGGGAGGGGGGAAGCTTCCCGCGCAAGGTGGGGTTTCAGCTGGTACTCGAGGAAGCCAGAGAGGTCAGCGGGTGGAGCAGAAGAGGGAGAGTCTTCCAGGCTTGGGGGACAGGCAGAAAAAATGCCTCGGGTGAGAGATGCAGGCTCGTGTTTATGGAGCAGCCAGGAGGCCAGTCACTGCATCGAAGCATATGTGTTGGGTAGGAAGGTGTAAGAAGACTGGAAAGGTGGAAGGAGGCTGGGTTATAAAGGGCTTAAACGTCAATCAGAGGCTTTTGTATTTGATTCTGGAGGCTGCAGGAGCGTGTGTGTGTGTGTGTGTGTGTGTGTGTGTGTGTGTGAGAGAGAGAGAGAGAGAGAGAGAGAGAGAGAGAGAGAGAGAGAGAGAGAGAGAGAGGAGAAAGAGAGGAAATGATGGAGAGATGATGAGAGAGAAAGGAGATGAGACAGAGAGATGATGAGAAAGAGGAAAGAGAGAGAGAGAGAGAGAGGAGAAAGAGGGAGAGAGAGAGGGAGAGGAGATGAGAGAGAGAGGAGAGAGAGGGAGAGAGAGGAGAGAGAGGGAGAGGAGATGAGAGAGAGAGAAAGAGAGAGAGGAGAGAGACAGAGAGAGAGAGAAGAAGAGGGAGAGAGAGGAGAGAGAGAGAGGGAGAGGAGAGAGGAGAGAGAGGGAGGGAGAGGAGAGAGGAGAGAGAGAGGGAGAGAGGAGAGAGGAGAGAGAGAGGGAGAGAGGAGAGGGAGAGAGAGAGAGAGAGGAGAGAGAGAGGAGAGAGAGAGGAGAGGAGAGAGAGGAGAGAGAGAGAGAGGAGAGAGGAGAGAGAGGAGAGAGAGGGAGGAGAGAGGAGAGAGAGGAGAGAGAGGGAGGGAGGGAGAGAGAGAGAGAGAGAGAGAGAGAGAGAGAGAGAGAGAGAGAGAGAGAGAGAGAGAGAGAGAGAGAGGAGATGAGAGAGAGAGGGAGGGAGAGAGAGAGAGGAGAGAGAGAGAGAGAGGGAGGGAGAGAGAGAGAGAGGAGAAAGAGGGAGAGAGATGATGAGAGAGAGGGAGAGGAGAGAGAGGGAGAGAGATGATGAGAGAGAGGGAGAGGAGAGAGACAGAGAGAGAAGAAGAGGGAGAGAGAGGAGAGAGAGAGATGATGATGAGAGAGAGGAGATGAGATAGAGGGAGAGGAGATGAGAGAGAGAGAGAGGAGAGGGAGAGAGAGAGAGAGGATGAGAGAGAGAGAGAGAGAGGAGAGAGAGATGATGAGAGAGAGGAGAGAGGAGAGAGGGAGAGAGATGATGAGAGAGAGGGAGAGGAGAGAGACAGAGAGAGAGAAGAAGAGGGAGAGAGAGGAGAGAGAGAGAGATGATGAGAGAGAGGAGATGAGATGGAGAGGAGATGAGAGAGAGAGAGAGAGAGAGAGAGAGAGAGAGAGAGAGAGAGAGAGAGAGAGAGAGAGAGAGGGAGGGAGAGAGAGGGAGGGAGGGAGGGAGAGAGAGAGAGAGAGAGAGAGAGAGAGAGAGAGAGAGAGAGAGAGAGAGAGAGAGGAAATGATGAGACCTGTGCTTTAGAAGATCCCCTTGGCTGCTGAACAGAGCAAGCACTGAAGTGGGGGAGAGACCTGGAGCAGGCAGACCCACCATTAGGCCACTGCACCAGTCCAGGCACAGAGGACTACGGGTCTGCAGCCAGGCTGGGACAATGTAAGAGAAGGGGATGTATTTGAGAGATGTTAAACAGGTGAAGCTGACAGGCCTCGGCGACAGCCTGGGTATGGGAGGGGAGGGGATGAGGGATGGTGAGGAGTCCAGGCTGGCCCCCAGGTTGTGAGCCTAGGGCTCTGGGAGGACAGAGGGGGTGGGGCCCAGTTTGCAGTAACAGGGAAGGAAGGAGGGGGAGGAACAGGGAGAAGGAGAATGATGTCTGCCTGCAGGTCAGTCCATCTGAGATGTCTGAAAGGCAGTTGGAGATGGGAGATTAAAGACCGGTCTGATTTCTCCTCAACACTACAGACCTGACAATGCTTGGAGACAGGCTCATGTTCCCCCGGGTCACTTTTATTTCAGGCTGACTATGCCCAGGTCCTTCCACCGGCCCTCAGAGGTTGTGGACTCAAGTCCTCTCGCCGTGCTGTGGTTCTCTGGATACCCTCTAGCTTACTGATGCCCTTCTTCCAGGGAAGCCTCCTGAGCTGACCACCACCCTGCAGACGAGGCCTTGAGAAGGTGAGGAGACAGCGGGACTATCAGCTGCCTCTGCCTGGAAGCTCTGCTTCTCCTCATTCAGACCAAGGTCCAATGTGCTTTCTTGGCTCCATACTGCCTTAGTGACACCTGTGGAGCTTGTAGTCCACTAGAACCTTCAGATCATTTTCAGAACTCTTAACTATTACCTCTCCCACCTTATGGTTGGGAAGTGGATTTTTTTTGTACTCAAGTCTAAAACTTGACATTTAACCCCATTCACCTCAATGCTTATAAGAATGCACTGTATTCATCCTTACAGCTTTATGTCATCTGCCAATGTGAGAAGCATGGCACCCGTGCCTTTACCCAAGTCACTGATACAGTGTTAAACTCCACAGAGCCAGCTCAGAGCCCCGAGCCACTCCCTCGGAGACCTCCTGCCACGGGGTCATCAAGCCATTAACAGTGACTCTGAGCCTGGCCAACCAACCAGTTTTGAGTTCATCTGACTGTTATCATCTTGGATCCATATCCTTCTATATTCTTCAAAAGGAAAGCATAAGTTACTATATCTGCACCTTTGCTGCGACCTAGAGGATCTACAGCATTCCCCTCATCTGATTAAACTGGGTAATTCTGTTAAAAAGGGAAATGAGGTCAGTCTGTCATGAACTCTTCTGGATGGAGGCAAGCTGGGCTTTGAAATCGCTACTTCCCTTTCTGGGTGTTCATCGCCCATCTCTCTAATGAAATGTTCAAAAGCAACCAGTAGCAAAAATTTAGTGAGAAATTAAAAGGTGAGTCGAGAGGATCCCCAGAAAGCCCTCGGTGACCCTATCTGCTCCGCAGCCACAGAACTGCACTGGAGACAGACTGTCCTTGTCCAATCACTTGATACAGGTCCCTGAGCCAAGTGGAGGAAAGGGGCCCCTCTCTGCCCTGGGGCTGAAGTCACCTGATGGATGATTCCCACAGATTCAGACATGCCAGAACCGGGGCTCAACTGCTCCCTGGTTTCAGTATCAATATTAAAACAACATGCAATGTGTAACCATTTGGCTCAGTTGGTAAGCATTTAATCAGCCACAGGGTGCCGAGCACCCTTCAAGGCATTGTTTTGTTAAGCTACAGGAATGCACAAAGAAAAACAATTTGGTTCCAGACTCCTACCCCCCCAAAATCCAAAGAGAATGGAGCCAAGGCAGGTCCAGAAGCTGTACGAGGGTCCCTGGGAAAGGCCTGTAAAGTGAGGGTGGTTTTTCTCTGCCAGGGCTTCACTTATGAGTCACAGAGAGGGCAAAGGAAAGAGGGGGGTGTAGCTGGCAGGCTGAGCCTAACGGAGGGCAATGAAGGGCAGAGGTCCTGAGCGGGAGCTGGGTCATGGTCTGGGGTAAGAAACCGGCTCCTTGCTGTTCCTAGAGAGCCTTGGGATTCAACCCTGGCATTGCCCAAGTCTGAGATCACAACCTGTGACTCACGGTCAGTAAGGAGGGCTTTGATATCCAAGGCAAGCTTTTGGGTTTGGAAAGGCTAAACCCAGCAAAGATCAGGCCCCAGTGTGGGTCTCTTCACCAGCATTAGGCCCGAGGGGCTGAGAAAGAACATGCAAGAAGAGCTCTTTCAAAACGGAATCTGGGCATGTGGCATAATCCCTCTCCCACAGATGGATAAATATAATGGAGTGTTGTGCAGAGGGCCATCCTTCGGGTCAGTGCTTTGACTGCACACTTGACGTTTCCTTGAGCTGGTGGTTGGGCAATGTGCACACGGCAGAAGGAAGCAGTCCTACCATCCAGTGGTTAAAACACAAGAGCTGAATTCTGCACATGGAGAATCAATACCTTTTTTCTTCTGAACTTTCTTCACCACTGGGAGAGTCAATTGGGGATTACTCTCCTTTTCCTTACACAGCCTCTCCCTATGCTACTTGTTTTGTTTCTTCTTTCTCCTTCAACAATGCTTCCGGTATTAATTTTAACTAGATTCTAGCCATCTTCAAATACAGAAGGGATAAGGTTCATGACTTCAATGGAATATGTAGGGATGTTCCTCACTGAGGGATGCCTAGACCCAAGGGTATGCACAATCCAGCTCATACCAACTTGAAAGAGCCAATTATGAAATTTTAAATGTGATAATTCCTGCCTTAAAATCAGCAAATGTTACAAATTAGGACTCAATATATTGATTGGTTGATTGTATAGTCAAAAGATAAAGAAAAATATTAATAATGCAGATTAAATTTATATGCCACCTAATGATTTCTTTTTTTTTTTTTTAGTGATGCAATTGGGGTTAAGTGACTTGCCCAGGGTCACACAGCTAGTAAGTGTTAAGTGTCTGAGGCCGGATTTGAACTCAGGTACTCCTGACTCCAGGGCTGGTGCTTAATGATTTCTTAAAAAAAAGAAAAAGAATGAATTTGAGGAAAGGGAGTTTCAAAGAGTTTACAGGACTAAGTTTAGGTAATTCAGGAAGACCTGGGTTCAAATCCTGCTTTGGACACCCACTGTGTATGCGATGCTGGGCAACTTAATCTCTCTGTGCCCCTGAAAACTCTCTAAAAATAGAAATTACGAAGAACTGGCAATCTATACTAGGAGAAAAAGGCCCCTCAACTTCTTAGAGTGCTGACATCACAGTCTGACCCCACCCAGAAAACCAAGGCTCTACACCCTCTTAACTAAAAACATCTTGCAGACGATTATGCCGCTTTGTAATAACACATTTAGAATCCGAACCCCGCAGTAAAGTCATAAAACTCACTCTAATGTCATTTGGCCGACTGCCCGTTTTATAAGCTGCATTATCAAACCAACTGTCTCCAAATGTCATTTCACTTAACACTGTATTTCTCAGAACCAGTGAAGTTGGGTGAGGATATGTCTGTAGCTGTGGGTACCGTGGAAGGTGGGGAAGAGTTATGGTAAAAGCTACATAATAAATAGGCATCTTAACCCCACCGACCCGACAGCTCATGCTTTTGGATGGCCCCTCCCTCATCCCATATGTCCAGTCAGCTGTCAATCTTGTTCTGACCTCCATCGCCCCCACTTTTTGACTCATCTGGACCACGCCCTCGCTGGGCCCTCAGTCCCCCTCAGTGGTCTCTGCCTTGGCTTCCCTGGCTCAGGTCTTACCTTGCTAATCCTTCTTCCCGCACAACTGCTAGAGGGACAGAAACAGCCCCGTTTAGCCCCATCACCTCCCCTGCCCTAGAACAGGCTCCAATGGCTCTTTGTTGTCCCTACAATAAAAACACAAATCCTCGTTTGGCATTTAAAGCCCTTCTCAACTGGATCTGCAGGCCCGGTTGCCCTTCACACACATGCTGGGCTGGCCTCCTGGCCTGATCACTCTGTGATCTTTCCCCCTGACGCTCATCTCCTGTCTCCCCACTCTACAGCCTCCTCCTCCAGGAGGCCAGCCTTGATCCTCCCGGGTGCTGGCGCCTCTCCTCAAAGCTCAGTCACATTTACTTGCAGACACTTCCAGGGGTGCTGCGCACCTGCCATTTCCCTAAGAAGACTGAAGGAAACTCCTTGAGTGTGGAGAGCACTGAGTTTGTTCTTCCTTACTCCTTCCCGTTCCAGAAGCAGGCCACGCAGAGCCATTTGGCCGTGCAGCAGCAGGGCCTCTTTCTCCTTCCTTCAGTGCTGACTTCCCTACCACAATGGAAGCTTCCGGAGGGCAGGGGTCATCGCCCTTGCTGTCCGCATCTCTGCCACTTGGCAGACTGCCTGGTGCACCTATTAAATGTGGCACGCTGACTGCCACATAGTAACTGGTCCTGAAGAAATAACTGTCCATTGCACTTGACAAAGTTAAACGATTCACCTGAACACAAACTACAAGCGTTTGAATAGACTGTGTCAGTTTTTACACATGTCTAATAATTGGATTTCACAAGCACTTCGTGAATATCCCTTGTGGGTCGGGCCCTGTGCCAGGTGTCAGGGCCTGCCCTCCGTGTGCTCGCATCCTGCTGTCCAGAGCCCAGGTGCCACGAAGCATGCTCAGGACACCCCAGCACACCTATGACTGCTGTGATTCAGGACTCCTCTTCATCGATGCCGATCAGAAGCCTCCTGTGGGACATTGTCCGTGAGCTGCCCAGTGTTCACTGTGGGTCATCCATCGAATGTGGGAACCTCCCCGCTCTCTGCTGATGTCACGCGATCAGGGGCAGGTTCATCTTGCTCTGTTCTTCGGAGCTTCTCTTTTGTTCTTCCCACTGCCCTCTGCAGGATGCTCCTCATGGGGTTCTGGAGGGCAGAGGACCACAGCCACACAGGCCACACCAGTAGAATGTCAGTGTTGAAAACAAGGACCTTTGCTTTGATGGGTGACTTGGGGTCAGTCAAAGACCTGCTATCACCCTCCTCTTCATTTCACCATTTATCCATGTGGTCTGTCCTAGATATACAAACTGTTGGATAAGCTCTATGGGGCATCCAAATTCCTGATGAAATCTGGGCAGTCAACATTCTTCATCCCCTTTTTCTAGGCTGTGGGGAGGGACAGGCCAAATCCTCTAAGAGGATCTGCAGTGTTTTGGGGCCTGACATAATTTTCAAAATGCCATTTGCAAATACCCATACAGTGATATCCATCAGGACTCCTTGGAAGACCTAACAACAGAAAAAGTGAATGACTCTTTTACATGAGTTGAGGCATAAAACAGGGAGACATGGGCTCACTGAAGGTATTCACCACCACTATGGTGTGGTTTTTTTGTTGCAGGGTAATGAGGGTTAAGGGACTCGCCCAGGGTCACACAGCTAGTAAGTGTCAAGTGTCTGAGGCTGGATTTGAACTCAGGTCCCCCTGAATCCAGGGCCGGTGCTTTATCCACTGTGCCACCTAGCTGCCCCTATTCACCACCACTATGGAAGAGATTTGCAGCACAGCTGCAAGACTCAGGCAGGAGTCCTCATGGGGGATGGGGTCCTCATGATAGAAAACACATGCAGCATAAACACAAAGTAATTTCTGGATTTGAGGGAGAAAGCACGCCAACTAGGAAATCAGAAAAGGCTTCCTGGAGGACGTGGCATCTGAGCTGTGCTTTGAAGGAACACAGTGAGTTACAGATCTTTTTTTTTAATGTCATTTGGAATTTCCTGGCTTCTCAGATTTCAGAGACAGTACTGAGAAATTGAGGATCAAACTTGAGTAACAAACAGGGATTTTCTAGCTAGTAAAAGGACACAAGCCAGTTTGCTGAAAAGTGGCTCTTATATCTTCTATCTCTTGATAACCTGCCATCCCCTGGGCATGTTTTCATTCCATCAGGTGACATGGCCCTGTATGGAACGCCAGGTGACTGAAATCTACCTATTCAGCTCCTTCTTTTTCTGTTTTTTTAAATTTTCAGTTCTGAATTCTCTCCCTCCTTTAGCTCCTTCCCTACTCATTAAAGGAGGCAAGAAATATGATATGCATTATATATAAGACGTCATGCTGTGTTGCAGAAGAAAAAACCGAGAAAAACAAAGTGAAAGAAAACACGCTTCAGTCTGCCCCCAGAGCTCGTCAGCTCCTTTTCTGGAAGTAGATGGTGTTTTTCACCATGAGTCGTTTGGAACTGTTGTGGATCGTTGTATTGACCAGAACAGCGAAGTCATTCACAGTTGATCATGTTACAATACTGCTGGTTCTGTGTAGAATGCTCTCCTGGTTCTTCTCACTTCACTTTGCTTCAATTCATGCGAGTCTTCCCAAGTCTTTCTGAGAGCACCCTGCTGGTCATTTGTTATAGTACAACAGTATTCCAACTCAAGCATATGCCACAACTTCTTCAGATATTCCCCAACTGACAGGCAGTCCCTTGATTTCTAATTCTTTGCCACCATAAAAGAGCTGCTATAAATATTTGTGTATAAATATGTCCTTTTCCTTTTTCATTGATCGCTTAGTAGTGGTGTTGTTGGGTCAAAGGGGACACACAATTTGATAGCCCTTTGGGCATAGTTCCAAATTGCTCTCCAGAAAGGCTGGATAAGCTCAACAATCCGACAATAGAGCATTTGTGTCCCAATTTTCCCACATCCCCTCCAACATCTGTCATTCTCCTTTTCTGTCATGTTAGCTAATCTGATAGGTGTGAGCTGGTATCCCAGAGGTATTTAATTTGCATTTCTCCAATCAGTACTGATTTAGAATATTTTTCATATGACAACTGATAGCTTTGATTTCTTCTTTTGGAGACAGCCTGTTTGCATCCTTTGACCATTTGGCAATTGGAGAATTTACCCTTCTCTTTCTCATTAGCTCTTCTCTTCTTACCAATCTTTTATTCTGTTTCCCCTTAGTTACTTTCTTATCCATTTTGCTTCCAAACCAGTAACATATGATTATGAAAGGATGAGAAAATAGCAAGACATTTAAAGTAGAAAATGTTAGAAATTCACCCCTGATTCATGCCAATTAGTGTGTTAAGAGAAACATATCAAATGGCCAAATGCTTTGCACAGAGCCTGCCACATAGTAGGCATTTAATAAATGTTGATTGACTTGCATGTACTCTCTAGGGCTTTACACCCAAAGGGTTCTCTGTTGATATAAAATGATTCATGTCAAGAGGATACAGTGACTCTCAGATAAACTCACCAGAAGAATCCAGTGACCACCTTTGATAATTTAAATAATTATACAAATGGGGCTTTAAAAATTAGTTGTTGATCTGAATAAGCTGTATTCAGAGTGGGCAGCAGATCACAGTATTCCGGGAAAATGATAAGAATAACAGTAGTAATGATAGGTCACATGTATACAGAATTTTTCAGGTTTGCAAAGCACTTTCCAAAGTGATTTCATTGGATCCCCGCAACAATCCTGGAGGTAGGTTCTACCACCATTCCCATTTTGTCACTGTGGAAACTGAGGCCGAGAGATGTGATGGGACTTGCCCAGCTAGTGTCTGAGGGTAGGCACTCTGGCCTAACCCAGGGCTTCCTGACAGGGCACGAGCTTCTGGGTTGCCTAATTTTCTCTTATGAGAGAAATAAGTTATGCTCTATAGTGTTTATGCAGGGAAGAAAATGACTGTTTTGTTTTTTACAAGGTCTCTGATATGATAAACATAATATTATGGGGAACAAATCAACCAAACTTACAAAAAGTGCTTTAGTTAATTGTACCATCCCATTACCTGTTGGCTGACCAAGGATTTAAAGCAGATGGAGAGATGTGAGAGAAAAGTGGTTGGAGGGCAGTGCTAGGCAAGGAAGCACAAGGATCCCCTTGCCAGCTTGTTTCCCTCTGTTCCATGGCCACCAATTCCACCCCTTTGCTCTGGTCCCCCACCCCCACCCCCTCCCGCAACATCCTCTTTGCT
The DNA here is from genome assembly GCF_019393635.1 of Dromiciops gliroides. Classification (NCBI taxonomy): domain Eukaryota; kingdom Metazoa; phylum Chordata; class Mammalia; order Microbiotheria; family Microbiotheriidae; genus Dromiciops; species Dromiciops gliroides. The sequence goes on along the minus strand of NC_057862.1, from coordinate 674,889,193 downwards.
CATAAGTAACCACAGGCAAAACTACATCAAGGCCTCACGACCAAATTATCCCGAGTGGGAAAACAGCTTCGAGTTAAGCTCTCTCTAGCTGACGGTGAAGCTACCGAGCGTCAAGCACGCCTGCCCCAAACTGTCTAATGCTTTGTCAGAGCCAAGTCAAGGGCCTCGGCTGTATGAAGTCTCTTCAGGGCTGCCGCTCATGCCACCACAGAAGCTTCTGTTTAAAACAAGGATGCTTGAGTTAACTACCACGGAAGATTCACTACTCACCTCATGCAGATTCAGTTCTTTTACTTTTTCTTTTAATATAACCTGAAAAACAAAAGTTTGAGTTTATGCTGATCTGTTTGTGTTCTCAGAATCTGTTGTTATTCTATTTATAAGGTTTTAACAGCTTTTCTTCTGTACGGGTAGATTATTCTACCAGAAGTTTAATGTTTACCAGAATTTTTTGTTTCAATGGACTCACATAGCATTTTTTTCCTTTTTTTAAAAAATTAATAAAGTATTTTATTTTTTTTCCAGTTACATGTAAAGATAGTTCTCAACTTTTGTTTATACAGGCTTTCCAGTTTCAGATTTTTCTCCCTCCCTCCCCTCCCTCCACACTCCCCTCGACAGCAGGTAATCTGATATAGGTTATACACACACACACACACACACACACACACACACACACACACACACATATACATAATAACATTAATCCTATTTCTGCATTAGTCATGTTATAAGAGAAAAATCAGAGCAATGATGAAAAACCGCAAAATAGAAAAAACATCAGCACCAAAAACAAAAGAAATAGTATGGTTCATTCAGCATCTATACTCCACAGTTCTTTTTTTTTTCCTTGGATTTGGAGAGCCTCTTCCATCCCGAGTTCCCTGGAACTCTTCTGTACCATTGCATTGCTGAGAAGAATATAGTCCATCACAGTAGATCAACACTCAATGTTGATGATACTGTGTACAATGTTCTTCTGGTTCTGCTCATCTCACTCATCATCAGCCCACGCAAGACCCTCCAGGTTTCTCTGAACTCCTCCTGCTCATCATTTCTTACAGCACAATAGTATTCCATTGTATTCATATACCACAACTTGTCCAGCCATTCCCCAATTGATGGGCATCCCTTCAACTTCCAATCCCTTGCCACCACATACAGAGCAGCTATAAATATTTTTGTACATGTGGGTCCCTTTCCCCTTTCCATGATCTCTTTGGGAAAAAGACCTAAAAGCTCACATAGCATTTTAATCACATACTTTATGAATCCTGTTCAGAGACCCTCTACCCACTCCCAAGACAACTTAGTGCTATGTTTGGTCAAAAGACTAATTCAGATGTTTCTCCTAAATGGAAGATATAAAAGAGGGACAAGAGTTAAAATGAATGTCAAACTGATGAGGTCCCTTCCAAAATAAGGATCTCCCCAAAAAGGGCAGAGCATTTTCTGGAAGGGCATCTTTTTTTTTTTTTTTTTTTTGTGAGGCATTTGAGGTTAAGTGACTTGCCCAGGGTCACACAGCTAGTAAGTGTTAAGTGTCTGAGGCTAGATTTGAATTTAGATCCTCCTGACTCCAGGGCCGGTGCTCTATCCACTGTGCCACCTAGCTGCCCCTGGAAGGGCATCTTCTAGCATAACACTTGTTTTGTGTTTTAGGCATTACATTTCAATTTAAAACAAAAAAGCAAAGAAGTCATGTTTAAGGATAAAAATTCTAGAACTGAGGTGGATCTCTTCCCTGTTCCCACCAAAGAAACAAAATGACTTTTATGGTCAGTCACATTAAAAATAATAATAATAATCAAATGCTACCATCCTCTGCTGTGGGAATTTGCTCATGTTCCAACACTTTATTACTAATCTCACCCCCTCAAAGATAAGTTTATTTTACCCTTTGCAGGCAGTTTTGTTTTCTGACTGAACAGAGGGTCCAGTTTCACTTTCTAAACTGAGTACGCCCACATATGGCTGTTGTGTTGATATTCCAACATTACAGGAGAAGGAAGCAAACAGAACGTAATGTTTGTGCTGAGTTCCCCGCTAAAGTTAAAGGGCAACCAATGCTCTATAATCTAGTTAAACTACTGAAGTCTCTCTCTCTTTTTATTTTTTGGTGAGGCAATTGGGGTTAAGTGACTTGCCCAGGGTCACACAGTCAGTAAGTGTTAAGTGTCTGAGGCTGCATTTGAACTCAGGTCCTCCTGACTCCAGGGCCAGTGCTCTATTCCACTGCACCACCCAGCTATCCTCTGAAGTCTCTCTTAATAGTTCTTTCACTTGCCTGCCTTTTAAACTTCTCATTTATGAGACAAGTTGTGCACTTAATACTGGTATTTTTGAAGAGCCCTTAAAAATATATGATGTGATTCTAGGTGGAAGCTGGAAAGCCACAGGCTTTCTGCTGCGTATTTTCAGCTGATTCCTGGGCGGTGGTATTTTTTCAGGTATTATAATTTCCCTTTCCCCATTTTATTTCCTTTCCCATGATTCTACTGATCCTGTTTGTGTTTTTTTTTTTTAATTCATTCTTGTTAAAATAAATCTTGTTCTGTTTTGAAAAAAAAAATATATGATGTGATAGGAGACTGTTACTAACAGCTGAAAGTACTTTTTCAGGCTTAGTTAGACAAATTTGGCGATCACCATAAACACAGAAAGTTGAGAATTATTATTTAGAAAAAAAGTTCAGGCTCGGGACTCATCTGGACAGGTCATCACTAACATGCCTCAGTGTAGCACTCTGCTAGGTGACTTCACTAGGAGGTGATGCACAAACTGATAAATGGGTGTGGCATCTGAGAAGACTAATTCTTACCATAAAATGCTACATCCAAATCAAAGCCAAAATGATGGTTTATTGAATGTCTACTAACAAAATTGCCATTTAAAAGTCTAGGGCGTTTTAGCTCTAGAGAAAGAAACTACTAGAGTGATTATGATCAATGCAAACCACAGAGTCCACATTAAATAGCTTCGGCTCTCACGCTTTGCCCTGTTTTCCTTAATGGGATGCTAAGAACTCTTTATGGTGCTGATCTCTACACACAAAATCAGAAAATGTTTGGCCATGTAAAAATCCAGTCCAACTCTAGATTTGATTCTTGGATGGCAGAAACTTAAAGCAGTACACACAACATTTGGATACTCCCTCGCAAATAACTCTAAAAGGATTTAAAGGCAGACACTGGCACACGTGCACTAGGTTTGGGGGTGATCTTGTGAAGAAGTGGTCGACTTCATTCAAGGATAGTTGAATATTGTGACAAATGAACTGTAGCAGCCTTTAGAAATCATTTAATAAAAATATTTTCAGACTAGATCTAAAATTTACCCATATGAATTTAACTGAACAACTGTTTTGTTTTGTGAGGCAATTGGGGTTAAGTGGCTTGCCCAGGGTCACACAGCTAGTCAAGTGTCTGAGGCTGGATTTGAACTCAGGTCTTCCTGAATCCAGGGCCAGTGCTCTAGCCACTGCACCACCTAGCTGCCCCTTGAATAACTTTTAATATGTAGTTTATTGGTTTATTCATATTTTCTTCAACTTCTCCTGCTTTTAGCCCAAATTTTTTACATTTAACTATTCTCATATGTGCATTTGCTTGAAATGCATATTTTATTGTCAAATTCAAATTTTTGGAACACCTACAAGTGACAACAGTAAAAAGTTAAATGCAGGAACAATAGATTCCGTACCTCACTCCAACTGGCCCAAGAGTTCTTTTGATCCCACACTGTGGTAAGTTTGCTGTCATGTCACTATGTTGGGTTCTTAGTTTTCTGTAGTCTCAGGGTTCTAAGTACAAAGGCCTGGCCTGGATATCTTGATTCTCGATTGTGAGTGAAAACTTCAGTGCTAAATAAATAGAAATGGGCACCTGGCAGGACTGACAAGGCGCCCACTCCGCAGCGGGCCTCGGGCTCAGTGCCCAATGACTTCTTACGGCACAGCCCAAAGCAGCAGTTCAGAGTGCTGGTTCTCCTTTTTCAGGAAGAAACCAAGTCAAAGAAAAGGTAGAAACAACTTTGAATAGTCTCACCTGTTTGTAGGCATAAAACTCTTTGTGGGCCTGGTGTCTCAGCCTGAAAGAAAGAAAAGAGCAGGCAGAAGGTCAACGACCCAAGCGCTGGGCAAACACAGGGACAAAGCAGGATTCCCTGCTCTCGGGGAACATCCTCCCACCCTGCCTTTCAGCCCCTTTATGGCCTCAGGTCCTATCACCCCAGCCAAAACAGGCAGCTCTTTGCCACAGAACCCACGCTCCATTCATTCTCTGGACTTTGGATCATCCTGTTGTTGCTTTTAAATTTGACTCAAAATGTCCCTAATCTGGAAAGCCTTGCCCTGCGGATTCCACCCAGCTGACTGCTCCTTCCCATAGAATGAATGCTCGAGCCTCCATTTTTTGGCTCTGATGTGCTGTCAAGACTCAGGCTGTTTGGTGAATAGGCTTTTCGCGCCAACCGGTCTGCACAGGCCCAATGCGGAGCTCTTCTGGGTCCCTTGGCGATTTTCTAAAGGTCGGAGATACATACCAGGTTCTTGGAATTCCATACATCGGGGGTCCAGCCCCAAACACACAAACCTGATGCTCGGTTTGACAAGAGAACGTGGCAGAGAAGCTCCAACTTTGGTGTGGTGGAAAGAGCAGGTCTGAGCTCAGATCCTTGTTAGCATTCAGCCCTTTGAACTTCAGGCTTTTCAGGGTGTGCACAAGCCTTACAGGGCTGTTGTGAGGGAATTTCTTTGCAAACCTTAATATTGCATAAGTGTGATTCATCATCATTTTTATTAGTTGTGTGACCGGAGGCAAATGACTTCCCCTCTATGGGGCTCAGTACCCTCATCTGCAGGATGAAGCAGGTGAACTAAATGACCTTTCAGATCCCTCCAATGAATATAGAAACACACTATTGAAAGAAATTGTTCTATAAGGCAAAGAATCATTTTGTAAACCAAATAATCACCCTTGAGTGGGCCTGTTTGGTTCGCACTGTTCTAGACTGGATTTCCTGAAGGGAGGGATATATCTGTACCACTGTGATTCACTCTATTCCGCACCTAGCACTGCCTTCATTTGAATTTCATCACCCTCTCACCTCAACAAGTATCTTAGAAAAAGCTTATGCACTTGAAGAGAATGAAATTCACTTAATAGGTTAATAATCAAAAGTGGTAAATAAATTTCAAGTAGATTTCAAATTTTTAGCACATAGTGTTTTTTTTCCTGGGGAAAATGGTGAACAGACTGAAAACCCCCAAATCCTGAATTTAGCTTTGACTCTAAATACATTTTATTCTAAGTACATTTTGTATTTTGTGGTTAAAGACAAGCCAAATATATGTAAACCTCACGTGTAAGCTTTTAGCTAAAATTGAACCTTTTGCACAATGTGCTACTGTTTTCTTTAAAAAAGAAAAAAAGGAAAAGAATAATCCTTCATTTTTAAAAAGTCTGCAGACTGCTCAGCTTTATCTCAAGAATTAAGGCAATCGGCTATAAAAGTTGGGGTGGGGGAGAAGAAAAGAATTGATAGACTGAATCCCCAGTACCTCACCAGCATAGTTATTCAACTGGTGGCAGGAACCGCAATCTAAAAATTCGGCTTGTCTCAATGAACCTACTGAAGGTGGCTTCCTCCAGAGAGATGTGCTCACACCTGCCTTTTTAAAAGTGACATCGTTATCAAAGAAAGTTGCTGAATGGATGAACTGTCGCCTTCGCCAGCCCCGTGCTCTTTCTCTTCTAAACCTGGATCTTTCAGGGTTGTGAAGTCTTGAAAAAACACTGATCACAGGGGTCACAGATTTCAATCCGGAAGAGACCTCAGGGGCAGTGCGGTCCAACCTGCTTTCCAGATGAGGATAGTAGACCCAAAGGCATGTAGATAGCAAGCGGCAGGGCTGGGCCTATAACTGAGGTCCATGATTCTGAACCAGCCAGCCTCTCCAATACTTTCTTAATGCTCAAGGAATTTATTTAGAAGCCAATAGTCAATGCTTGTGTATTCAGTAATAGCCGTGCTATTTCCCAAAGTTATTTCCATTTATTAAGTGCCAAAAATTTTACAGAGATGAATAAAGTTGCCAGTCTCAAGGTCAGAACACTGAAAATTAAACTGCTGGCTGAGCAGGCCTTCATTACATAAATGCTATGGCAAACCATATTTATTTCCAGAACATAACTCTTCGTGTAATAACATTAAAAAAAATCTAACAATCCTTCTGAGCTTTTGGACATAATGTCTGACATACCACCAAATAAGAAATAACTTGTTTCTAGTTTGCAGATTTCATATAATTTTGGTTTAATGCCCATAAATAGAAACACAGTTTTCCTAATCAGGAAAAAAACCCGTGAATATGAAACTACGAAATTTCCCTGAATACTCCTATATTCCTTAATAGATAATTGAAATTTTCTGTATTCCATTAAAACTATGAGATATTGCATTTTAGCTCTCCAGACTGACAGATTACTTGTTTCTTCTAAATTTAGAATTTGAAAGGCTAAAAAGGAATAAATAAAAACCTCCAGGTTCTGCATAATTGAAAAATTCAAGCAACTAACCTGAAGATGCAATGCATTAAGTTTGTATGATAAAAAATTATCCATGTGTACAATCACATTTTATTCCTTTGCTTATGTTTTCATAGTAGCTCATTAAACACAATTACCCAGTGAAGTACTATGCCATCACATAAATCCATGGTTTCAAAAGCTTACATAGAAGAGACCGATAGACGTTATTAGGATTTTTCCACTCTTTTAATAAGATTAAGGGCTTAGTGGATTTAAAAAATAATCAGCAGCCTATAATAGGCCCTTATACATTTTAGAGTGAAATTAAATACTTTATTCTCCTAAGCCTCATTTAATAATTGTTTCCTTTTCCTTATGCTTCATGTGAAATGTAGTCTGTCATCTTTATTAGTAGTTTCGGTTTTAAACATTAAATTGGCAAATTGCCTGTGATCTACACAGTGCCATTTATAATATCTATTGCTTCATACTACAGTGGTCCTGACAGTATTTCTTAATATTTAAATCGTCACAAAATCACAGAATTTCCAAGCTTGAAGGAACCTCAGAAGCCACCTGGCCCAAACCATCCCTGAAAAAAAGATTCTCCGTTACAATGCATTCAACAAACATCTACTCTTTGCTGGAAGGCTGCTAAGAAAAGGGGCCCAGGCCCCTCCAGGAAGCTGGTCTTACGGTCAGCAAGTCTGCCTCCATTTGCCTCTTTACAAAGTGAGCCCCTCAGAAGCCAAATCAACAAGGCTGATCCTTCCTCTGCATAAAGGCCCTTTGAATTCTTGAAGACAGCTATCATGTCATCCTTCTCTTTTCCAAGATCAGTCTCCCCAGTCCCTATAATGATCCTTACATTGTAGGCCTCAAAGCCCTTCAGTATTCGGACTCCTCAGACGAATGGTGGTGCCCTTTTCAGAAACGGGAAAGTGAAGAGGAAGGATGGGGCTTAGAAATAACACTGGTTTGGGACATGATGAGTCTGGGATGCCTGTGGGCCACTCTGGTGAGATGGGGACTGGAGCTCCGGAGAAGGGGCTGAGGAGCAGCTAGGACAGAGCTGATGATCCAGCCAAGGTGGCTGAGAAGGGCAGGTCGTGAAAGCCCAGGGAGGGGAGAAGGTAAAGAAGAAGGGGAAGATCAGTGATGCCAAATGCTGCAGAGACATCGAGAAGCCTGAGGACTGGATTTAGCCAAGAAGGGATCACTGGGGACCTGGGAAGGAGGAGGGGGAGAAGTGAACGGGACGGGGAGGAGGTGGGGAAACAGAGGACAACTGTCCCCTTACATCATGTTGGCCCTGTCACCTCTTGATGAACTGTTGCAATCGACTCCTATCTGGTCTCCCCATCTCAAGTCTTTCCCTATTCCAGATCCAACCTCCTAATTGACAAAATGACTTTCCTAAAAGGTAAAGGTCTGTGGTGCGAGGACTGGCGCGACAGACAGATGCTGACTAGAGCTGGACGCGGCCCGGCTCGCCATTAGCAGCACGTGCCTGACGCGGCTCTCCTCCCTAAAGGTGGCCTTGGGCTTTGGGTGAGTTTTATATGGAATATAGACTAAGCTTAGACTTAAGACTATTTGTTTTATATTTCTACTTTCCTATCCCTCTAATCACACAATAAAAGCTCTAAGTAGAGACCAGAGGCTTCTTCCACTTACTAGTCTGGGAGATAAATTAAGGGAAGGGTTAAAGAGGGGAGATTAATGCTCTAGTATCCAATTTTAAATCTCACAGGTCTGACCCCTAATCCCCCTCCTCCTCCTCCTCCTCCCCCACTGAATAAATTCCTGTCATTAGTTCACTTGTTTCAGTCATGTCTGACTCTGTGACCCCATTTGGGAGAAAATCCAAACTGCTTGGCCTGGCATTTTTCATCCCCTGGCCTCTTCCTCTCTTTCATCTCCTTAGACGTTATTCCCTCCCATGAACTTTACAGTTCTGTTTATGGGCCTACGTGGTGCTCCTCACATGTGATGCTCCTCACACGTGATGCTCTGTTGCTCGTCGCTCATTCTGTCTTTTCTTGATGACTCCTAATCCTGTTCTTCTGGTGACCCCCCCCCCCAGCTCTTCCCCAGGCCGTTACGCCTCCGTCGGCTCTCCTCTCCAACCTCCTGGTAAAACAGAGGGTTATACTCTACACCATCTTTCATCCATCATCCCATAGTTCATCATGCCTTGCCAAGCTCCACCCCTGGATGACTCCCACCATCCACTGCCTTTGCTCCTATTTGCTCACTGGCAAGGGTGGTAAGATTATTGGAATTTGGCTGACTCATTGGGAGAGGCCACACCTGGCCTGCTGAGGTCAGAAGGAGAAACCCCGCTCCATAGGCAGTTTTTGAAGGATCTCCCTTTTTGGGGGAGGAAGATTAAATGCTCGCTGAGGGGAGATCGCAGCGCTTCCTTCCAGAGTTATCTCTCCTCCTGTGGTGTGAGCAGCAGCAGCAGCAGCAGCAGCAGCAGCAGCAGCAGCAGCAGCAGCAGCAAACGAGTCCTTCAAACCTGGCTGTAAGCTGTTCTTTCCATTGAAGCTGCAGGTTCCAGGTGGTGAGTTAAAATACAAACTCTGATCTTTGGAATTAGCTGAACTGGAAGCGAATTTGGGGATTGTATAGACTTAGGGTTAGAGCTAGGAGGATTATAGGTATTCCTTTTCCCCTATTCCCTTGTCTTTGATTTTATTAATTTCACCTTTGCTGTTTACTTTATTCCCATTAATAAAATCTGATTCATTTGTGGAAAAGAGACTGTTAGGCTCCTTTCTTATTGGTCTGGGAGAAATATCTAAAAAGGCAGTTCAGAGGGGAGGGAGCTTTGAACCTAGAGGTCTCTCATTATTTCCAGGACCCCAGTATTCCAGGACCCCAGTATTCCAGCCACTTAATTAACTCTCCATATAGTAAATTTGGCCCCCACACAAGTGAAGATGGAGAAAACCAAGAAACTGTGTGGACTGGGTTCACCACAAGATTTTATCTGTACGTATCACTCCAGAATGAGGGGCCAGAGCCTGGAAAAACCTGCAGATCTTTTTCAAACTGCTTTCCAACCACCCCTCCCCTCTCTTGTACTTCTGAAGTTGATTTCTCCAACCTGAGTGAAAGACTTATCCCTATTACATTTTAATGGATTCAGGCCGATGGTCTAGACTTGTCAAGATGTTATTGCAGAAAGACCTTACCGCCCAGTGTGTTAGTGATCCCTCCCCGCTTCATGACGTCTGCACTGCTGGGAACCAAATTGATTTGAGGTCTTGTCCACATACAACTTCTCTGTGTCTTGCAGTTTTCAGAAACACTGCTTTGCAATAAACTCAATTACAACCTATTTGTGAACTAAACTAAAGCAGCCTGGAAAAAACAAGAGTTCTACCAAGAAATAGGTTTTAAAACACAAAGGATCTCTCTTCTCTCAGCACAACTACAGTTAACTGGCAAATATGACAAAGTTACATCTATGGTCAAAGCCTAAAAATTCATGTAGAGAGGGGTTTACGTACATCAGAACTTCAGAGAACAACTAATACTTCACTACACACAGCTCCTGCATTTCTAACCAAGTATTTCTTTGATTTTCTCCGTACGGTAGGAAATCACTGTTACCAGAAAAGCCCAAATCGCACCATGGATTCTTTGGTTTTGAACCATCAGGGAGAGTTGCTCAGCCCTGAGAAGGACCCACAATAACCCACTGACTTAGAATAAGTTATTATAAAAGCAATTTTTATAGCGATTTTTCTCCATTCTAAGCTATGATTTAAACACATTAAATTAATATTAATTGTATGGTTGTTTAAAAACACATGACTCATTTTCTACTCCTAATACAAAAAGTTCTTCTCACTCATTATGCTTTAATGATATCATATATTCTCACTCTTAGATTTGAAAATCAGGACTCATTTTTCATTTTAAGCCAGGGCACCAGGGTGAAACAACTGAATGGAATTCAAAATGAGACATAACTAATTTGTAGCTGGTGCTGCAGAAAGAACAATGTACACGTGGCACCCAGTAACTTCTTATTGGAGAGAGATCCACTGAAAACACCTAAACTGTCAGGCAAGAAATAAAAACAAATGTTTTAGGGAAAAGAAGCTTGATTTTTGAGGTATGCTGTAGAGTATCAGAAGTTCTTCTTTTTTGACAATATTCTACATTCCTGAGCAGTGATTCTGTATAATTCTCAATTATCATATCATGACTGTAAGTCATTTGAAACTTATGGAAATGGATCTCTCTGTATCTAACAGGAATAATATAAAAAAGACTATTTAATCCTTCAATTCAACAATTGCTAGATGGAAAAGAGTAATACATATGAGTGACCAAATATCAATTCTAAAAGTGTATGATTTCTCCCTACAAAAAGTTTTCACTTAGAGAATATATTTATTTTATTGCTTAAAATAGGCTGAAATTCCATAGAAAGAAATGACAAAGTTGATTTACCTGATTAAGTAGCAACAGAAGAGTAAACTGAGTATGAAGACAAAAATCGCAGTGCCAAAAACCACAATGTATATGTTGAGAGGCAGATTCTGGAACCCGATGTTAGGCATTCTGAAGCTGTAATGCTGGAAGTCGGAGCTCATGGATATGCTATAGGGAAAAGAAAAAGGAAGGAGGTTAACAACAGTATGTGAAGGAGAGGACAAAAATCAAGGGGTGTTATTTCTGTAAGGAAGATTAAAGAAGAGAAGTGAGCAAAGGACTCTTTTTAGGCATCTCTGTAGTAACAGATTGATAACATCATGGATTCTAGGCTGAGCAGGGGGCGGGTTCTTGTGGGGAGGAGAGGGAGAGAAGAAGGGGAGGGAGACTATAATGCATCAGGAATTGAGAGTAAATAAATTTATTTACGGAGAGTAAAGAAATAGGAAGGTTCACTGACAAATTTATCTTATCTCCAGAGACCTTTTGTCTTCTTTTTGGTAGCTTACTATGAATGAATGAAGGAAGGAAGGAATGATGAACCCCTGCTCCTTTCCCATGGCCCACTCAGCGGGTCCACCTTGGCTACACACAATGATCTTGCCATCACCCACAAGCATTCTACTTCCCACTTCATGAACTCTTGAGATTCCTTTTTCTGATCACAGAACTTTTATCTTTGTCTTTCCCTCCACCCTATGACCCCAACTTCTGTTCTTCATCCTCCCAGTGATCTCCGCTCCTTCTGTCCCTCAGTTATTCCCCAGGACACCATCCTTGGCACTGGTCACATTTTCCTCCCTTCCCTATGCTGGCTCCTTGGCGAGCCAGTCCGACTGTGCACCATTCTCTGTACTCAAGCTCCTCGCCCCCTTCTCTCATCTCATCACCAATCATTTCTGGCCATGCCTCAACCCTGGACTTTTCCCACCATATGCTACTTTTGCTTCTACTCATTTGCTGCTGAATGGAGCTGTTCCATTTTAAAAGGGCAATCCTTGAACATATTCCTGATTGATGCATTATCCCACTCACCACTGTGGCGCTTCCAAACTTCTTCATACCTCCTCCAACTTCTTGAAGCATCCCTTCTTCCAACCCTCTCAGCAGAAGACCTTGCCTCATATTTTACTGAAAAAAACTGAGACCATCCCTCCTTTTCCCTCTTCATCTCACATCACTTAAATGCTCTTTGCTCCCATCTTTTCCTTTAACTCTTTTTACCTTAAGAGATGGTCCTTCTCCTTGCCAAAGCAAACTGCTCTATAAATGCACAAGTGATTCCATTCCATCTGACTTCTCCAGGAGATTGCCCCATCTTGCATCCTCCTTTTTACTAATCTTAATTTTCTCCTAATTGATTCATTATCCCACTCACCACTGTGGCTGTGGCTCTTTCCAAACTTCTTCATCCTTCCTCAAACTTAATAAACACTGCTAATTCAAAAATGGTTCAGAGATGTAAATATAGCTCAAAGCTGTAGGAAGGGGGTGAAGTTGTTTCATTAGATTGCAAATGGTTTTCCCAATGAGATTAATCTATAAAAGTTGAAACCTCCCATAGATTTAGTGACTCAGAGATTTAGTAGCATCATGAAAGTACCCAGGCCTAAAATATAGTTGGCAAATGGTTGAAATTCAGATTTTTTGAATGAATTGTCAGCAGCTTCTAGTCTTGCCACTTTCTTATAAGCCTTTGCTTAAAGGTTATACTCTTTGTCCCATAGACATACATGCTCTGTACTGCAATGCTGTTTCAACTCTTTGAACTTCTAATAGAAGCAGTTTCAAAATTTTTAATTGTTCTGTTGTTGGAAATATTAGCTATAATTTACTCTTATATAGTTATATAGTACCTTCTATCCAATCAGAATGAACAATTCACATTTGTATATCAACTAAAATTTTTTTCCTCATATGAATATTTTATTATTTACCAGTTACATGTAGAGATAGTTTTCGACACTTGTTTGTTTTTTTTTAAGATTTCTAGTTTCAAATTTTTCTCCCTCCCTCCCCAAGACAGCAAGTAATCTGATATAGGTTATATATGTACAATCACATTAAACATATTTCTGCATTAGGCATGTAATGAGAGAAGAATCAGAGCACAAAGGAAAAACCTCAAAAAAGAAAAACAACAACAAAAACAATAGAAATAGTATGGTTCGATCTGCATCGAGATTCAAATGTATGTCAATTTTAGATTGACCAAATGATTTCCCTAGAACAACCTTGTAGGATATGGAAGCACAAAACATTGTTATCTTCATTTTACAGATGGGGAAACTGACATCATGGAAATGACCCACAAGTCACACATCAGGTACATGTTTGAAGTCAGCCTAGAGCTAAGGTCTCTTGACTCCATGTCCAGAGATCTTTCCCCTTTGTTATACTGCTGCTTAGGGAAATTTACAAAGATCTCAAAGCACTTATATCATCTAAGTTCATGACGGATATTTGGGATAAAAGTGCAGAACACATTAACCGTCAGGGAGGAGAGGTATCAAGAAAGCACCTCATGGCCCTTGATGAGTCCCTTCATCTCCTCCTGTACAATTCACGACCACTCATCATTCCTACGCTCTGATCCCTTCCCTCAGTATTTGAATCAGAGGTGGGTCCTCTTGCCAAGGCTAAACCCTCTTCTGGTGGTCTTGGAATAGTAATCTAGTGTTTGGTAAACCTAAAGATCCAAGTTTTTTTGGGTAAGAACTTATCATTTGACAAAAATTTTTGGAAAAAGTGGAAAGCAATTTGGCAGAAACTAGGCATAGACCAACATGGATAAATGATTTTGATATAAAAAGTGTATCATAAGTTAATTAGGAGAACATGGGAAAATACACCTGTCAGATCTATGGATAAAGGAAGAGTTTGACCAAATATTGAAAAGGAAATCAGCTTTTTTTTTATTCCTTTGATTTGTTTTTAGTTTGTCATTGTCAAGGGCACCACCATCCTCCCAGACAACCTAATTCACAACCTAGGTGTCAGTCTAGCCTCCTCACTCACATTCCCTCCACTATCCCATGTGGTGCCAAGTGCTCTCTATCCACTGGACCACCTCGCTGTCAGAAGAAATGTTTTTAACACTTCATTTCTTTTTTTTTTTTACATTACATTTTTTCCGTTACATGTAAAGATAGTTCTCAACTTTTGTTTATACAAGCTTTACCATTTCAGATTTTTCTCCCTCCCCCCTCCCCTAGACAGCAGATAATCTGATATAGGTTATATCTATATATCTCTATATCATATCCATATCCATATAGATATATATATATATACACATAATAACATTAATCCTATTTCTGCATTAATCCTGTTACAAGAGAAAAAATCAGAGCAGTGATGCAAAACCTCAAAATAGAAAAAAAAAACAATAGCACCCAAAATAAAAGAAATAGTATGGTTCAATCAGCATCTATACTCCACAGTTCTTTTTTTTTCCCTGGATTTGGAGATCCTCTTCCGTCATGAGTTCCCTGGAACTCTTCTGTACCATTGCATTGGTGAGAAGAATCTAGTCCATCACAGTAGGTCAAAACACTTCATTTCTAATCTCCCATTACTTGCACCAGTCCAGAATTGCCTGGATCAGAGGACTACTGATCAACTTTGGCATCTGACATATGATAGTTCCCCTCTTAAAACTGGAAGAAAATTTGAACAAAATGACAGCCGAAACACTTTAAATTTTTACCAGTCTTGGCTCAGTTGGTACAAATTTATCACCAAATACAGCATTTCCCCTTTTCCCTTTTTTTCTTTTTCTTTTCTCTTTTTTTTTTGCAGAGCAATTGGAGTTGTGAGTTGCCCAGAGTCACACAGCTAGTAAGTGTCAAGTGTCTGAGGCTGAATTTGAACTCAGGTACTCTTTTTGTTGTTGTTATTGTTGTTTTTGTTTGGTTGTTTGGTTGGTTGGGTTTTTTTGCAGGGCAATGGGGGTTAAGTGACTTGCCCAGGGTCACACAGCTAGTAAGTGTCAAGTGTCTGAGGCCGCATTTGAACTCAGGTCCTCCTGAATCCAGGGCCTGTGCTTTATCCACTGTGCCACCTAGCTGCCCTGTTTCCCCTTTTCTTTAGCTTCCTATCCTCAGATCTGAATGGGAAGGTAGGGAGAGAAAGCTAGTAAGCCACTGTAACAGACTTCTATCACGCCTACAGCCAACACCAGAAAATGAGGCTGTATAAAATTACACCACACATTCTCAACTTCCATGACTGTTTTAGCACTCTCACAGTCCTCTGAACTAGCCTTTACCGTGGTTCAAACTAGTACCTCTGCTTAATGGCAACATAATGTTCTCCTTTAAACAGATGCTGCTTACGAACAATTTTTAAAAAATCCTTTTCAAAAACGTTAGGCTTGAGCCAGCCATAACCAGCCACTGGTGAATAGTCAAGGAGGAACAGACAAAGGAGTAGAGGCATTGTGGCTTATGGGGTCAGTAAGTCTGGGCTGCAGTCCTAGCTTGGCCACTCCATAGGCAGGTCCCAGTCTTCTCCACAGTCACAAATGGGGGGCAGTAGAAAGGCAGATGCCTTGGCTTCTAAGGACCACTTCTGACACTCAACAAGTGTGACCTCTGGCAAACTCTTACCTTCTTAGGCCTCAATTTCCTTATCCATAAAACAGGCAAAGATAGACTCTCGGGTGTCTTCCAGACCTAACATTTGGGATTCTGGGAAAACCTTGCCCTACTTTACCCCGAAGGGCTGTTATGGCGAAGAGATGGGACATCAGATGAGGGCAGAGAGAA
This sequence comes from Dromiciops gliroides, assembly GCF_019393635.1. Taxonomy (NCBI): domain Eukaryota; kingdom Metazoa; phylum Chordata; class Mammalia; order Microbiotheria; family Microbiotheriidae; genus Dromiciops; species Dromiciops gliroides. Next base: position 674,873,439 of record NC_057862.1, on the reverse strand, counting down.
TGTTCACTTTGTCTTCATCTCTTCAGCATTGGGTGAAGTGCCCGACATGTTGTTGTTCAGTTATTTCAGTCATGTCCAACTCTCTGTGACCCCATTTAGGTTTTGGTTTTTTCTTGGCAAAGATATTGGAGTGATTTATCATTTCTTTTTCCATTTCATTTTACAGATGAAGAACTGAGGCAAACAAGGTTAAGTGATTTGCCCAGGGTCACACAGCTAGTAAGTGTCTGAGGCCAGATTTAAACTCAGAAAGATGAGCCTTCCTGATTCCAGGTCCAGCACTCTATCCACTGTACCAACCTGACACATAGTAGGCACTTAATAAATGCTTTCTGGTTGATGAAATTCCGAGAAGCTTGGGAAGACATGAATTAATGCAGGACAAAATAAGCAAAACTAAGTCAATTCAAGTCAACAAGCACTCATTAGGCATCTTCTCTGTGCTAGGCACTTGGTAAGCACTAGGAATAGGATTACATGCAGAAAGACAGTCCCTGTCCATTTTTTTTTTTTTTTTTTAGTGAGGCAATTGGGGTTAGGTGACTTGCCCAAGGTCACACAGCTAGTAAGTGTGTGTTAAGTGTCTGAGGCCGGATTTGAACTCAGGTCCTCCTGACTCCAGGGCGGGTGCTCTATCCACTGCGCCACCTAGCTGCCCCGTCCCTGTCCATTTTAAGTGGAGAGGACCACATACAAAAGGGAGCTGAAAAGCAGAAGTTGGGTAGGGGAAGAGGAAGGTTCTCATTTTGGGGATGTTGTGGAGAAAGTCAGGGAGAGGCAGGAGTGCAGCCTGGAAAGGAACAAAGCCATGGCTGACCTGGTGGCCCTCATTAAAATGAAGGGTCTGAAGGGAACCAGCCTAGGAGAGGGCAAGGCCCAAGGTATGCATTTCCATCACATGAAACAAGAAAACAAGTTACATGCTGACCACAATAATACAAAGGGTTAAAAGATTTGAAAGGTATCAAAACTCTGATCAATGTTGTGATTAAAACTGACTTGAGAAGACTGATAATCAAGGCCACTCCGCTAAGCAGTAGTGGACTATGGGCGCAGAATGAAACACATATTGTCAGATATGGTTCTTTCAAAAATTATACTCCTTTGTCAAAAGAAGGATTTCTTTGGAGGAGGGAGGCATTTACAATGAACAACAGTATAAGAAAAGCAACAATAAATCACTTCTTTTTTAAAAAGGAACAGAGCATACAAAGAATAACATAGTTTTTAGACCATCTAGAAATATTAACTTGACTTTGAGTACACTAAATATGTGATCTTTGTCTAATGACCAATCTATTTTCTTTCTTTCTTTCTTTCTTTCTTTCTTTCTTTCTTTCTTTCTTTCTTTCTTTCTTTCTTTCCTTTTTTTTTGCAGGGCAATTGGGGTTAAGTGACTTGCCCAGGGTCATACAGCTAGTAAGTGTTAAGTGTCTGAGGCCAGAATTGAACTCAGGTCCTCCTGAATCCAGGGCTAGTGTTCTATCTACTGCACCACCTAGCTGCCCCTGACCAATCTATTTTCAAATCCCCTAAGAGGTTTCCCTCTCCTTTACTCCGAGGCCCTGAAATCAAGTTTTCTCAAATCAACCTTGGATATTGAGTTCACGATATAGGTCACAATATAGTCCTAAGGGCTCACACAACAGACCCTTCCTCTCCAGAACCTGGGCCCTATGCACCGTGTTCCTCAGCCTCCTACAAATGCCTCTCACCTTAAAGACCTAGCCTAGGACAGAGATGTATTTGTCAGATAAAGTAAGAGAGTGGAAAACAACAACAGAGACAATGATTATGACAGTATAAGTCGAGTTAGTAGTAAGACGCAATGAAATTCTGGGCAGATATAATGTTTCTTTCACTTTTTTTTTTTTTTTTAGTGAGGCAATTGGGGTTAAGTGACTTGCCCAGGGTCACACAGCTAGTAAGTGTTAAGTGTCTGAGGCCGGATTTGAACCCAGGTACTCCTGACTCCAGGGCCGGTGCTCTATCCACTGCGCCATCTAGCTGCCCCATAAAGTTTTATTTTATTTTTTGTGAGGCAATGGGGGTTAAGTGACTTACCCAGAGTCACACAGCTAGTAAGTGTTAAGTGTCTGAGGCCAGATTTGAAATTGGGTCCTTCTGAGTCCAGGGCTGGTGCTTTATCCACTGCACTACCTAGCAGCCCCCAGATATAATGTTAATATCAAATTATTTGAGTTTAAGGTGCTGGCTTATGGGGTAAAAAAGATTTATGCAAAGATGTGAGTGAGGTTTTGATCCTCACTGTTGAAAGGCTAAGCGGAACAGAAACATTGTGATCCATTCAGGTCTATAAAGGCCATTATGATTTAAAGCTAGAAACGCGGCTGTATGGGGCAAAGTAACTGCAAACTAGATTATAGCAGCAACATCCATGTGTTTATAATATCTTTGCTACCACACCATTCATATGGTTCGCCCATGCAAGATGGATAGTCTAACTGTTATGCAGAATAGGCTGCTTCTCTAGCATTTTGTTGGCCAGAATGCTAACCTGGTATTTATAAAGTCTAGTGATAATTAATGTTCATATGTTAATCCTGCAGCACCTTCTTCAACCATCAAGGCAATTATCCTGACTATGGCTCTAACTTAGAGCTGGGATTCTTATTATGCTCTGATTCTTTGAAATTGGTCATAGTAATGTTTTATTTGATAGCTGTGTAAAACAGAGTATCTGATTCATGAAAGCCCTGTATTCTATAGCCAGCCCTGGTAACAGAAAATTTCCTGTAACAGTAAGTGGTTTGGCTTCCTGCTTGTTTATGGCTCATCTTTGTTTATCTTGGCTCTAGGCTCAGTGTTGGTAGAAGGGAAGGCTCAAAAACAGAAAGGCAGGGTTAGGAGACTAGTCTACCAGGAGAATGCTGTGCATGGAGCTCATCTAGCTTTTATTATTATCATTATCATCATTATTATTATTATCATTTTGCCTTTTTTGCTTTTAAATTTTTTTTGTTTTTTGCTTTTATTCTTTTTTTGTTTTGTTTTGTTTTTTGGTTGGGCAATGAGGGTTAAGTGACTTGCCCAGGGTCACACAGCTAGTAAGTGTCAAGTGTCTGAGTCTGGATTTGAACTCAGGTCCTCCTGACTCCAGGGCTGGTGCTCTATCCACTGCGCCACCTAGCTGCCCCCTGCTTTTATTATTTTTAAAGCATTATTGGCACATTTGGTTTCAATACACTTTCCTACAAAATAATGCATCTACAAAGTTTGTTGTTGACTCATTTCAGTGTGTCCAATTCTCCATGACCCCATATGGGGTTTTCTTGGCAAAGACACTGGAGTGGTTTGCCATTTCTTTCCTTTCTTTTTTGTGCGGGGCAATGAGGGTTAAGTAACTTGCCCAGGGTCACACAGCTAGTAAGTGTTAAGTGTCCGAGGCTGGATTTGAACTCAGGTCCTCCTGACTCCAGGGCTGGTGCTCTATCCACTGCGCCACCTAGCTGCCCCTATACTCCTATTCATATTCCTTCCATATTAAAAATCTGAGGATTCGACAAAGTTATTTATCCCTCTTATTATGTCTTCTTATATTATGTCAAGGAATCTTGCAGAAGCTCTTAAATAGTCAAATCCTGTGGGAGCTTATATTTTCTGTATCTTTCAGTTAATTGTGACTATAAAGATGTGGTTTGTAATTGAAAATTATTTGTGGAAGCTTGACTTCTTTACCTTCTCATATTTTCATCAAGAAATATCTTTGGGGGCGGCTAGGTGGCGCAGTGGATAAAGCACCAGCCCTGGATTCAGGAGTTCCTGAGTTCAAATCTGGCCTCAGACACTTGACACTTACTGGCTGTGTGACCTTGGGCAAGTCACTTAACCCCCATTGCCCCGCAAAAAGAAAAAAAAAGAAATATCTTTGATACATTTGCAGATCATCCTTAAAGGTTTATGAAAAAGGATATACTAACAGGTTCTGTCAGCCTTGATTATGCTTCCTAGTTAAAAAAGAGGAGTATGTTTTAGAGGGGGGAGAGGGCCTGGGGGAAAGAAGGAAGTTAAGGATAAGTGATCTGTAAAGAAAACAATGATAAAGAGCATCAATAAAATTTTTAAACACACAAAAGAGAACAGAAAGACGCTCTACGGGAAATACAGACAAGCAAGACAGCTTTGGACCCAGTGAGACAAATTAATTACACACTTTTAAAAAAAGAACTAATTGTACATAATGCAGATTCATGATTTTACCCTTTTCTGCTTACTGTATATAGAGATATTCATATTTGCTAGTGTTCATCAAGTTCATCATAACAAAAAATATATAACATACACACACACACAAATGTAAGAAAACTGACGTGTGTTAGTGTCCTTTTTTTTGCTTAACATTTTTCTTTTGGTCTGAACCTGTGATTTCATTGGAATGACATGATTCCCTCTACACATACAGATCCGCGACCATGCTGTAGCTTGTTTTAGAGACTAGCTTGGGGCATGGAGATTATCCGACTTGTCCAGGCCACACAAGTCACTGTGGGTCTGAGATCACACACGAGGTCACCAGGCTTTCCTGATGCCAGGTTGGGCTTCTATCCAACCATCCCACATCACCTGTTTTGGTTTTTTTTAAGTTTTTTATATATTTTTTGGTAGCTTCCCCTCTAAGGCATCTGGAAAACCAAGCCACCGATGCTCTCAGAAATGCACTCTGGCACTGGCCTCCTCCACGTATGCTCATATTGCTCCAAATGCTATTTCTGTCTTCATTTTTCATTAGAGTCATTTCTATGTCCTTGTGCAATACAGTGGCGCCCGATAAATGTGTAAACTACTAGGTACATAAAGATTATGAGTTGGCCAGTTTGGGAATTGTTTTGCTTAACAATACATTTTTTTAACAGGTTTTGTTTTTCTTGCTTACTCAATGGAGGAAGAAGGTGAAATTGGAGGAAAGAGAATACAGATTTGAAAAGAAAATACAATAAATAAATCCCTCCAAAATTTGAAAATATTTTTAAAAAATATAAAAAAAGATTAGGAGAAGGGGCAACTAGGTGGCACAGTGGTTAAAGCACCGGCTATGGAGTCAGGAGGACCTTAGTTCAAATCCAGCCTCAGACACTTGACACAGCTGTGTGACCCTGGATAAGTCACTTAACCTTCATTGCCCCACAAACAAAACAAAAAAAAAGAAAAAAAAAGATTAGGAGAAAAGGTAGACAAGTTATGCCTACACAGAATTTATAGGCCTTTTTAAATGGAAGAAAAAGAACAAAAATAATGATTTATACGATTTCTTTTCTGATAGTAAAAATAACAAATTATATAAATGAATGAGAAAATCAGAATGACTGGTCATGAATGTAAAACACAGTAATGAGAAGATGGGGTGGTGGCTGAGGGGCAGAAATGGGAATTCACTGTGCTTGTAAATTACAATTACTGTGAAGCTGGTAGAACTTTTTTCTATTTAATGATGAAAAGAGAATTATAAATGCGTGTCTTTCTATAGTTTAGATAGGTGGATAAAGAAAGCGTTTACTATGTTCCCAACACTAGGCTAAACTCCAGGGTTATAAATATGCCCAAGCAGAAGTCCCTACCCTCTACACTACAGAAGAGGGAGCTGGAAGGACGGGCCCCCATCAGGCAATTATTTAGAGGAGAATGAAATGTGGAAGACGTCTGGAGATGGTCTCTGCTGAAGTGAAGCATGGGACTTGAATCTTAAAACTGTGGTCATGGTAGGGAGTCATTAATTGAAGAATGGGGGCTCATAATGGAAGTTTGGGGGAATGGCAGGCAACTGAGGAAAACTGAGGGCAAAAATGGCTGCATTTAAAAACAAAAACAAGCCTACAGTTTCCTTCTAAAAGATTAAAAAACAACACAGGTAGAATGTTGTCATCTTTTGGCCCTGTCTGGTCATAGTCCCGCTTGCTATCAAGGCAGAGTAAACGACTAGAGAGACTAGCTGAAAAGGCCAGAGAGATCATTTATTACAACTTCCTCATCTGACATAGAGGATCAGGCCCAGGGTGGTAAAGACGACCCACAACCACCAAGTTAATAATCTCGGACTCAAATCCACATCTCCTGATACCTAGTGTTCTGTCACCCCCACTGTGCCTCTCAATTTGAAGGCAAGAACATGGAACACTTTAATCACACCCTCCCCCACATACCCAACCCTCATTGAGCATCAATCAAGAAGTACTGAAGTGTTTACTGGGCTAAGTGCCCCATACAGAGAAAAGGGGAGAAATGGTCTCTATTCTGAAGGCACCTGATTCAAATGGGGGATTCAATATGTAAATCAGAGTATTCAAGTACAGAGTAGATGGGAGGTAACTTCAGAGGAGACAGCACATATTTACTTGAACATCACTTTTTTGGGGGGGGGGGCAGGGCAATGAGGGTTAAGTGACTTGCCCAGGATCACACAGCTGGTAAATGTCAAGTGTCTGAGGCCACATTTGAACTCAGGTCCTCCTGAATCCAGGGCTGGTGCTTTCTCCATTTGGCCACTTAGCTGCCCACCTTGAACATTTTGATAATCTGGATGCCCACTGAAATGGAGTGCATTAAAATAAGAAAAACTCCATATTCAAATAGCGCCTTGTTTCTGTTTTAAGCTGCTAGTCTTTCTTGAACACCCCATAAATCCCCAGGGAACAGGCTTCTCAATAATCCAGGCTATTCACTGTAACGCTTGGATTTTAGGATTGTCAGAGGACATTTCAAATAATAATACAGAGCAGAAAGATGATGACATACTTCACAGAGGCATTTCCTCTTGTTAATTAAGGGTGGGCAAGGGAACTTTTTTTTTTTGGTGGAGCAATGAGGGTTAAGTGACTTGTCCAGGGTCACACAGCTAGTAAGTTTCAAGTATCTGAGGCCGGATTTGAACTCAGGTCCTCCTGAATCCAGGGCCAGTGTTTTATCCACTGTGCCACCTAGCTGTTTTAAATGGTGTGAAATGTAACTTGCTTACTCAGAGCTAGCAAATTAGAACACCACAATGAATGGGGGGGGGGGGCGGTGGGAGGGAGGAAGAGTCTGCCTATTCCTTCTATATATTATTATTATTATTATTTTGTTTTTGTTTTTTGCAGTGCAATTGGGGCTAAGTGACTTGCCCAGGGTCATACAGCTAGTAAGTGTCAAGTATCTGAAGCCGGATTTGAACTCAGGTCCTCCTGAATCCAGGGCCAGTGTTCTATCCACTGCACCACCTAGCTGACCCTCCCCTATATATTATTTTTTTTAATTAAAATTTTTTTTTTCTGGGCAATAAGGGTTAAGTGACTTGTCCAGGGTCACACAGCTAGTAAGTGTCAAGTGTCTTAGGCCGCATTTGAACTCAGGTACTCCTGAATCCAGGGCTGGTATTTTATCCACTGCGCCACCTAGCTGCTCTCCCCTATATATTATTAAAGAGGAAAAGGTCCTTTGTAGGAAATACCAAAATCCAGAACTGTACTTTATTTAACTTATCCTATTCAATCATACAAGTAATAACTTTCACATTTTCAATACACATTGGGGAAAGAACTGCTTAATAATGGGGTAGCAAAGGTGAGTAAAAGCATTAATCTTTTCCCCAAGCTTATTAAACTAAAATTCTTCTCTAAACTATGAGAGGATACCATGATGAAAATTACATAAGAAAATTAATTTATTACCGAATCAGAATTAAGAAGCTTTCTGGAAGAGACCTAATATCCAATTGGAGTCTGCAGAATGGATCATATATAACCAGACCAATCTATCTTCAGGGACAACTGCCTGAAAACTATGTTCCTTTTTCAATAAATTTGAGCCCAGTTTCAGTCATGTATATTTCTAAAAATGAGTAATTCCTGCAAAATAATTCAAGTTTTTATTTTAAATTGTACCCCTTGAAACAAGGATGTGGGACAAATTTACCTTCTTAAAATGTGTAGATAATTAAATGATCTTAAGATGCTCCCACAAAGCAGACATTTTGCTTTGCCAGCAAGTTACAGTCCCATCTTAAAAAAAAAAATGGGTCTTACTCTATGATGTGAACTCAAGAGATGTACTCTATCTAAATAGGAAGAGCTGTAAATTTCAAAGAGGCAATTCTTTTCTGAGAAATCCCTCAAGATGAAAGTCATTTTAGGAATCCACAGGGAGTAATAATAACTCCTTTATTATAAAAGATAAACCATAACTATGGTGTTGTAAAGCACATCATTGGAGTATACCTTATAAATCCTACCTTCAAATACTGTGTATTTATTTGATGGAGCAAAAATAAAATCTAACAATTCACACACTGTCTAATTTGAACATTCCAGTTTTTGGAGACTGACACGGGGCTTAGGATAAATCAGAAGTTTCTCCTGAGAAGCAAAACCAAAGATGACCAGATAACAGGACAGACATATTGAGGAATGAAAGGACTATTAAAGTTCAGACTGACCAACCAGATATCAGGACTGACACACCTAAGAAGCACAGGGAAATAAAATTCTGTAACAGCAAAGTCAATTAGGCGTGGCTACTACCTGAGCTAGGAGACTGAGATAACTCGAGGTCAGGACTATCACTTCCAAAAAATTCCCCTTGACTCTCAGGAATATGCAAAGCATCCAAGCTTTCCCCAGCCCACCTCAAAAGGGAACCTTCCAGTTTTCAAGTGGATACGCCTTCTATTCTCTAGAAAAACTTTTGCCTTCCCTCTGTGGGAGGAGGAGAATGTTTCTAAGCCCTCCTGCCTGAGGGGTGAAGTCTTTGATTTACCTCACGGTCACTTTCTCTTAGCGCCCAATAAAAGACCACTTTAATTCCACCTGGACTGTGTGTGAGAATGTAATTCTTTACTGAGGAATACCTATGGGCTCCCTCCCAACTCTCCCCCATGACTGGCAATTGCTTGCCGTATCAGATGTGTTTCTATGTCAAACTATCTAGTGGTTGTGGCTGTTGTTCAGTTGTTTCAGTGTGTCCAATTCTTCATGACCCCATTTGGGGTTTTCTTGGCAAAAGATACTGGAGTGGTTTGTCATTTCCTTCTCTAGCTCATTTTCTAGATGAGGAAATTGAGGCAAACAGGTTTACTTGACTTGCCTAGGGTCACACAGCCGGTAAGTGTCTGAGGCTGGATTTGAACTCAGATCTTCCTTACTCTGGGCCCAACACTCTATCCACTGCACCACCCAGCTGACCCTGCTATTGATTTTACTCACTTTTCTGGCAATTGCAGACTGTGTGAAATACATTCATACTACAAGACCAAGTTTTATTACACCAAATACCATCATAACAAAAATCACTAACAATGTTCTTAACCTTAAGCAGAAAGAGCACTTACTTCCAAACCAACAAAAGTTCCTTGTGCCAGTTTCTTAAATTTTGTTGTATTAAGAATTGATTTATAACAAAGGGAAGGGAGGGGAATAAGCACCTATCATGCTCCAGGCATTGTGTCCTTTTTTACAAATATTATCTCATCCGATTGTCACAACAACCCTGAAATGTATGAGGTATTATTATTCCCATTTTACAGTTAAGGAAACTGAGGCAGACAGCAGTTGAATAGCTTGCCCAGGGTCACACAGCTAGTAAGTGTCTGAGGCAGGATTTGAACTCAGATCTTTCTGACTCCATGTCTAGTGCTCTGTCTACTGCATCACCCAGCTGCCTCTAAATAAAAACTACAAACCCACACTGTGTAAACTGAAGGCTAATATTTCAGGTCAACACAATTAACCTAAGTTACTAGAACTACGGAGAGTAGCCAAACATAGTTGTAATGCCTTGAGCAAACAGAGTACGACCAGTTGAAGGAATGGTGACTACTGGGATATGTCCTCTCTGACAGTTTCTCTCAGAGTCATCCCACCATCTTCCTGGTTACCTAGGGTTGAGGCATTAGAGTTACTTCTGACATCTTCACATTTAGTAAAGATCTTCCTTTGTAATCTCCCTCAAAGCCAGATTTTCCTTTTCATTTCCCCAGACTTCCACTGCCTTGTACTTGGACCTAACTCTAAGAACCTCCTAGACTGGCTTCAGCCTCCAGCCTCTTCATGTTCGCTATACTTATGGAAAACCAGACACAGCCACTCGTTCCATGATTTCCCTACTCAAAAGCCTTTGAAGGCTCCCCACGGCTGACAGGACGGCGTCTCAGCTCCATGGCTCAGCATTCACAGTTCTCCACTCTCACCTCCTGTTACTCTGATTCCTTCACTTCAGCCAAACTGATTCGTTCCCTGAATACTCCCTCGTGATGTTTCTTTTCTCACGATGTTCTTCCTACCTAGAACGCCCCTTCTACTCCTTTAAGTCCTATACTTTTTTTCCTTCTTGTAGGTCTAGTTCATGTCACTTTCTTCATGAAACTATTCCCAATTTTTTGTAGCCTTTGGTCATTTTTGAATTTTTACTGTCAGTCAATAAATATTTATCAAGCATCTACTATGCATCAGGTACTGCTCTTGTCCTCAGGGAACTCCCAGTCTAATGGACAAGGAAGCACACAAATAATGGCATACATGTACGTACAGAACAAATCGGAAACAACGGAGGAAGGCAGGAGAATTAGAAGGCATTGGGAAGAGCTTCCTGTAGAAGACAGGAAGCCGGGGGTGGGGATGAGGAGGGAGAGCCTTCTAGGCATGGGGGATGGCCAAAGTCACAGGGATGGGGTGAGGTGTAAGAAGGCTGGAAAAGGCGCATGGCAGGGAAGGTTCTACAAAAGGGTCTGAACACCAAGTAGAGGATTTTATTTTATCCCAAAGGTGATAGGGAGCTACTGGAGCTTTACTGAGGAGAGAGCGACACAGCTGCACCTGTGCATCAGGACAGACGCTTTGGTGGTGGATCGAGGGGGGCTCCAGTGAACGACACGACCTAACTTTTTTCTAGGTTCTATATGCACAATCACATTAAACATATTTCTGCGTTAGTCATGTTGTGAAAGAAGAATCAGAACAAAAGGGGAAAACGTCAAAAACAAAAACAAAGGTAGAAACAGTCTGGTTCACTCTGCATCCAGATGCCACAGTTCTTTTTTCTGGATGTGAAAGCATTTTCCATCATGAGTCCTTTGGAACTATCTTGGACCATTGTATCGCTGAGAAGAGTCAACTCCATCACAGCTGATCATCACACAATGCTGTTGATACTGCATACAATGTTCTCCTGGTTGTGCTCATGTCACTCATCATCAGTTCATCTAAGTCCTTCCAGGTTTCTCTGAAATCCACCTCCTCATCGTTTCTTACAGCACACTAGTATTCCATTACATTCATAGACTGCAACTTATTCGGCCATTTCCTAATGGACGGGCACCCCAATTTCCAATTCTTTGCCTAACTCTTGACAAAGTGGTGATCATTCAAGATGCCGAATGAGAGATACATTTTGAGACATGGACAGTGTGGAAATTTGTCTTTCTTCATTATACGTATTTGCCACAAGAAGTTTCTTTCCCCTTTTATAATGGGGGTGAGGTGGTAAAGAGGGAAAATAAACGCTTGCTAATTGAAAATAAAAGCATTACTAATTCATAGGCTTTTTTCTACAATTTGAATTTTCTTTTCTTTTTCATGTATTTTCTTAATCAACCACCTTTAGTAATACAACCACTATCGTGTGAATGATTGTTGTGTTTGTCCATGAAACTGGGGTCCTTGTATTACAAAGCACAGGAATCACCATGTTCAAATATAAAATGACACATACGTACTGGTTTGAACACCAAAGTTCATTCAACAAGCATTTAGGCAACCAGTCCATCTCGTTCAATATTCTGTCCATGACAATGACCCCACGGGAAGGTTATGGATGACTCTACCTATCAATCTTGAAAAATGAGTGATCTTCCAAAACAGCCTCCTTTCCTTTAGTACTTTACTGTGAATCTATCGTTAAGAAATTCATTTCAATCCTTTTCAAATAATTTACAATTTCAGTTTGCTTTTCTTGATCTTAGTAAGTGGCTCCCCAGTTCCAGTAATTCCTGATTTTACAGACTTCATCTTTCCAAGCTGAAGAGTCCTAGTTTTTGCAGCCTGGACTTATATGACAGCCTCTCCATCCCTTTGTTAATTTTAGGAGCTTTTTTTGGGTCTCTGTCTAACTCCATTATGTCTTTCTTGAAGGGCAACAGCTAAAGAGTGGATCACAGAAAGAGGTCATAGCTTGTTCTGTGCTCTAGATAGGCAGTGTCTTTGCAATTTAAAAATAATATCCAATGCATCTCTATTTACAGTTAAATGATTTTTCTTTTAATATAATCAATTTAAGAGCATTGTTTTATAAGCTGATCCAAGTGAGGAAGCAATTTACCCCCCCCCCCCCCTCCATGAAAGGCAAACACCTTCCCTTTTGGTACTTTTTGAAACTGCAAATATTTATTACATATACATTTATCTTGGGTCTCAGTAAACAAAAAAGGTAAATTGCTGAATTATATTTCAGTTGGTCCCGTTAAATTTTTCTGCCAACCAAAAATAATTTATTCCTCTCCTTAATGGTGGGTTTAGACTCAATGTAGTAAGTATTAAAGGAAAAGAAAAATGGTCACCCAATAGAACTTATTCACAGAAAGATGAACAGAAATAAGAATTTAATACTGAAATTTTTGTAAAGAGACTTTTCATTTTATTTCTGTCTTATACCTTGCTTTAATGTAGGGCTTTTCAACCTGGGGGTCTATGGCCCCCCAAGGAATTTGGGGAAAGATTTCAAGGGGTCTGGAATTTGGATGGGAAAAAATGACATCTTTATTTTCACTATCCTTTGGTTTTCTTTGTAATCTTTTGCATTTTATTTTATGTACTTAAAACATGATTCTGAGAAGGGGTCCATAGGCTTCACCAGATTGTGCCAAAGGGGTTTAGGACACAAAAAAGCCTAAGAACCCTTGCTTTGATGTGACACTAAAGAAAATAAAAGGAATAACAAAAGACATTTGAGTTATAAAAATAACATCTGTATGTAGAACATTCAAGAGCTTATTACTGACTTGGCTCACAGTTAGATCTACTGATTATTCCTTAAACAGGCCCATAAGGTAGACCATCCATTCTAAGATAAAAAAACCCCACAGAAATGTTTTTTCCAAAGTAACAGCACATGGCAAAGAAAATTTGTTCTATATTCTTCTTTCATTTCAGTTTAAAATATCTAATTATTAGGTAGAACAACTACCAGCAACCATCTGGTTTTTATTTAACATAGGAGCTAAAACTGCTCTGGTGTCTATAAAATAACTGAGTTTGTGGAAATCTTATTTTCTATTCGACAGAACTTCACCCTTGATGCTACCTCTGAACAAGATAAAAAATACGGAAGCATTTTTGGGCCCAGGAAGTTTACTTTTAAATTTTGACCAAAAAACCTGAGGAATGAAAATATCTGGTTCAATTCTGATGGACAGAATGAATTCCTCTCTCTTAGATGTCCTATCGAAGGACAAAAACGGGGCAGTGCCTGGTCTCAGGAAACTGATTCTCCTGGGGGTATGCAACATGGCCCTACATTCACAGAAAAATAGAGGAGAGAGCACTGTAAGGAAGGAGGTAGGGGAGGGCTGCATGGAAGAGGCAGCACCTAAACAGAGTCCTGAAGGAAGATGAGCTTCTCCGGGCAGAGGCACGGCAGGAGATGGAGGAGCCTCTCCTCCAGTTTGGCTGCAATGTGCTGTATGACTCCATAGAAGACAATAAGGCTGGGAAGGTAGGCAGGAGCCCACACTATCCATGGGGCGAGGGAGCCATGGGAAGTCTTTGTCAACAGGGGAATGAGGTAGCCAGACCTGATGCCTAGGATGATGGCTTTGGTAGGTATGTGGGAGACACATTGGAAAGGGAAGAGAGGGCAAGGAGGTGAGACCAAATGGGAGGCAACCGGCAAGGTGAGATGTGTTGAGGAGCTGATGAAGGTGCAGCCAGGCAAATGGAAGGAAAGGAGCCTTGACAGGGCTTGGCAACTGATGGGAGTCTGGAGTGACTCAATGTTACAAACCTGAGAGGATGGAGGAGGAAGGAGAGTGATGTCTTAAAAAAAGACAAGGAAATCTGGAAGAGGTAGAGGTTTGGGGAAGGGGAATGATCAATTCAGTTTGGGACATGTTTAACCCAGAGGCCAACAGGGCATTTAGGTGGAGGTATCCAGCAAGCAGCTGGCAACATGGCATAAAGAATGGAACCAGTGTCCTTATGAAGGCAGTATCTATAAAAAAATCAACCTCTCAGGCATTCCCCCCCGCCCCCCACCTCCATGAAGTCTCTACCTTTTATGTTAATGAAACATTGCATCAGTTCTTCATATTCTTTTAGTTGAATCATGACCAGGGACTAGAATTTGTTGTGAGAACCACTGGCATCACCCCATCTTAATCCCGCTCCCTTGGTGTTATGCTTGTATTATCGTTTCATGCGTAACTTTGAAAGATTGGTTTCATTCGTTCTTCTGTGATCTAATGAGAGTAAAACTCAGAATTTTCAGCTTGAAGTAAGCAGGAGGGAAGGCAAAGTGAAGAATGAGTTAGCAGAGAAAAAAGAGAGAGTCTGAACCTCCCTTTCTACCACACTACTGAAGAGCCTCAGGAAATGGCACATAATCTGTATCACAAAGCATCCACCGAAAATCTAGGCTTCTAAATAATTCTGCATCATCTGCCAGAGAAGCCAATTTTTTCTTTCAGAAAATCTATGTGCATTTCTTCTCATAAGAAGGAAACTACAGGGAAGCAAATAGCTCCTTCACATGATATGGCTAAGGACATAACTATCTGTGTGTGTGCTTAGCATTTACCATTACAGGCCATCCGTATCAGGAATGTAACCACATCACTCTCTATCCAGTTAGTAATTCAGTGAAAACCATTAGCCCTTCTTTCGTTTTCCTGGCACTCACTCTATGCTAACAGCTCACTTCCCCTCCTTGGGGCAGGGAAGCAAGAGATCTGGCAGTTAAACACTTTCACTACAAAGCAAACAAGATAAAAATAACCTGTTAGGCGGTTTTGTTTCAGCCACTGAAGCAAGCACTTCTGGATATGTATGGTACTATCTGAACACTCTACTTTGTGAGTGCATTAGTGAGCAGGAAGAACTTCACGGGGGCTTTTTGGAGAAGGTATAAGAGCTCTCCATGACTTGGTCTTGACTTAGCGGTAGAGTCTTCCCTTACTGGGGTTATATCCCTCCAGGAGGATGTCAGCTCCCTCTGGGAGCTGGCTTTGTGTCCCCTGGCCCTTGCACTTACGGTTGTTGAATTGAATCAAGTGACACTTCTTGTTGTTTGTCCTTCATTCTCGAAGAGGACCATGATATCGGGTGTTGTCATGACTTGAACTAATTGTACTTAAGAGAGGGAGGGCTAAAAACATCCCCCAGAAGAGAAAAAGACTTATTTGTTCAAAATATTGATAGCGGCTCTTTTTGTGGTGGCTAAGAATCAGAAATCAAAGGGGTGCCCTTCAGCTGGGGAAGGGCTGAACAAGCTGTGCTGGATGATGGTGATGGAATATTATTCTGCTATAAGAAATGACAAGCAGGATGACTTCAGAAAGGCCTGGAAAGACAGGTATGAAATGATGTACAGTGAGGTGAGCAGAACCAAGAGAACGTTGTGCACAGAGAAAGCAATATTGTTTGATGAAGAACTGGGAATGATTTAACTTTTCTCAACAAAACAATGATCCAAGACACTCCCAAAGGACTATTGATGAAACATACTATCCACCTCTAAAGAAAGAATTGATATTGATGGAACAGACTGAAGCAGGCGATTTTTCACTTTCTTTCATTTTTTCTTTTAATCAAGTTTTGTTGTACAAAATGACCAAAATGGTCATGTTTTACATAATTGTACATGTATAATGCATATCTGATTGCTTGCCACCTCAGGTAAGGGAGAGGGGAGGGAGGGAAGAAGGAATAAAAATTGGAACCCCAAACTATAAAATGTTTATTACATTAAAAAAATGAGAGAGGGAGGGCTGTGCAAGGTCTCCCACCTCACTCTCACCCAGAGTCATCTGGGTCCAGTGGCAAGATATATATCAAGATGACTGGAGATGGCCCCGGATGTTTAAGGCAATTGGGGTTAAGTGACTTGTCCAGGTCACACAGCTAGTAAATGTCTGAGGTGAGATTTGAACTCAGGTCCTCGACTCCAGGGCCAGGCCTCTGACCACTATGTGTAGCAGTTGTAAAATGAGGATAGTGCCAGCCTACCTCATGGGATTATTGAGAGAATCGAATAAGTTAAGATGTGTTTTTGAGAACTGGGAAGCCCTTGATGGATGAGACACATTATTTTTCATGGACTGCAGGAAAACACAAAATTTCAATAGTGAGTCTTTGGAGAATGTGAGTTCCAATTAGGTTGCACCTAGAGGCCGCGTGTCCAGGAGGAGAGAGGTGATCATCCTGTGGAACACAGGCTTGCTCAGAGCACATCTATGACGCTGTGACTGTTGCTGGGCACCACCCCCCAGGGAGGATTGTAAAATCACTGAGAGTAAAGAGAAGCTTTGCTTAAATTATGGAAGTCAAAATAGATAGCCATTAAAAAGGGTCCCCGCATCAAAGGCTAACAAGCAAGAAAATAAGCAACAGACTTCTTGAGACAGAAACCTTATCCTTGCTCTGACAGATTTTTTTTTGACTTAGGAGAAGGAACATGAAAAAGAGTGGGAGACCATTATGTTAATGCTGACCTCATAGTCTAGGCCTGGCAGATGCTAAAGATGGTTGTCTAGGCCAATATAAAGATGCTGATTTAAAAATCTGCTGAATGATTATGCACCAGAGCTGCTTTCTGTAGAAGTGTTAAAGGATTAAAAAAAATAACAACAACTTTAAGGATAAGAACAGAAAAAAAGAAAATGACAAAGCCAGAGGAAACTTATACAATTGCTTTTGATCATTAAAAAAAAAAAGCCCCCCCCCCCCAAACCAAACCAAAACAAACCAAAACAAAAATAAGCCTAAATGGCCTGATGGATCTAGCTTAACAGTTCCTCACCAGTTAATTCCTTCAGTGAGAAAATGCTTCTCAGTTTGGGAAGGAAAAAGTCAGACTTGACTGCATTGGTTTCTCTTAAAAATAGCAAAATGATGTCCAGGATTTTTCAAATAAATGGTTTGTGAGAATTTAAGTACTGACATTAATAGAAATTAACTACACTATTTTTATTGGAGTTTGAGCATTTCTGGGGAGAAATGTGGCAAAGTATAGATTTGGGAAAATGAAATAAGGCCAAAGATGTATAGATCACGCAGAAGCTTCACACTTTAAAAAAAGATCATGAACACTTAAAAACAATTTAGTAGGTAGTGGATACAGTGAGCCCAAATAACACCATAAAAAGGGAATAGATCATGTTTTAACAAATGAGACTTGTGTTATTGATGGGGGAGTTATTCCTGAGTCAACTGTCTGTGGGCAGACCACAGAATCATTAGAGCTAAAATCAGATTTTATTTTTTAAAAAATAATAAATAACAATGAGTATTTCTTAAACTGAAAATCAAAAATAGGAAATGGGCAAAATAAGTGAAATCAATATTGACTATAATAATTTCTTTTAACCAATGTAAATGTGAAATGTTTAAACAATAAAAATTAATTACCATAGCGAGGAGAACAAGGGGGCCTATAAAGTGGGCAAACATCTGCTGCCAAAGGTAACATTGACTTTGAACATAAACTTGTTTGTAAAATCCTACAAAGAAGAATAATAGACAATTATGAATGGTATTACCTTATAAAGCAGAGAGAGCAGTGGAGTTATATCAGTTTAAACAAAGCATGGCAAGATAGCCAACTATGCAAAGTGTCCCCAAAGATATTCAAAGATGAAAATGGAAGACCACAAATACAAGAAAAATGGAAAATATTTACAAAATATTTTAACAAACTTTTCCCCATTAAAGATAGTGGAACCATCACAACTGGATCCTAACATCAAAGTCCCCAAGATGCTCATGGAAGAGACAGAAATGGAACTAACGAGAACAGAGATGAGAAAAGCAGTTAGATTCAACAAAATATATAGGGAAGAGACCAAGGTTGGAGATGATACAATTGTGAAGGCACTGAGGGACGAACATACAAAGTATCCGAAGAACAAGATACCGAAGATGTGGAGAAAACAATCTGAAGCCTTATTAATGCTAAAAAAAAATTGATCGAAAGATTATTATTAGCTACTGATGTTTATATCTACTCTCCCATCTATAAAAGATGGACATATACATATATGTGTGTACACACACACACACACACATATAAAACTATTTGAATCACCTATAGATGAATCAAGGGTATTAGTGGGGAATAAGCAAGCTTTCTTAAGCCATCACCAACACAGACACTATCTCACAACTAAATGAAAGATGAGTACTTGAGTATTGATTAAGAAAGCACATTGGATTTGGTAGAACAAAACACCTCTTTACAAACTCTTTTTTCAGCAAAGTGTCTTCTATCCATACCTAGAGATCATTCAGTATTGTTTGCAAAATATAACTAGGGAAATAACCGTTCAACCACTCTTTGTAAACATTAGGCAAAGAGATGTATGCTTGCCAAAGGCATTCACTACTGTGATAAAGGAAATCTCTTCCCGAGTTCTGGTCAAGGAGGTATTTCCTGTTGATGAAGAGATCACCAGATGATCTTATTTGTTTTTGTTTTTTTCATTTTGGAGGGGGGCAATGAGGGTTAAGTGACTTGCTCGGGGTCACACAGCTGGTGTCAAGTGTCTGAGGCAGGATTTGAACTCAGGTCCTCCTGAATCCAGGACTGGTGCTTTATCCACTGTGCCCCCTAGCTGCCCCTCAGATGATCTTATTTGTAAATAACATTGTACTAATTGCTTCAAGCCCCAGGATATTGAAGAACCTCCTAGAAGAAATCAGTAATCAAAGGAGTTTGGCCTGTCCATCTATATAGGAAAGAAAAAATGGACCAAGGATGTCTGCTGCCTAGATGGTTGCCCCATAAAGCCTGTGCCAGAGTACGCATAGCTAGGGCAGAGAATACAAATAGACAATGAGCTGGGCCTAGAATTGAAGGAGGAAGAGAGTGGGTGGTACTGCTCTTGGGAAATTGCCAAGCTTTTGACTGGCCATAAGCTTCCATGAAAGTAAAGGCCCATGGGGACAGCTAGGTGGTGCAGTAGATAGAGCACCGGTCCTGTATTCAGAAGGACCTGAGTTCAAATCCAGCCTCGGACACTTAACACTAGCTGTGTGACCCTGGGCAAGTCACTTAACCCCAATTGCCTCATCAAAAAAAAGAAAGAAAGAAAGAAAGAAAGAAAGAAAGAAAGAAAGAAAGAAAGAAAGAAAGAAAGAAAGAAAGAAAGTAAAGGCCCATCTTTTCACCTCTAAGATTTTACTCATGTTGCTATATGGAGGCAAGACCTGGAATACAACTGCCTCTGAAGAACTAAAAGTGAGTACCAGCCAGAGGACAATGGAGAGAAATACAAGCACTCCGCAACACACACACAATGAGCAGCTCTGAAGAACACAAGTCAAGGGCATCCTTAAGGAACTGTGTGGCAGGAAGAGAAGGTAGACTGGCAAGAATGAGGATGGCACCCTCTTGTTGGGAGAAAGCAAGGAAGAATCCCAACACATGTGCTCTGGAAACACACGGACAAAAACGGCACAGGCGGGGATGGATGGATGGATTGTAAATACGCATTATTGGAGGAAAATACTGAATCTATGCAATCACAGATTCACTGGAGTGTTTAAGTGAGAGCATTGATCAGTTTTGAACAATGTGTTAGATACTATGGGGAAAAGAGAAAAGAAAAGGACACTGGTTCCTCCCCTCATGGAATTTATAACTTAATAGTCTGGAACTTACAGTTTTAAGCACTGTTTATTATCAAAAAACCAAAATTATAGTTTAAAACAATGGCCACCCAACGTCCAAAGATATTAGCTCCTCAGTAAGTTTGCTTCTAAGTTAAGGTGAATCAGAGGAATGATGAACAACTTGGCTTTATTTAGCTATTCTATTACTCCAGGCTTAGGTTAGGCCCAGCCATACTGATCATTCTCCATTACTCCTTACCCTCTGGCCTGCTCCACTCCCACACTGGCTGCCTGGCCCCCTTGGACTACATGGCTGAACTCACTCCTTAAGGGTTACCAACTCCCACCCTGTCATACTCCTCTCATCTCAGTAATTCTGAACCTCCAGCGTACACTGTATAGACCTGTTCCCCTGGGTTCTCTGGAATGCCTGTCTTCATCTGAAATCATTCCTTTTCTGACTCCTTTCATTTTCTTCACTGACACGCCTCCTGCCTGATGACGGGGCAGCCCTGGCGGGCCCTTCCAACACTGTGGCCTTTCCACTCAGAGCCTCAACTGACTGGTCCTGGCAGGGGAACTGTGGGACTTTGCTTCCACTGGCACTTCCAGGTTCACCCTCTGGCACCACTATGCAATAAGTTCTTCTCCTCTGAGGTTCATTTAATCCATATTTATCACCCAATCAAGACTCTGGCAACTGTTATCTATTGACCCTCAGGACACTCGCTTTTCTTCTTCAGTAAATCTGTGGTCTCTCTCCTTCCCAACTCTCACTAGTGTAAAAAAAATTAACTATAACTAACCTGGAAAAATTATAATAATTGTACTTATAAAAATTATGATTATATGAAAAATGATAAGTTTAGAAAAATTATAACTGGGCCGTAAGTCCCATCTGGGTCGCCATTAAAATGTAGAAATATTTTGAATTGACTAGGGTTAATTTGGGGGGCTAACGTATGTGGAGGACTAATCTGGGGACTTTTGACTGTTTGGCTATCTGACTGCATTTAATTTAATATGGGCCGTTTATAAAGTTCCACCACACTGCTCCACTCCCAAATTGATAAGCAAAATATTAAGAAGCCTCTTAACCAAATAATCAAAGCAGAGTTTATTTATGAGATACTATTGAAAATTAAGAATACAGGGAAATAAAATGTACAACCTGACTGCGTTGAGGGGCATCTCTTTGGAACTTCTTGAATTGCCTTAGGGCACTCAGGTACTTTATTCTAAAGCCAAGCCCCTTTCACTTTGTAAATCCCCCTGCTTCTAACTTTCCTCTCCTTACTGCCACCGCTGAACCCCTGTGTTTCTCTCTCACCGACCTTCTGTCTGTCTGCTCCGTCAGTCTGCCCTTCGGCCCCTCTTTTCCCTGCTCCTTGTCCTTCTCGGCTTCTCCTGCGTCCTTGTAGCCCTGTCTCTAGTCTGCCGAGCTCCAACCTTTCTAATCTTGTCGGCCGCCGCTTGACCTCTTCTCTGTCCATCCCCTTGACTGCCCCCTGAGTCTAACCCCCAGGTCTATATATACCTTTTCTTCTCTCCACTCAAATCTCGGGGCTTCCTGCGCCCCCAGAGACCAAGCTAATCCTCCAGCCAGAGCTGCGGCTGGTGGCAGGGGGGCGGGGTGAGCTCCAGCTTCACGTGCCTCAGCACAGGCTACGCCAGAGCCCCCATCTCTCAGATAGCTCCGCTCAGGTCGGAGGGAGCGTCTGATCTCGCGTCTTGTACAGCCCAGGGGCCTTTGTGGCTCAGCTGAAGCTGAGGAGGAGGGGGAGAGACCCTGAGGGCCTGAGGCTTTCTAATCTCAGCCTAAAGGCAGGGTCCCCAAATCAAAATAAATCTCCACACTAGGGAGCAGACATACTGACCCTCACTTCCAAGTTCCTCACCTCATTCACTCCCATGACGCACACCTGCACTCCTCCTCAGCTACATACAGAGACGTGTGTTCAGACTTCTAATCTTCCCTTCACACCCAAGTCTTCCACTTCCACACTGAGGAATTCTGAAGCGTTTCTGTCTGCGTGTTCTCTTTAATGGTTCCATCTTTCCTTCTGCCCTACAGCCTCTAAGCCTGCTCTTTGTCCTCACAGTGACCACAATCCCTCTACTCTACTCTTCAATTCCTTCCAAGCATTCACTCTCCTCCCTTCCCCACCCTGATCCTTTGGTAAACCAGTTCAAGTCTGCACACCATCCTCTCCTCTCAAGTCACTGTCCCTTTTATCCTATTACTGTTTATGCCCTGCCAAGCTCCAGGCATTCATTACTCCTACTCTCCACTGAGTTTCCTCCTATCACTTGCTGCTGAGCAGTGCTGGCAATCATGCTGACTGGGTTACAGCATTCTCTGTGATGAGGATAAGCTAGAAGCTTTTCTAATAAGATCAGTGATGGAGTGAGGATGCTCACCATTGTTCTTCAATAGTGTATTAGAAATGCTAGCCATTAAGACAAGAAAAGAGATTGAAGGAGTAAGCCTAGGAAAAGAGGAAACAAAACTATTACTTTTAGCACACAGTAGGACTGACTTAGAGAATCCTAGAGAGCCAAATAAGAAACTAATTGAAACAACTAATAACTTCAGCAAAATTGCAGGATATAAAATAAACCCACACAAATCATCAGCATTACCAACAAAATCCAACGAGAAGAGATGGAAAGAACAATTTCATTTAAAATAACCGCAGACAGTAAAAAAACCCCCCAAAACTTGGAAGTCTGCCCATCAAAACATATGGGGTTTTTTTGTTTGTTTTTTTAGAATATTTATTTTTTGGGGGGGGCAATGAGGGTTAAGTGACTTGCCCAGGGTCACACAGCTAGTAAGTGTCAATGGTCTGAGACTGTATTTGAACTCAGGTCAATCCTGAATCCAGGGCTGGTGCTTTATCCACTGCACTACCTAGCTGCCTCCCGTCAAAACATATATGAACACAAATAAAACAAATCTAAATAATTGGAAAAATATTAATTGCTCATGGGTAGGTTGAGACAATAGAATAAAAATGACAATACTACTACCTCAATTAATTTACTTATTCAGTGCCAAACCAATTAACCTGCCAAAGAACTACTTTATAAGTCTGGGACAGAATAACATCTGCAGGAACAAAAGGTAAAAAATAGCATGGGAATCAATGAAAAAATGGAAAGAAAGGGGGCCTAGAAGTATCAGATCTCAAGCTATTACAAGGCTGTAATCATCAAAACAATTTGGTACTGGGTAAAAAATAGAGAAGTTGATCAGTGGCACAGATTAAGTGCACAATATGTAGAAGCAAAGGAGCACTGTGACCTAGTGTTTGATAAACCTAAAGATCCCAAATATTGGGGCAGAACTCACTATTCTTTTTTTTTTTTTAAGTGAGGCAATTGGGGTTAAGTGACTTGCCCAGGGTCACACAACTAGTAAGTGTTAGGTGTCTGAGGCCGGATTTGAACTCAGGTCCTCCTGACTCCAGGGCCGCTGCTCTATCCACTGCGCCATCTAGCTGCCCCAGAACTCACTATTCAACAAAAACTTTGGGAAAAATGAAAAGTAGTCTGGTGGAAACTAGGCACAGACCAACATCTCACACAGTTATGCTAAGATAAACTCAAAATGGAGAAACAATTTAGACATAAAGGGTGATGTCATAAGCAAATTAGTAGAGCAGGTAAAAAATTACCTGTCAAATCTGTGGATAAGGGAAGAATTTATGACCAAATAAATGATCAAAAGCATCACAGGAAATAAAATGGTTAATTTTATCATATAAAATTTAAAAGGTTTTGTAAAAACAAAACCACTGTAACTAAAATTAGAAGAAAAGCAGGAAAATAGGAAAAATATTTGCAAGTGTATCTGATAAGGGTCTCATTTAAAAATATATATAGGGAACCGAGCCAAGTTTATAAGAATAAGAGCCATTTCTTAATTGATAAATTGTCAAAGTATAAAAATAAGCAGTTTTTGGTGAAAGAAATCACAAAATATCAATATAAATAAATGCTCTAAATTAGGGCTTCTTAAACTTTTTTCACTTGCTGCCCCTTTTTGCCCAAGAAATTTTTATGTGACCCCAGGTATATAGGTATATAAAATAATACTATTGCCAAATAAATACTGTCGCCAAATTTTTTGTGACCCCCCCCATTCAGTTACATGACCCTACAGTTTAAGAAGCTTTGCTCTAAATCAGTAATAATGAGAGAAATGCATATTAAAACAACTTAGATACCAAAGATTGGCTAAAATGACAAAAATGGAAAATGACAAACAACAGAGGGGGTGTGAGAAAACAGGTACACTAATGCACTGTTCACAGAGCTGTGAACTATTCCAACAACTTGGAATTATACCCCCAAAGCTATTCAACTGTGTACATCCTTTGACCCAGCAATATTTCTCCAAGGCTTATACCCCAAAAATATCAAAGAAAAAAGGAAAAGGACCCATACGTACAAAAATATTCATGGCAGCTCTTTTTGTGGTGGCAAAGAACTGGAAACCGAGGTAATATCCATCAACTGGAGAATGACCACACAAGTTATATGTCATGTGAATGTGATGGAAGACGACTGTTTTGTAAGAAATGACAGGAATGGTTTTAGAAAAACCTGGGAAGACCTGGATGAACCGATGCAAAGTGCCGTGAGCACAAGCAGGAGAACGCTTTATACAACAACGACTATATTATAAAGGTAATTAACTTTGAAAGACTTAGTAACTGGCACACACACACAGCTAGCCACAGCTTCAGAAGATTCCTGGTAAAACACGCTGTTCACTTCTAGAGAAACACGATGGATTCAGAGTCCCTTCTTTTCTTGCTTTTCGGAACATGGCCATTTGGAAATCTGTTTTGTGTAACAGTCCATAAGTGTAATGGGTTCTGTTGTTCTTGGCTTCTTAAAGGGGGGGAAATGGGGAAGAACTTGAAATTGGAAAAAAAAAAGACCTGTCTCTAAAAGAAAACAGTTACAGCTATCTAGTACAATACAAAGAATTAAGAGCCTGATTTTTTCCTGACTGAGGTCCATTGGGTACCCCAATTTACATGCTAAATCCTAGGAGAGACCCATCATCTCTATAGTACTGTCAGTTTACTGTTGAGGGTCCTTTGTAAATCTGGGTTATCTCCTGATGTAGAAAACCCAAGGTTGGGTGTCTTAATCCTGGAGAACCCCTAGCAATTTGAGAGACTACAGCTTTCCCCAAATCTTACTGAGTAGCTTAGAATCCCTAAGGAGGTCTTGTCAAACTATCTGTCCATCAGAGATAACTTCCCATCTCCAAGGACCAAGAATAATGACTTGGAATGTTTATAGGCAAAAGCAGGCTTCCTTTCTCCAAAGTGAGAGGTAGAATATTAAGGTGCCCCAAGATACAGAAAGGAGTGTGAGCTGGCTCTATCTGAGCCTCTCCCAGGCCTCACTGAGCCTGCCAGACACCCAAATAGTTTCCAAAGATCTCAACTTTGGGCCATTGGTTGTCTGATTGGAAAGAAATGAAAGCAGAGAGTTATTTCACAGTGCAGTAGGCTACACTGAGGGAAATCCTGGAATTGACATCATTACGGAGCTTTAAAAGTCGGTGTTCACTAGGATATTCACAAAGGAGTCTCTTGAACCAGAGATGGACTGGGGCTATCCAGGGTCCATATTCCACATTCCCGAGGCTGAAGCAAAAGCGAATTATTTTTTAGAGCCATGAACAACAGAGGGGTATTTCTGAGGATAACTGCTCAAGGTAAACCATAGTCTCTTTAATGGAAATCTGCACGTGTCCAGTGTGTGTGAATTAAAGGCTTCCAATGTAGGGGTCATTTCAGACTTCGGTCTCTGAGAAAAAAGTCGCATGGCTATATTTTTGTACAACGGCATTTTCCTTATCACGGTTAAGACAATATTTTTCAGTCTAGCAAAATCTCAAGTCATGGTGTAGCTTGAGAGGGAAAGTATTTTCAGTTTCTGGGGCTATTATACATAACGCTATTGATGCAAAGTTCTTCCTTTGCCTCCCATCATCGCTTTACCAGATGGATTCATTCTGGGGCCTATTTCTGCCAGATAATGAAACAGCTGAGACAATAAGGCAGCTGAAATATATTATACAATACAACATTCTGGGGTGTGCCTGGTCTCTGCGGTTGTTTGACTTCCAAATATTCTGAAGAGGTCACAGACATTCCATAAGGAGTGAATAATTCTACTGTAACTGAGTCATGAAAAGTTAGTTCATGAAAGATAATTCGCATTGGCAGTCTCTTCTCTTCAAAAGTATTTTATAAGACAAGAATTAATCCTCAGCGCACAAGGCATGATTGGTTTGATTTTGCAGTCAGGTAAACTGAGGCTCACTGAAGTTGTTATTCCTCCCCCTCCCCCCAAAATTCACCTAAGGTCAGATTTTTACCATCTCCTGGTGGAAGGAATACTATTATGTTAAATGGTCAGTATCAGGATTGCTATGGATGTCTCAGAAACATCAGAGAACCAGAGTAAAAACAATAGCCTTACAAAACTTATTTGCTCAGTCCTCTCTCCATCTCCTCCATGATCTATTCAGTAATAAAAATTCTGAGGTATTCAAATGTCAATTTCATTTATTTTTCCCTTAAAAAAATCAGACCAAAGGTCATGATTTAAGGTTACTTTCTAAAATCTGTATAGGGGCTAGAAAAGAATCGTATTCCTATATTTTAATTTTTGAATGCCAATAGAGTTATGCCAATGGATCTTATAGGTTTCCGGTGGTGTAACCTTTGAAATATTACTACCACGGAACTTATTTACAGTGGTATACCATATGCTCTCAAAATAATGAGCAGCCTTGGGAGGCAGAGAATTGTCACTGAGAGGTCTTCAGGTAGAAGCTGAATGATCATTTCCAATAACCAACCAACAACATTTATTAAGCACCTACTATGTGCTGAGCATTATGCTGGGTGCTGGGGACAGAAATGAGGAAAGAGAACAGTTCTTAAGGAGTTTACCATCTAGCCAAAGGAGCCCATGTGCATGTGTCTGTAAAACAGATACAACATAGTTCAGGGGAGAAGGATGGAGCAGCTGGGGATGGGCATAGAAAATGCTCCCTGTACAGCAAGGGCTCTTGAGCTGAGACATGGAGAAAGCTAGAGATTCTAAGGACTGGAGGTGAGAAGGAAATGCATCCAGGCAGGGGAGCAGGACATGCCGCCAATGAGGAACAAGACTGGTCTGGCTAGATGAGAGTGGGTGCAAGTGATTAATCAGCCAACAAGCATTCATTAGGCTCTAACCCTGTGCCTAGCACTGTGCTAAGTGCAGAGGTTACAAAGACAGGCAGAAATCTCCCTCCTCTTAAGGAGATGACATTCTGCAGTGGGGGGAGGCCAATATGTAAACAGCCCGAACACACAAGATATCACCAGCATACAGGGAAGTCACAGGCTTCTTGCAGAAGATGGGATTTGAGCTGAGTCTTGAAGGAAGAAGCCAGGGAAGTTGGGAGGCAGGATGAAGAGGGAGAGTATGTCCACCCTGCAAATGGAAAGCTAATGAAAAGAAAGGGGTTGAGAGTCAAGGACAGGGTGTTGTCTGTGAGGAATAGCAAGCTAGCGTCACTGGATCACATCATGTAGAAGGGAATCAAGTAGAAAAGGAGTGGACAGGTAGGAAGGGGCCCGTGGAGAACCACTGGAGTTTCCTGAGTGGGGGGTGGATTGTAAGAATGTCACTTTGGTGGCCACGTGGAAGATGGACCGGAATGTGGAGAGCCTTGAGTCAGAGAGGTCGTGGTGAAGACTGCTGTAATACTCCAGGCATGACATGATGAGAGTGGGCACCGTGTGAACGGAGGGGAGGGCATGGAGACCACATGTGCTGCAGAAGCAGGATGGACAGGATTTGACAACAGACTGGATACTGGGAGGTGTGGGTGAGGAGCCCAGGGTAACATCACAGCGTGAGATCTTGGGAGGATGGGATAGGGAAGCTTGGAAGAGGAGATGGTTTGGCCAGGGAACAGTAAGTTTGGCTTTGGACATGTTGAGCAAGAGATTTCTATAGAACATCTAATTTTAAACATCCAGTAAGCAACTGGAGATGTGACACTGCCAGGTGGTACAGCGGGTCGAGTTCTGGACCTGGAGTCAGGAGACTGGAGCTCAAACTCAGCCTCAAACCCTTACTAGCTGTGTGTCCCCGGGGTGTCACTTCACCTTTCTTCCTCTTCCTCATCTGTAAAACTGGGGTGATAATAGCACCTACCTCCCAAGTATGTTGTGAGGGTGACATGATAATGTTTGTAAAATGCTTTGCAACCCATAACTCACTCTATAAATGTTGGCTATTATAATAACATAATAGAAATAATTCATAATAGTGTATCATATAAAATATTATTATTAACAATAATTAATAGAAACAAGAATCATTTACGTGGAGATGACAATTAAGTCCACTGGCGCCACTGATGAGATAGCACAGAGAAGGAGGCCAAGGGCAGACCCTTGGGGGACACCCACAGTTAGCTGAAGAGGATTAAGGAGCAGTCAGGTAGGAAAGTGCAGGGTCAAGAAAACCTAGAGAGGACAGAGTATCAGGAACAAGAGAGTGACTGGCAATGTCAAAGATTATGAGGAGGTCAAGAAGGATGAGGGCTGAGCAAAGGCCATTCGATTTGGCATTTGGGAGATCACTGATAACTTTGGAGAGAATAGTTTCAATTGAATGATGAGGTCAGAAGCCAAACTACAGACAAGATAGGAAATGGGGGCACTGATTGCAGATGGCCTTGTCAAGGAGGTTAACCATGAAAGGGAAGAGAGGATACTGGATGATAGTTGGGGAGATGAGTGAGACATAAGTTTGTTTGTAGGTAGCAGGAAAGCAACTAGTGGATAGAGAGCAACAGAAGATTAGTGATCAAGTAAGGATAAGAGGAGGGATATTCTGCGAAAAAAGACTGTTTAGTAGAACTGGAAAGATAGGTTGTACCCAGGCTGTGAAGAGCTTTAAAGACAAAAACAATGGCTTATACAAGATCCCAGAGGCCAGAGGGAATCTCAGAGGGAATGTAGGGAAAATGGGGGAAAGGGCTTATGTGACAATGTCAGACCATTGGCAGCTGTGTAGAAGATGGACTGGTATGAAGAGAGACAAGGCAGGGAAACCACTTGGGTGACTACTGTAATAGTCCAGGCAAGAGGCAATGAGAGCCTGAACCAAAGTTATAGCTGGGTGACTGGTGAGAAGAAGAACTGAGATGTTTTGGAGGTAGAAATTGCAAAGTCGGGCAACTAAGTAGATTTGTGGGGTGTGTGAGGAGTCAAGGATTACAGAATTAGCTACTTTGGGTGAATGGAAGGGCAGTGGGTCTCTCAAGACTTGAAACAGGGAAGCTTGGAAGAGTCATGTTTGGGGAGCATGATGAGTTCTATTTTGTATATTTTGAATTTGAGGGAACCTATGTCTGCACCTATGGATCTGAGATGATAACTGAACTTATGGAAATTAATGAAGTTTCCAAGAGGGAGTACAGAGAGAGAAGAGGGACTAGAACAGAACTCTGGAGTACACTCATAGCCAGCATGGGCTATGGATGAGTATCCAACGAACAAGATTCAGATGTTAGACAGTTAGAACAAGAATGGAGAGAGCACTGACTTGAAGATCCAGATAGGAGAGGGTGATCCACACCAAAGGCTGCAAAGAGGTTAAGAAGAATGAGGATTGAAAAAGGCCATCAGATCTGATGGTTAAAATATCACCGGTACTTTAGAAAGAGTAGTTTCGGGTAAGTGATGAGGCAGGAGTCAGATTCTGAAGGGTTGAGAAGGAGAGAGAAAGGGAAGTGGAGACAGTGTGTGGAGACAGCTTTTTATGTTTGTCTGAAAAAGGGAGGAGAATACAGGATGGTCTTGAATGGTCAAGTGAGGTTTCTGAAGCATGAGGGAAATGTGGGTGTACTGCTAGGAAGCAGAAAAGGAAGGCAATTCCTATTTTAGGTGGAGATTAGACTAGGTAAACTCTGTCCAGTTCTAAGATCCAGTAATTCTATGGTGCTAATTATGCAAGACACAAAATGAATCGTGAAACAACATCTGAGTTCCAGGGAAGACTGAGCAGGGAAGTAAGACTTACTTGAAAAAGAACACCACAATTAAAAAGAATAATGGCGCCACACTTTTACACCTGACATGATATAGGGTGTGTGAGTTATCTTCCATATTAAAAAAGGGCTCTGACCAAGACAGTTACTTGTGTACCCTATAGCCAGACAAGAATGATGTGGGACCAGTCTTTTTCACGTGGTAAATCAGGACCACCATTCTTTGGTTAGCAGCTCCTGCCAGTCTTGTAGAATTTTCAATCATTTATGGCTCTTTGCTCTTAAAAAAAAAAAAAAAGAGTCATCTCATCTCTCCAGGGCAGGGCAGGCGCAGGTAAGTTGGTCTCTCTCTCTCTCTCTAAGGAATCTTAACACGAAAGGGCACTGACAAGTCGCTACACAACAGTCAGCATTAGCTGAGGAAGCCAAGAGAGTATACACGGTAGCTGAAAAGTCATTCAGTTGCTTCAGGACTCTCTGTGACCCCTATCTGGGGGCAGTTGGCCATTTCCTTCTCCAGCTCATTTTTTAGATGAGGAAACTGAGGCAAACAGAGTAAAGTGACTTGTCCAGGGTCACACAGCTCTAAGTGTCTGAGGCCAGATTGGAACTCAAGAAGAGGAGTCTTGCTGATTCCAAGTCCAGTGTTTGTTATTTATATATTTTCACACAGATGCTGACTTGTTCACTGGGAATGACTTGCCCCCTCCCTGCTTCTTCATTTTCCTGGCTCCCCTCAAGATCTGGCTCACAGCCAACATGCAGCAGATTAGAGAGCTCGTCTGTACCTTGAAATTTACACCTTGTCTCCTCATCAGAATGCACCCCTCCTGAGGGCAGGGTCTGCCCATTTTTTATGATAATGATGATAGCAGCAGCTAACACTCACCCTAGTACTGACTATGCGCCAGGCACTGTGCTGAGCCCCCTTAAAACAACAACAACAATTATTGTCTCATTTGATTCTTGTCACAACCCTGGGAGGAAGGTTATCTCCATTTTACAGATGAGAAAGCTGAGGCAAACAGGCTAAGTGACACAGCTAGTAAGCAAGCGTCTGAGGCCAGATTTGAATAGGTCTTTCTGAGCCAAGCCTAGTGCTCTGTGCACTTATGTTCCCCAGTTGCCTTTCTCTGTAGCCCCAACACAGTATAGTACCAAGGTACACAGTAAGTACTTAATACATGTTTATTGTTGACTGAAAAACAAAATGAGAGTAACTGTGCCTGGAAGATTTCCCGTGCTGCGATCAGCCTGGTGATGGTCCTTGGACAGAACACACAGCCCAATACCAAGCCCATATGGGGAGCCTTTTTAGCACTCTGTTGGCACAGCCTTTTAACCACCCATTGCCACTGGCCCAACATGATATGGTACAAGAGTAGGACTTTAGTGGACAATTTAAAAAAACAAAGGAAATTAATTAGGAGAAAAAAATGGGATGAAAATTAAGAGAAAAAACCTTCAAGCAAAATTTGCTTTTTAAAAGGGATCAAATGAGCAAAGTGAAGGGAAAAAAGGAAAGTTCCAACACAATCAGTGCTATGTATTAAAAGGCACTTAAGCTGAAATAAGAGAAGGGCAATTTAGCAAACTTTGAGGCTTCCTTCACGGAAGCCGAAATTGTTTTTAAGAACACCAACAATGGATAAAAGTTGGGTCAATAAAAATTTATTAATCACCTACTATATACCAAGAAGGGAAAATAAGGAAGGCACAAATAGTACCTACCTTTGAGGAGTTCCTGCTCTAATGAGGGAGACAACAGGTAAACAACTGGACAAACAAGATATGGACAACATAAACTGAAGATAATTTGAGAGGGAAGGCACTAAGATTAGGGAATATTGGGAAGTACTTCTTGCAGACTTGAAGGAAGCCAGGGAAGACAGGAGATGGAGGATGAGAATTACAGAAATGGGAGACAGCCAGGGAAAATGAATGGAGTCAGGAGACGGACTATCATTGAATACATGAAAGGATGTAAGGGGATAGAAGATCAGAAAGGTCCGAAGGGCTACTTAAAAAGGGCTTTAAAAGCCAAACAGAAGATTTAATAGTTGATTCTGGAAGCAGTAAGGAAACACTGAAGATTACTGAATTTGACAGGTGGAAGATGGACCAGAGTGGGGAGAGAGTTGAGGCAGGTGAATGAACCAGAAGGCTACTGTAATAGTTCAAGCATCAAGGATGAAGTGATGAGGGCTTACATCAGAGGGGTGGAAGTGTGAAGAGGAAAGAAGGGCTGTGCACCAGAGATGCTATGAAGGTCAAATCAATAGCACTTGGCAACAGATTAGATGTGGGACATGAGAGAGAATAAGAAGCCTGGAGAACTAAGAAGGCAGTAGGACTGTTTACAGCAATAAGGAAATTACTAAAGGAAATAAAGGAACAGGAAAATGATAATAGGATGAGATAAAGAAGGCTCAAGATGACTTGAAACTCAACAGCTTAGAACAACCTATGAAGAATATAAGTGAAACAAAGGATTTCATAAAAAACAGATTGTTTGGGGTTTTTTGCTAGAGGTCAGAGAAATAAATAAGAAAACAAGCAACCCCTCTCCCCCCAAATAAAAAATTCTAGGAACCTTAGCAAACAAAAGTCACTGGATCTGGAAAACAGAGGTTGGAGAGATAACCTGAGAGCTACTATATTCTTGTCCAAACAGGAAGAATAAGTCTGACTTCTCTATTGCAGGAAATTATATAGGAAACATTCCAGGAAATAGTAAAAACAAGGGGACAGATTACTGAGATTCTTAGGAAGACTGACAGAATTCTTAAGGAATTCATCGATTCCAGATCCAGCTCATTGAGATATTTCTCAAGCTTAAAAATTACAATGACAAGGAGATGTTTGACACGCTGCCATGAGGAAAACACTTTTCAAAACTGAACTCCACAGGATCTTTTGCCAAAGCCAAAGAATGACATATGATACACCAAAAGTCAAGGGAATTAACATTTCACACCTAAATTAGCTTCCCGGCAAAGCCAAATATATTTTCTGAAGATAAAATGTTCATTTCAGAATCCACAAGAATTTCAAGGAATGTAGTGGGAATACTTAACTTTACAGCAATTTAGGATATGCAAAACCAAGAACAATGGGCCTGAAATACACCTTCAAGATAGAGATTATGTGAAATTTCTAATAGTGATTTCCATCTCAATGTAATCTTTCCTGGGGAACCAAAAGCAAAGGCATTGTGGGTCTAACAACAAATGACACAAACAGGCTTAAGGGAAAAGGGTGGGGGGAGAAGGTAAAGAGAAGGGAAATTTGATTTGGGGTATTGAAGATAAAAGGATGGAAGGCACAAAATGAGCAGAGCAAGGAGAATGCTGGAGAAGATAATGTCGGAGCATTATCCTACCATAATCTTAGAGAACAGCTGGTGAAACAGAGTATTTGGTCAAACCAATGTAGAATGGGCTTTGTCTCAGAAGGGAGGGCTATCCCCATTTCACTAGATGCCTTAAGCAAAGGCAAGACGACTTTTGTTGGACAAGATGACCTTTGACAAACTTTTCATATCTAATACTCTGATTCTTTGAGTCAACTCTACTGGTTCCTGGCCTCATCATTTTATAGATAAGGACACTGAGGTCCCAAGAAGTTAAATGATTTGCCCAAGGTCACACAAGGTGGAAAGCAGGAATCAAGCAACAGGCACTTCTTATTTATTTATTTATTTATGCATTACTTAGTTAGTTAGTTTATTTATTTATTTTTACAACAGGCATTTCTTAAGGGCTGACTATATGCCAGGTATACTAGGAACTGGGGATATAAAGACAAAACCCCCAACAAAACAAATCCTACTATGAAGAACTTAGATTTTATCAGGGGAGGGGTGTGTGTGTGTGTCACACATCAGACCTGTGTGTAAATAAAGCTTACATTTCATCAGAAGTGACTGTGTGTGTACCACCTACATAGATCTCACCATGTTCTAGAACACTGCAGATTAAAGAGATTTCACAGGTCATCTCCTCTAACACCTATCACCTTGCAAATGGGGCCCAGAGAGGTGAAGTGACCTCACTTGAGAAAGTGGGTTGGCGGTGACATGGGGTTTAGGAAAAATCAGAAGTGTCTCCTGGGAGAAGCAAAACCAAGGATGACCAGATAATAGGATAGATATATTGAGGAATCAAAAGACTATTAAGTTTAGACTGACCAACCAGATATCAGGACAGACATACCTAAGAAGTAAGGGGAGACAAAATTCTATAGCAGGAAAGTCAATTAGGTGTGGCTACTGCCTGACCAGAGCTAGGAGACAGATAACCCCAAAGGTCAGGACCATCATTTCAAAAAAATCCCCCTTGATTCTCAGGAATATGATAAACATCCATGATAAACATCCAAGCTTTCCCCAACCCAAAAGGGAATTTCCAGTTTTCAAGGGGACACCCCATCTATCCTCTGTAAAAGCTTTTGCCTTCCCTCTGTGGGAGGAGGAGAATGTTTCTAAGCCCTCCTCCCTGAAGGGTGAAGTCTTTGACTCCCCACTAGGTCACTTTCTCTAGTGTCAAATAAAAGACCACTTTAATTCTAATTGGACTGTGTTGCAGAGTGTAATTCTTTATTGAGGAATACCTAAGGACCACCACCTCTTCCCTGTGACAGTGGTCTGTCTGAAAGTCAAACCCAAGTCTCCTCTCTCTATATCAATGCTGACTAAAGGGGAGCTTCACTTGGAGGCTCCTTAGACATATCAGGAACTTGAAATGTTCATTAAGCAAAAGAATGTTCTTGTACTTACTAGCTGTGTGACCCTGGGCAAGTCACTTAACCCCAATTGCCTCACAAAAAGAAAAGAAAAGAAAAGAAAAGAAAAGAAAAGAAAAGAAAAGAAAAGAAAAGAAAAGAAAAGAATGTTCTTGTAGGAAAAGGTAATTGCTAACATTTAACTGTCTGCTGGCTCTTAGAAACCAGCTGAATGTTAACTTTTCTGTCCAGTTCAACTGCTTTGAAAGAGGGAAGCGGGTGTGTGTGTGTGTGTGTGTGTGTGTGTGTGTGTGTGTGTGTGTGTGCGCGCGCGTGCACGTATGCATGCTCTGTCCTGTGACATTCTCCTATGGTAGCCATCTTTATCTTTCAGAGAAGACCCAAATAACTATTTTAAGAAACTGTTCTTTCTCATCCAGTGTTCTCCCCAGGGATACTTGTCATTTAACATGCTCAGAGGGCTCTCTTAACAGAGTTCTGTTATTAACTGAGGAAATGATGTTTAATTTTCATTTTGATATCAAAGTATAATTTTTCTAAAACCTAACAGATAACAGCTCAAAGTACACAGCTTAAACTCAAACCACCTTAAAACAGAGTGATCTAAGAGGACAAAGGGAACATAAGATGAATGTGCCAAGTGCCCAGCAGAGCCAGGTGCAGGCAGAAAGCTAAGAGGAATGTGAGGAGGGTGGGACCACTTTCAAATGAACCAAAGAAAGGAAAGAAGAAAGCTGAGACTTCCTTCTAACAATAACCCAAGTGATTTTGGTACTTTGGCTGTGGTTATGCCTATAAATGTTTAACTAGACATATGTTTAAAAATCACGCCTAAGATTTTGTTGGTTTTCACTAAAGTCCTGCCCTCCTCAGCCTGCAGGGAACAATTTTTTTTCCTCAGGGAAAAAAACCATTTTTTCTTTTTTAGATGAAGAACAGTTGAAGGCAGTGGTATTAAATCAAACGGAAATGGGGGTCACTAAACTCTATGTAAAAATCCCTAGGGGCAGCTAGGTGGCGAAGTGGATAAAGCACTGGCCTTGGATTCAGTGAGTTCAAAGCCAGCCTCAGACACTTGACACTTAACTAGCTGTGTGACCCTGGGCAAGTCACTTAACCCCCCTTGCCCTGCAAAAATTAAAAAAAATTAAAAATCCCTGCAGGTGCATGCTGACTTAGAAATCCACGCATCAACATTATCCATGTTTTATTATATTAATACTTATTTTGTTAAATATTTCCTAATTATACCTTGATTCCAGCTGTACTGGGGAGTGTTGTGGAGTGTTTGAAACCTTTGGTTCAAGGAATTAATGTTCATTTATAAAGACAAATTCTGACAGGTTAGTTCTTCTTTCCTTTTAACTTCAGAAATTGAAGAAGTTTAAAATTTGATGGCGTCTGAAGTCAATTTTTCCAACACATCTTATTCACTCCAGCCATGAAATATTTTGATATTATCTGATATGAATGATGAAAGTTATAGTTTCCAAAACATCATGCTAAGATATTGGCTAACAGGCATAGAAATCAGATTTTCTGAACCCCAAACTAGGTTACAGTGAAAAGGATATTCCTTTAAGTATGCTTACTTTTAAAGAAATCTCTACTGTCTCAAACTATTTTAGATCTCTATGATCACTGTACTAAAAGTCCAAAAGAACAATTCTAATTAATGTAAATTCTTGATTGAATAAGCCTAATTATTAGGCACTAAATATTTACTCCATGAAGTATTTTAGTTCATTCTGCTAGAGAAACATATTTAAAAACAAAATGAATAAGTTAAATTAAAAATTTACAAATTACAAATGCGTGATATTTATAAACTGGTAAAGTTGCCTACACACCAAATTTTTATAAATCAAACAATATTTGGTTCACTGATTTACAGAATCCCAGCATTTCAGAGTAGAAAGGGGCCTTCAAGGTCATCTAATCAAATCTGGATCTGAACAAGTGTCCCCTCATCAACACATCTGACCATCCTAAGGAAACTTATTTAACTTCTGAATATATTTTCATTTCAGGGCTATCTTCAAAGATTTCTATTGGTTAATAAGTAAAAGTTGTAGAAGGATATGTCGGTACATCAAGGAGGTGTGATTTCATCAGTGTGGACATTTTCTAGGGCAAAGTGTGCTAGATTTGAAGTCAGGGGACTTGGGTTAGAATCTTGCCTCCTACAAGTCACTGAGCCTTTCTGGTCCTCAGTTTCCTTATTTGTAAAATGAGGGCATTGGACTGGATGGCCTCTGACATTCCATCCTAATATATATCCACGATGATATATACAACATAGTTTATAACCTCTCTAAAATTTAGTAGGAGGTCTTAGAGAATTACTGTGGCCAAAAAGCTCATGACTCTCCAACCAACCTGGTGATAAGCAACTCTGAATGAACTTCATCCGTGGTCTACTACTCTCAAAGTCTTTAGAGCTAGGTAGAATTGGCTAGAGTTCTCATACTGAAAGTCTAAGAAGATGAAGGGTGTAGGACTTGCATGTATAAAAAAATCACTCTGATGGACTAGGAAATTCCTGCTGAGAATCCTTCCTAGAGAGTGGAGAATCCTGTAGTGGTTAAAAATAGTGATTTCCCTAAGTTCTGGTTTGTTTTAGGGGTTGAATGTTGTAAGGTAAAGCGGGACATTGTTAAACATTTTTCATTTGGGGGACCTGCCTTTGCCCATAAACCCAAAGTATAGTGGGAATCAAGATGGCTAAGCAGTGATTTCATATTGCCTTCAGGAATCAACATTCGAGGGCTGGCTTTCAAAGGACTGAACTTTCAGTTCCAGCATCTCCTCCTCCCTCACCTCTAATCAAATACGTTAAGACAACTGCCAAAACTCATCCGCAACAAGACAGGCTGTGAGTTGAACTGTTCAAGACCCTCTCAAGAGAATATTCCCATTTCAGTCAGAGACTAGAGCTGCAGGATTCTGTCGTTAATACAGAAGCAGACAAAACAGGGCAGGAGAAAACTGGTTCTGAAATTCACCTTTTCCTTAAAAACATCTAGAGGAAAAAACCAACACCAAAGCAGAACAAATCGATAAAAATAAAACTGGATAGAAAACACCTGCAATCAAAACCTTGGCTTTGTCATATACACATGCAGAAGAGCTCGCTCTCTCTCTTTTTTTAGAAATCAGAAGAATCCACTTTAAACACTCCCCTCATTTCTATGCCAGATTTGCCTTCCTCATTTAAGAAATACCCTACTAGTCTCTTCTAAACTCTCACCATTTGTGTGTATCCCAAATAATGCTGGATAAACACAGTGAAATCCAGTTTTATCTAATCCCTGTAATTTTATCAGTGTGTTGAGCCAGTAATCCTTTGAGCTGACCTCACTGTGAGAGATCAGAATGAATCTAAGACATTTCATTAGTTTTACTGAATAGAAATGTCAAGAGATGTAAGAAAAGAATAGCAGAACACAGGTCAACTATGGAGACTGCT
The DNA here is from genome assembly GCF_019393635.1 of Dromiciops gliroides. Taxonomy (NCBI): domain Eukaryota; kingdom Metazoa; phylum Chordata; class Mammalia; order Microbiotheria; family Microbiotheriidae; genus Dromiciops; species Dromiciops gliroides. The sequence continues at coordinate 674,835,335 of NC_057862.1, read as the reverse complement.
ACCACACAAGAAGTATTAACATCAGAATAAAAACTGAAGGACCCATCCTAAGTAGGATAACTTTCAAATTAAAATCTCTACCCTTAAGACATGCCAAGGTGAAAAAAAATTTTCTCTGCCTCAAATTGAGGCAGAGAAAATTAAGACAACTATGTGAAAAATATTAATAAAAATAATCTCTCCAAATAATGACAAATGGAAGACTACAAGAAATTTTGTTATCCAAATATACAGTAAAGAAGAACCTGTAATAAAGGCCACTTGGTAGGCTGATGTTTAAAAAAAATCTTTATCTTTCTGGAAAATATGGTATGTAGACAGTGGACGGGGAAACCCTAACTGTGACAGAAGCATGTCAAGTGAAATAAAAATACAGAAAGAAATTACTCAAGTCCACCTTGCCCCCAAAAAACCCCCAAACCAAACCAACCAGATACATTTAAATAAACCACAGCCTGGGTCATTTTAGAACCATTCGTGCTTAAGAAATCACCAAAAGTTTCTAATGACTAAACACAGGCCGACTATCCTTCAATTCTTTCTAGAGAATGATTCTCTAACACTGATGCCTTGGTGAAGTCCTAGAACAAGTCAAACAATGAACATCTCCCGTAGGTCCAAGGAGAGCAAAGTGATCGATCCTAGTTTCACTGCCCTTTCCAAAAGGCCCAATGCCTGGGAGTGATCAGGGAAGCTTTCCCAGAGAAGGTCATTTGGTCTGGGTTTTTAAAGGTAATAAACACCACTAACTACTAATAATCATATGACAGACTGCTCCAAGTCACTGATAGTAAGAGAAATGAAAATCGAAACAACCAAGGGAAGCCTTCACTCCACCATACAAACTGGCAAAGATGACCCAAAACTGAAATAACCAATGTTAGCAGGCTGTGGGCAGACAAGCACATTAACATACTTTGGGTTGAGCTATTAATCGGTCTGACGGTTATGGAAAACAATGGACAATTTTGGGAGAAAACTCCCTAAGCTGGCCTACCCTCTGGGCCAGAGATGTTCCTGCTGGGCATATAGCCCAGAGACCAAAAAAAGATCCCCCAGATCCCCCAAAGAGTCTGAGCAGGCTTTCTGTGGTACTGAAGGAAGGGAAACAAAGTTGGGAGAGGGCCTATTACAGTGTATATGTGAGTGTCATGGAATACGTTATTGCCCCATGAGAGACAATGGAGTCATCAATTGACAAGCATTCATTAAGCAGCTACTATTTTCCAGTCACTGTGCTAGACAAAGAAAAAAACAACTGCCCCAAAACACAGTTCTGGCCTTTCAGGAAGGTACATGCTCTCAAGAAAAGAAATGCATACACATAAGAAAAAACAAATCCGTAAACATATAAATAAATACAAAGTATTCAAAAGTTAAATGCAAAATAATTTCAGGTAACTAGTAGATGGGGGTTATCAGGAAAGGCTGCAGGTAGGAAGTGATGCATGATGTCATTGTAAACAACATTCATTTTAATCTTATTTTTATTGAGAAGCTTTGGTTTTGCATCTCCCTCATTTCTAAACCCATGCTTGTCTCCTTGCCTACCCTGCCTGTAAAGGCAACTAGGTGACCCAAACTGGTCTTGGAGACGGGAAGATCTGAATTCAAATCCAGTCTCAGACACTAGCTGTGCGAACAACTCTTGGCAAGTCACTTCACCTCTGTCTGCCTCAGTTTCCTCATCTGTAAAATGGGGATAATAACAGCACCTCTCTCCAAGGGTTGTTGTGAAGCTCAAATGAGATACTATATATAAAGCACTTTGCAAAGCAGCAAATCCTACATAAATTCTTCCTGTTCTACTTCCTTCCCCCTTATCAGTCCCACAAGGCTTATTCTTTCTAATGGTGCAATGATTACCCATTTCATTCATGCACCACACACAGCTCTTTTCATCATTCCCCAGTAGATGGGCATCTACATTATTTTCAGTTCTCTGTGACCATAAAAAGAGCTTCTATGAATCCATAGATGCATATGGGACCTTTTTTTGTCTCTAATTTCCCTACATGCTTAGCAGTGGGACCTCTATATTGACATTTTGATGACTTTCTTTTTTATTTCTAGTTTGGGGTTCCAATTTTTATCCCTTCTTCCTTCCCCGCTCCCTGAGGCAGTATGCAATCAGATACAGGTTATACATGTACAATTATGTAAAACATTGCCACATTAGTCATTTTGCATATAAAAACTTGATTAAAAGAAAAAAATGAAAGTGAAAAATAGCATGCTTCAGTCTGTGTTCAATCTTTCTCTGGAGGTGGACGGTATGTTTCATTAATAGTCCTTTGATAATCTTGGATCATTGTATTGCCGAGAATAGTTAAGTCTTTTACAATTCTTCATCAAACAATATCGCTCTCTCTGCGCAAATTGGTTCTTCTCTCTTCACTATACATCTGTTCATACAAATTTTTCCAGGCCTTTCTGAAATCATCCTGCTTGTCATTTCTTATAGCACAATAATATTCCATCACCATCATAAACCACAGCTTGTTTAGCTACTCCCCAATTGATGGGCATTCCTTTGATTTCCAATTCTTAGCCATCACAGAAAGAGCTGATATAAATTGGTCTTTTTCTCTTTTGGGGGATGTCTTTGGGATATTAAACTAGAAGTGGTATTGCTGGATCAAAAGGTATGTACAGTTCTATAGTCCTTTGGGCATAGTTCCAAATTGTTTCCCATGGCATCCTATATTTTGCACAACATAAATAGGGGACTCCATCATCAAACAAGCATATGAAGCAATTGAGTGAATATTAAAAAACAAACCACAGGCTTAATCTTCTGTTACACTCTAGAATTTCCAGTTGTTCTTTAACCCAGTCCTAGACCACTCCCAGACCAGCTTTTATGAGTTTTGTCAGTGTATTTGAAGCCCTAAAATGCTCTGTGACCAAATTAGTTTGGCAAAGACTAGAATAAAAAACCCACTTGCCTCAGTGTACAAAGCACTGAACCAAATAATCTACAGAGGACTCTTCTGGTTAGAAGATTGTAAATATTTAGTGAAATGAACTGTATTCTATAAAAGTTTTGCTTAATCCCCACCTAACCTTAAGCTTCAGGTGACATATTCATGTTTTCTATTTACACTTAAATTTTTTTTTCTGTTTAGAATTTTATTTTCCAAATTACACATGTAAAAACAAACTTTGACATCAATTTTTTAAAACTTTGTGTTCCAACTTCTCTTCCTCCCTCCCTTCCCACTCCCCACCCCCAAGAACTCAAGCAATTCAATATAAGTTATACATGAGTAGTCATGGAAAATATCTCCACATTAGCTAGGCTGTGAGAGAAAACAGATAAAAACAAAACTTTAGGTTAAGGAACTGTCAAAAGAAGTTTGCTTCAACCTGTTTTCAGATACCATCAGTTCTTTCTGTGTAGATGGACTGCAATTTTCATAAGTCCTTCAGAGTTAAATTGGATCATTGCATTGCTGAAAATAACCATGTCCTTCCCAGCAGATCATCTTACACTATTGCTGTTATTTTGTATACAGTACATTTCACTCTGCTTCAGTTCATGTAGGTCTTTTCAGGTTTTTCTGATAGCATCCTGTTCATCATAATTTTTATATAGCACCTAAAACTTGACAAAGAATTTTCTTTACAATAGCCCAGCAAAATAGGTACCATACATTTTGCCATTATAATCAATCATCATTAACTATTTCCCTCCATCCTATTCCCTTCCCATGATATTTACTCTATTTTCTATCTTCCTTTACCCTAATCCTCCTCAAAAGTGTTTTGCTTCTAACTACCCCCTCCCCAGCTCTGTCCTCCCTTCTTTCACCCTTCCCTCCTTACCCTCTTCCTCTCCTACTTTCTTGTAGGGTTAAATAGATTACTCCTCCCAATTGGGTGTGTATGTTATTCCCTTCTTGAGCCCACTCTGATGAGATTAATGTCTTTGAGCTAATTCTGTATTCTAAATTTTCTTCCTCCCTCCCTCTACACTTTAAATTGTTATAGGAATAAGTTCACATTTCATTAAGATGATTTAAAATTTGCTTTCATTTGATTTTTCCTCATTAAACTCCAATGGGGGAGGTGGAGACAGAAGAGTCAATCTGACTTTAGATTTCATTGGTGTAGGGAAAAGACCCTAGCCAATGCCAATCCCCCTGATTTCTCAATTTCTAGTCTCAGAGGGTTGCCTGGTCCTATGATGAAGTGAAGAGACTTTCTCTGGGCCTAGTAACTTCATTTTAATTTAATTTTTATTTTAATTAATTAATTTTTTTGTGGTACAATGAGGGTTAAGCCCAGGGTTACACAGCTAGTGTCAAGTGTCTGAGGCTGGATTTGAACTCAGGTCCTCCTGAATCCAGGGCTGGTGCCACCTAGCTGCTCCCATAATTTCAAAAAAAAAAAACCTTTACATTATATGGTCAAATATTTAAACAATTAATACGGTTTTCTTTTAAAAATAATTTAATAATAGATCTACCACAGAGAACAAATATAATTTTGAAGACTATATTTTCAGTTATGCTTTCTATAGGGAACTGGTTTTATACCTTCCCCCCCTCATTCCCCCAACTACAATATTTCTGTACTGTTCTGGAACTCCAAATGGTGATGACAATAAATTCACAGCGAGAAAAATGAGACACAGGGAAAAAGGAAGCTGCAGCTGTGACCTGCATTGAATCCAGAGGGTTTCTTTTCTACAAAGATCCGAATACATGTCTCTTAAGAAATCAGTGCTTCCTTCATCCTCTCTCTTTGGAAGCATTACAAAGCAACCTTTAGGAAGCAGCATGCACAATGCAGAGGTATGCAAAGGCTGTATTTCATTAAAAGCACCGCCTAAAGGAAGCAGCCATATTTATATTCCAGGGTCCCATTTCCAACCCCACTATGGAATACTTTCAAATTCTAGTGGCTCTTCAGTACCTGTGGTAAGGCACCGTGGTAGAGTAGACTCACAGCCAGCCTAAAAACCAGAAAGACCTGGGTTCAAGTCCCATTTCTGAGACATAAACTGCTGAGAATGTGCCAACCACACATCAGTTCTCTGCACCAAGGAAATCTATCCCTCTGTGCCAGGTACTCGGATACTAAGAAGAAAAAAAACTAGAGGCTCTTTCCTCAAGTAGTTTATAATTCAGGGTTGGGGCTGGGACAGGGTAACACACAGATCAATAAAGAGGCAAAGGAGAGATCAAAACAAAAGCACTGAAAGAAAATCTGAGCAAGGAGAGAGTAGTGCAAAGTGGCCTCCAAGCTGAGTCTTAAAGGAGAAAGTGAAAGATGAAAATGGCGACCATTTTCACATGCATTTCCCACTGTGGCTGGAATGAAATATAAAAATGAGGTGAATAAAATAACGAAGGTAAAGGGTGGGGTTTGCAACCAGATTTTAGAAGGACTTAAATGCTAAGCTAAGGAGTTTGTATTTAATCCTCTGGACAACGAAGAGCTATTGAAAATTTCTGATTAATTGAGGGGCCCTGGTGAAACCTAGGAAGATTATTTTATAGCTGTTGAAAGGGGAAGAAAGAAGAGGCAGGGAGCCCATTTAGGTCTGTATGAATATAGTTTAGGTGAAGGGTGATGTGAGGCTGAAATAGGATGGTGGCACTATGAGTTAGTAGGGGATTGGCTAGGAGGGATAATTCAGAAGAATAAGAGACAAGACTTGGCAAATGTGATTGGTTGTGGGAGGAGAAGGAAAAGTCATAAATAACTCTGAAGCTTTAAAGCCAAGCCATTGGGAAGATGGTGATGCCATCTACAGAAATAGAATTGGGAAATTTAAATTATATCAAAAAAAAATTTAACTCTTTCTTACCAAGAAAAATCAAAGAATAGTAGTTTGGCATTAAAGAATCCCTGATTTATTTCTAAGAGTGTTTATGTGGATAGACACCCTTATTTTAACCTGGTGTTTAGTTGAGCCTGATTCCAGTGGCAGTCAAATAAAGTGCTTAATTACATTTTGGGGGGGGGGGCTATGGGGGTTAAGTGACTTGCCCAGGGTCACACAGCTAGTAAGTGTTAAGTGTCTGAGGCTGGATTTGAACTCAGGTACTCCCGACTCCAAGGCCAGTGCTCTATCCACTGCGCCACCTAGCTGCCCTCCTTAATTACATTTTTAAAGGTAGGGGGAGGGGGGTGAGGCAGGTACAGAACCAAGAATTATTACTAAGGCTGTCTTCTTTCTGGTCACAATCTAGCCATTGCTTTTTTAACCACGGCCCATCGTATTACTACAGTAAGGAAGGGGTCAGGCACTTGGGAATAGTTTTCAGAAGGGGTTGAGGAGGGGGTCCTGAAGACAAGGGCTGCTCCTCCTGCAGTTATTCTCTACGAAGACCTCTACAACTCCTATAGCAATAGAGAGCTACAAACATCTGGGTGAGCAATGATGTATGTACTCAGGAAATATTAAACAGGACTGTTTCCAGCTGTAGACCACACCTGGTGGCAGCCCACACGCACACATCTATCCTAACGGCTGCTCTTTTCTTCCTTACCATAACTTTTCTTTGTCTCATTTGGAGAGATAAAGCTGTAGCTAAACTGGCTTCGTTTCAATTGGTAATGGTAAAGTACTTACTTGCCTTTATGCCATGTTTCTTTGTAAAATCTATTTTCCAGTGACAGAAAGAAAATGAATGTCTGGCCCTTCTTTAGTTTCCTTCCCCCATCCCTTCCCATAAATGGCATTTGCTCAAGCCTGGGTTTCACATGGCCTGCCAATTGTTTTTCCTTTTCTGTTGGAGACAAAACATATTGGGATCAGATACCTAGACTCTACTTCAAGGTAAAAATCACTTCCATATTTTCAAATTCTTCAATTTCAGATAAGGGATTGCATCTGTTCGGTACTTTTCCGTTTCCTCCTATATCTGACATGAGCACTGGGTATAAGTGAAGTTTGGTAAGGAAAGAGACAATTCCAGGATCTTAATGGATGTAATGAGGTGACTGATCTTAAGAATACAATCTATTCATTATCAAATAAACTGAAAAGTCATCCCATGGGAAGTACCATATTCACATTGCTTTTGTTCCCATTCCAAAATTAACACAGAAGTGAGTTTACTGATGGAAAGGAAGGCGCTCTAATGGACAGGAGTATTTGCTAAGTTAAGAACACATCAGGAACAAAGTGTGAGACCAGTTTTCAAACACAACCAACCCTCCAGAGGGGTCTATGTAAAAAGCAAGCTTAATGCTTGATGATCAGATTTACTGTGCATTACTGATCCAAATGACTATTTCTTCAGAAGACCAGTTTGAATCACACTTTAGGAAGACTTGATCTATGACAATCGGAACTTTCAAAATGTTAAAGCGAGACTCAATAATTCAAAAGTATTAAAATACAGCATTCTTTCAAATAATGACTTCCTTTAGTACTCCATTTCCATTAACCATGTCAAGAGCAATCCTATTGTTTAGAAGTGAGGAATACTTGTAAAACTACTAAAAAGTGGCTTGGTCTGGCTCCCCAGAGATGAGGCCATGGACTGACTACTCTATATAGTTCTAGGTTATCCCTAGGGCAGATGGAAAGCCAAGACTAGCTTCCCTAAGAGTAGCCAGCTGAAATGAAGGTTGCCAACCCAATTCTCCTGGGCCAGCTGGCACAGAGTAAAGTGGCTGCCTGCACTCTGGGTTCCTACCCCCACAGTAGACAGGTTGCAGCCAGCTGGCTCTCAATGGACTGGACTAGTTGGAGTGCATACAATCCCTTCAAAGCTATCTGGTATTTTTTTAGAACCCTAAATTTACCCAACCTGACACTCTGATATCTGAGCCCTTCAGCTCCCTGGGGAGGTACTTTGTTGTTCGGTAGTTCCAGTTACCTATCTAAATAGGGAAAAAGAAACAGCAACAAAGGAAATATTTTCTTTTATTGTTTAAATGACTGTTATGAGAGACTAATTTATCATTAATATTAATGAAACCTATTATAAATGACACTTAAAAATCCATGCCAAAATAGTATAAAACATATTAAAAGTTACAAACTTCCTTTGGCTATATCTCTTTATTGCTTTAGGGGTGTTTTTGGCCTTTTTTGAGTCTCTCTCTTTCCTCTGAATTTCTATAGCACTTACTGTCACTTTCATTCAACTAATAGTAAATGCCCACTGTGTGTAGGATACTCTTCTAGAAGATGGAAAAGACAAAGTTTAGATAAAGTAGAACGTTTAGAAAAGACCTGGTCCGTGCCCTCAGGGAGCCTAAATGAGGGATAAAAGACGATATATAAAATGCACAGAACAAGCCACTATTAGAAGTCTGATGGGAATACCTGTAACTGATCAGGGAAGGGCTCATGAGGGAGGTGGTAGCTGAGTTGGGAAGGAAGCAAACAGATTATAAGAAGGAGAGAATCCAATTCTAGCTTTAATAAATATAGGGTGAGCAAAGGTACAACTGCAGGAATATCAAATTTTGGCCCTCACAAGTCTCTCTCTTAATCTGCTGGTTCCTTCCTGGCGGATCACAGACAGGTAAGTCTCCCCATCCTTCTCACTAACCACTTTTACCTGTTGCAGCTCCCCTATGATATGCTTCCTCCCTTTACAAGGCATAGAAATAACTCTTTATGAGTTCACTGTGTCCATTTTCTCTTGTCTCCATAACTTGTAGCCCTTTGCCATCTGGCTCCTGACCTTATCACTTGACTGCACCTGCTCTCTCCAATGTGACCCATGATCTCTTACATGCCACATCTGACGGCTTTCTCTCAACCCTCTCTGCCACACTTGATTCTTGACCATCTCCACCCGGAGGTTCTGTCTTCTCAGGATTATCTAGACACTTCTCTCTCTTGATTTCCTCCTATCTGTTTATTCCTGCTTCTTTTGCCAGTTCTTCATGCACAGCCCACCCTATCACTACGAGTGCATCTCACAAGGCTCTGTTCTGAGTCTTCCTCCCTTCTTTCCTATATTCTCTCAGTGGGGTTTAGTGACCATTTCTATACTGATGACTCTCAGATCTCTATGTTCAGCCCTAGTCTCTTTCCCTATCTCCAACTGCCTGCTGGACATTTCAAGTTGGATGTCCTATTAGCATCTCAATTCAAAACAGAACTTGTCCTTTCCCCCAAGCCCTCCTTCTTCTAAACTTTCCCATTTCTGTGAGGCTACTACCATCCTTCCAGTCACCTATGGACACCAATTCTCTGACTCCCTCCTGTCCCTCGTTCCATCCAGCCAATCAGTTGCCAAATCTTGTCACTTCTACCTCCACAAAATCTTTTGACTCTGACATCTCGTCTCTCCTCACGTCGCCACCCTCGTTCAGGCCCTTCCAACTGTTTATGCTTCCTGATTCTAGTCTCTCCCCTCTCCAATCTGTTCTCAACTGCCAAGGTGATTTTCCTAAAGCACTCCTCTACTCGATACACTCCAACATCTCTGTATTGCCACCAGGACCAAATGTCTGCCTGTCATTTTCTAAAAAGTACCAGATCGATGTCAGTTTGTTTACTGTTATTTCCAATTTTCCCATCTTGTATTTGATGAAGTTCAGATAGAAGGCTTGGGGATTGTCTTCTTCCTAATCCTCTGTGGTTGGTATTCAGCAGGCTATCGCTCAGGTAGATATGTTGTTTTTTATAGTGAATAAAAGTATTGAGAGGCAAGCTCATCTTCTCTAGAATCCCTGAAAAACCTGCAGGACAGCTCCAGGGACAGCATGACGATGGTGGTTGTGTTTGGGGGGGGTGAGGAAGAGGAGAATGGTGACATTGATGACGATGCCATCTACCTAGTATCGGGTTCATTCACTGAGTATTCAGGCAGACACTAAATGACAGCTTTCCAGATAGGCGAAGGGACCTTATTTCCAAATCCTGCATATGGTAGCGGATTTCAATAGATGATCTACGAAGTACCTCCTCAACTCCAAGATTCTATGACAATATTGTTTATCATTCAATCAATCTGTTTGTCATTCTAAGCCCTTCATAACCTGGTCCCGGTACCCTTTTCAGTATTCTACTCTACTGGTAAGCTGGTCTTCCTGCTAGTCTTCATTTTCCATCTTTGTCTTTGCAATGGCTATCCCTTCCCTGTTGCCTAACAGAATCCCTTTTTTTCCTTCAAAATTCAGCTCAAGATGGTTTATACATGAACCCTGCCATGAACTCCTCTGCTACTGCTGCCCTCTCACCATCCTAAGTCACTCTATATGCTTATTTTGTATATATTTCTTATATATGTTCGTGTCCCTCTCAACAGAATGCAAGCACTTTGAGGGCAGGGACAGTTTCATTTTTGCCTTCTAGGTTCTGAGAGGACATTTGTTTCTTCTAATCTTTTTTGGAATATAAACAATTCATTATCATGTAGTGTCTTTCAATTAATCAAATATCTTTACCTTACTCTTGACTCCTAAATTTGCATTTCATAGCTTTTATTCAGTTCTGGCATTTTCATCATCAAAATCCTCTCTGAATTTCATTAAGATGTATTTTCCCTCCTCTATGAATATACTCACTTGCTCTTGGCTGTAACCCCTTCTCTTTCATAGTGCAAGCTCTCCTATTTTTGTCTGTCTTTACTATTACTTTGTCTTTGACTTGAAAGCTCCAGATTTTGGCTATGATAGTCCTGGGGGTTTCTTTCAAGAAGAGACTGGTAGATTCTTCCTATTTTCACTTTGCCTTGTGGTTCTAATAGATATGGGAAGTTTTTATTCATAATTTCTTAAAATACGGTATCCAAAGTTGTTTTCTTGTGTGTGTGTGGGGGGAGGGGGGACTGGGGTCATGATTGGCAGGTAGTCTAGTAATTCTTAGATTGTCTTTCCTTAACCTGTTTTCTAGATCAGTTGTTTTTAAGAGTAAGATGCTTTACATTTTCTTTTGCTTTTCCAGTTAAAAAATGCTACTGTTTCTGGTCATCTTACGGAGTCATTACTTTCTGTGTTGTCTATTCTAATTTTTAAAGAGTTCAATTCTTGGGTAAAACTTATCACTACGTGTTCTAAGCTATCCATTATGCTTGTCACTCTTTCCTCCCTAGCTGTCATTTCCTCTAACATGACATTTCAGATCTCCTATTTCATTTCTTCCAGGTTCTCTTGTCGTCCCTGGGTACAGAATGTTCTTTTCCCTAGGCTCTCTTTGGGATGGCTATGGAGTTACATTTTCTTCTAGATTTACCTCTTGAACTTCTCTCAGTCCAAGGTATTCTTCATTTAGTTGGACATTTTCTTCTGTTCACTTAGCCTGAGTTTCTGGATTGGAGCTTTGTTTGAGGGTCAGATGCTGCTCTCTTTCATATTCCTGGACGGTACATGCTAAGGGCTTTACTTAATCCTAGATCCTTTGGGTAAGACTAGATGCTGCCTTCTGGATGGATACTAGGATTTGGCTCAGTGTCCCCCTCCCCATGCCTCAACTTGGGCTTTGACTTTGACCTCTTTTCTATCTCCTTTTTGAATAGCCCCAAACCCAAAGTGGATTCTGTCCTGGGCTGTAACTCTGATATACCTCAACAAAATGTCAATGGTGCGGGTAGCAGGCCTCTTGCAAGACCTCAGATGCTTTATTTCCCAGGTGTTCTGTTGTAGATCACCATCCAAACCCTCTTCCCCATTCTCCATTTCCACCCTAGGGTTAACCCTAACCCCAACCCTAATTTAGAATTCTCCCCCTGCCTCCAACACTTAGTAACCTTTCTTCCTTTGAGGTTCATGCTATTTATATCTACCACCCAATCAAAATCCTGGTAGCTATTATCTACAGAACCCCCAAGTCACTTCCTTTCCTCAATAAGTTAGATACCTGGCTCATAATTTCTCTCTTCTTTAACTGCTGCCCTTAAACTACAGGATTTTAGCATACATGTTGACTCTCCCTGAAATACCCTAAGCACTCCTACTCCTCCACCCCACCACAGCCACATACAAAGACGGTCACACCTCTGATCTTGCAATCACCCACAAATCTACCACCTCTATTTTCAAGGATTCTGAGATCCCCCATCTGACCATAATCTATTGGCTTTTTACTTCCCCCCTCACTTTCTCTTACAAAACCCTACTCTTTCTCCACATCTTGACCTCCAATCCCTACATGCCTCAGTTTCTTCCCAGACCATCTACCCTGCACTAGCCATTCTCTCCTCTTCTCCCCATCCTGACCCTTGGGTGAACAAATTCAACTCTACACTGTCTTCCTCTCTTGAAAGCCTACCCCTTTTCTCTCACTGCCAACTCTCAGCTCTGGTAAAATAATGGAATTTGGCAGATGCCTGGGGTCCAACTTGACTGACTTGGTAGTGTTTGAATTGGGTGTGAATGAGGAACTACTAAGTACCCGCTTAAAGATGATTAGATTTGAGCCACATCTGGCCCACCCTGTCAGACCCAGTCTAACTCGGCCAACCCTGAGAAGGAGTGTCCTCAGAGGCTGGACGGCGTCATCAGCAGGGAGCCAGTCTCAGCTACACAACTTGAAGGACCCCCCTTTGGGGGAGGGGGAAAAGGTAGAAAAGGGGACCCCAATAGGAAGTGGGGCACTCTTGGTCTCTCTGGCCTTGGAGGAGCATTCGGAGCAGACTAGACTCTGGCTGCTGACCCCCATAGAAATTACGGACCCCCGGTGGTGAGTTAAATTCAGCCCTCTGAATTAGCTGAGCTGAAAGCGAGTTGGGTTTGAGACAGCCCTTGCTAGAGCCAGGGAGATTATCCATTTTCCTTTTTCCCTAGTCCCTTGTCCTTGACTTTATTAATTTTACCTTTGCTGTGTATTTTATTCCCATTAAATAAAACCTGATTTGTTTGTGGAAAAGAGGCTGTTAAACTCCTTTCTTATTGACCTGGGAGAAATATCTAAAAAAAGGCAGTTCGGAGGGGAGGAAGCTTAGGACCTAGAGGTCCCTCATTATTTTCTGAACCCCAATATTACGGCGAGCCACCCAATGAACTCTCCCCATATTAAATTTAGCCCCTACACAGCCTTGGATCACTCCCACCTTCATTACCTTCACACCCAAATATGTGCTGCTGAACAAAGACGGAGAAAATCATGCAACTGTCTTAACTGAGTCCACAACAGATTTATGTTACACAACCTCAACTGGATCCTCAGTGCTGCTAGGCAATCCTATTATACCTCCCTTATGAACTCTCTCTCCCATTCTCCATAGAAATTCTTCCAAACCTTTTTTTTTTTTTTTGGTAGGGTGGCAATGAGGGCTAAGTGACTTGCCCAAGGTCACACAGCTAGTGTTGAGTGTCTGAGGCCGGATTTGAACTCAGGTCCTCCTGACTCCAGGGCCGGTGCTCTAGCCACTGCGCCACCTAGCTTCCCTCTTCCAAACTTTTTTAATCCTTCCTCAGGCCTCCCATGGCTTCCCCTACCCCCAAAATCTCAGCTAAGAACTTTGTCTCATATACAGAAAAAATTAATGCCATTTACCATGAACCCCTTCTCTCTTCTTCCTTATCTCCTATCACTCAGGTGCTTTCTTTATCTCCTCCTTCACCTCTGTCTCACATGACGAACTGGCCTTAATCCTTACCAAGGTTAACCCCTCTACCTGTTCAAGTGACCCCACTCCATCTCTGCTGTCAGGGGGAAATTACCCCTACGGTCACCCCTAAGCCATCATTTATTTTCAATCTCTCCCTGTTTAGTGGCACATTCCCTTGTTCCTAAAATACGGCATCTGACAAAACCCTCACTTGACCCTCCCATTCCTGCTATCGTTCTATATCTCTTCTGTCCTGTGTAACTAAACTCCTCAAAAAGGCCTCCACTTGGTCACCACAATATGTACCTCCGTGTTTCTCCTCTCACTCTCTTAACCCTTTACAATCCTGCTTCCAATCTTATTTGTCATTCCACTGAACCTGTTCTCTCTAGAGTTACTAGTGATCTCTCTTAGCTGTCAGATCCACTGGTCTTTTCTCCATCCTCATCTCCTGCCTTTTCTCACTACGGCCTTTAACACGGCCGACCATGCTAACCTTGATACTCTCTTTTCTCTAGGTTTTCCAGGCATCACTTCCTCCTGATTTTCTTCCTACCTATCTGACTGCTCCTTCTCTGTCTCCTTTGCTTGATCCTCTCCCAGACTACATTCATCACAGGTGCCCCTTGGGGTTCTGTCCTAGGCCCTTTTCTCTTCTCCTTCTATACTACTTCATTTGGTGATTTCATTAGCTCCCATGGATTTAATTAACCTCGATGCTGATGACTCTCAAATCTACCTTTCCTGCTCTGATCTCGCACCTCTAACTGCCTTGTAGACATCTCAAACTGAATGTCTAGTAGACATCTTAAATTCTCTCCTCCAAACCCCTCCGCCTCCTACCTTCCTTATTACTTTAGAGGGCACCACCACCCTCCCAGTGCCCCAGGCTCACAACCTAGGAATCATCAAGAACTTCTCACCATCTCTCACCGCCCTCCCCCATATACAAGTTGTTGCCAAGGTCAGTAGGTTTTCCCTCAGCAACATCTCTTCTGACGTCGTACCCATCTCCACGTGCAGGCCTGCATCACTGCACACCTAGACTATTGCCAAAGCCTGCTGTGGGGTCTTTCCCCACTCCAGGTCATCCCCCACTCAGCCACCAAAATGATTTCCCTGAACTGAAGACCCAGCTGTGTCGTCCCCCTATTCAGTAAACTCCGGAGGCTCCCTCGTGCCTCCAGGATCAAATCCAGAACCCTCTGTTTGGCATTCAAAGTCCTTCCTAACCGGCCCCCGGAGTCCTGCCTTCCCAAGTTCCTTCCCTCTTAGTCCCTGCCCAGACTCTCCAGTGACACGGGCCTCTACGCTGTTCATGAACATGGCGCTCCCTCTCTTCTGTCTGACTGTCCCTCATGCCTGGAATGCTCTTTCTCCTCCACTAACCCTAATGACCTTGGCTTCCTTTAAGTGCCAGCCAAAATCCCTCCTTTTATGAGAAGCCTCCCCAGCCTGTCTTAAAGCCAGGACCTTCCCTCTGTTAATTATTTCCTGTGTATCCTGTCCATAGCTTGCTCTGTCTATGTTTCCATGTTGTCTCTCTGTATTTTCAGTTCTTAGCACAGTGCCTGGCACTGCTGATTGACTGACCGGCTCTTTCTTCTCTGGTGGCTCACTCATGTCTTGGTCATCTGCTGTCCACATGCTGGGTAGCAATGGGCTGGGTTGCTTGGGTGCTAGTCAGGCCTGGTTTCCTGTTGTGTGACCTGGATGCTCATGAGTGATACCTTCTACAGGCTTCTGACAGTCTTCCTAAGGTTCTGGCCTGGATGAAGGAGTTTATAGCTACTTCTCTTTGGTTTTCTCTGTCATTGTTCTGGTTGCATTTTTAGACCTTTACTGTGCTGTTCAGAGGAAATCTGAGGTCCTCTGGGTTTTAACAGTCTACTACTTCCCACAATTCTTAGCCCGTTTGTTGACGGATGCAAACATTTTAAATAATGACTACTCTGTAGATGAGGGTACAGAGGCTCAGGAAGATGGAGTTGCCCATTCACAATCTAGGATTAGAGACAACACCTGAACCCAGTTCTCTCCTAACTACAAGGTCAGTGTTCTTTTTACTATTCTGTCTCTTTGAAAATATGGCTGGAGAGGCTGGCTGGAATCATATTGTGGGGATCTTTGACACAGAAGCAAATCTCAGCTTTCCTCAATAGGCATTAGAGGGTCACTGAAGATTTTTGAGCAGAGGAATCATATGACCAGATCTATGCCTTGGAATGATTATTTGGCAGGAGTGTGGATAATGGATTTGATGAAGAAGGTTGAAGTGGGAAGAAATGATAGTAATGCTAATAATAGCATTTATATAGAGCTTTAAGGTTTGCAAAGTACTGTACATACATAATCTCATTTTGTCCTCATAATAACCCTGGGAAGTTAAGTTTGTAATAGAGTAGGTATTATATACAAATAAGGCAACTTGAATCAGGGGATGAGTGACTTACAGAAGGCCATACAGCTAGTAAGTTGTCTAAGGCAGGAGTTGAACTCAGGTCTTCCTGACTCCAAGCCCAGTGTTCTATCCACTGTGTCACTTTGTTTCTGACATGAAAGGAGACAACTATTACAATAGTTTATGTGGGTGGGAATAAGGGCCTTCTTAGCAGTGGCAGAGAAAAGGGTAGGTGAAAAGTTTGAGAGGTATTATAGAAATAGACTCCATCAGACATAATTGATTAGATAAAAGATGGACAAGAAAGGTCCAAAGAGAAACTCTAAGGTTTTGAATACGAGGAAGAGGGTTGTGGTACCACAGACAGAAAGAGGAAGTCAGACGAAGAAATAAGGTGGGGAAGGGGAAGTAACAAGCTTGATTTTGGGCATGAGTGGAAATGGCCTGTGAAGATGCAAACCTGGAGCTCAAGAGAGGGGCTAGGACCAGAACTTTCTATGTTTAGGATTCAAAGAGGAATAACTGAAGCTGTAGGAATGAATGAGATCACCTGAGGAGAGAACTGAAAAAGAAGAGAAGTAGGCTGAGGACAGGCCTCTGAGGAACACTCATTGATTTTTTAGGTTCAGGAAGATGAGGATCAACAAAGAAGCTGTTAGAGAGGTATAAGAATTAAAGCAACATAGTGTCTCTCTCTCTCTCTCTCTCTCTCTCTCTTTTGGCGGGGCAATGAGGATTAAGTGACTTGCCCAGGGTCACACGGCTAGTAAGTGTCAAGTGTCTAAGGCTGGATTTGAACTCAGGCCCTCCTGAATCCAGGGCTGGTGCTTTATCCACTACACCACCTAGCTGCCCCCTACAACATAGTCTGTTTTACAGGTTTGTTATTTTGAACTTGACAAACACCAGGGAAAACGTGCATTTCCATATACAAGGAAGAAAAAAATTGGCAACTGTGCATGAAATGTGAGTCTTCATAACATACAGCTTGGTTTTAAAAAAAGAGTATATATAATACATTCAGCACATTAGCTCCAAAGCTGTCTAACTTATCTGTTTTCTTATGAACCTCTCCCTGTTCTGGGCGCTTTAAAAATGCTTCATTGATGCTATCATTTTTTGCATTATTATTATACTTTATTTCCCTAAAACTTTTTTTTAAAAAAGAAAACCCTCTCTTATAACGAATAAGCAGTCAAGGAAAATTAATCTATACATGTCCAGAGAGATAATGTCTATTCTCTACCTGCAGTCTATCAGCTCTCTCACAAGAGGTGTTTTGCAAATGTTTCATAATCTGTCCTCTGTAGTCAGAAGTATATGACGCAAAAAGTCCTAGACTGGGGCAGCTAGATGGCGCAGTGGATGGAGCGCTGGCCCTGGAGTCAGGAGTACCTGAGTTCAAATCCAGCCTCAGACGCTTAACACTTACTAGCTGTGTGACCCTGGGCAGGTCACTTAACCCCAATTGCCTCACTAAAAAAAAAAAAAAAAAAAGTCCTAGACTAAGAATCAGAATTCCAGGGTGCAAACACTACCTTAAGAACTGACCCTCCAATAACGGTCACCTGTGTGATCCTGGGCAAATCACTTCACCATGATAATATCTGACATTTTCATGGTGCACTGAACTCCTCTGAACCTCAATTTTCTCACTTACAAAGCAGGGATGTTAATTAATACCTCTAGTGTCTATACCTGGGCAGCTAGGTGGTGGAGTAAATAGAGTGTGGAAGGGTGGGGCTGGGGTGAAGTCTAGAAGACTCATATTCCTGAGTTCAAATCTGGCCTCAGGAACTTATTAGTTGTGTGACCCTAGGCAAATCACTTAACTCTGTTTGCCTCGATTTCCTCATCTGTAAAATGAGGAAGGAAACGACAAACTATTCCAGTATCTTTGTCAAGAAAACTCCAGTGACTAAGAATTAGAAATCAAAGGGATGCCCATTAATTGGGAAATGGTTAAACAAGCTATGCTGTATGATTGTAATAGAATATGATTGTGCTCTAAGAAATGATGAGCAGGAGGATTTCAGAAAGGCCTGGAAAGACTTGAATGAACTGATGTAGAGTGAAGTGGGCAGAACCAGGAGAACACTGTGCACAGTGACAGCGATGCTGTTTGAAGAACTGTGAAAGACTTAACTGCTCTCGGCAATGCAGTGATCTCAGACAACCCCAAAGGACTAATAATGAAGTACGCTATCCGCCTACAAAGAAAGAAGTGGTGTTGATAGGACACAAAGTGAAGCGTGCTAGTCTTCATTTTCTTTCCTTTTTTCCTTTTATTTGAATCTTCTTGTACAAAATGACTGATGTGGCAATGTTTTACATAACCGATATCTGTTTGCTTACCACCTCAGGGAGGAGGGGAATAGAATTTGGAACTCAAAACTTTAAATAAAAATGTTTATTAAAATTAGAAAAAGATACTCCAAATGGGGTCATGAAGAGTCAGGCACAACTGAAATGACTGAATGATAATGAAATAGTATTTACTTGCCATCTTCTGGGGGCACTCTTCCCTGAATTCTAGTGCTTTTCCTCTCTTAATTATTTCTTATTTATCCTGTACATCGCTTGTTTGTATATATTTGTTTGCTTATCTCCCCAATTTGAATGTGAGCTCCTTGAAAGTGGGCACAGTCTCTTTTTGTATCCCCAGTGCTTAGCATAGTACTTGTCATATAGGAGCTTAATAATTTTTTATTGATTTTACTGACTGATTGATTGTTGTAAGGGTCAAGTGAGACAGTGTATATTAAATAATTTGCAAACCATAAGCACCATATAAATGTCAAATAGCCAGAAGTGTGTTGTTTCTGTAAGGGGTAAAATTCTAGCTAGCCTGTCTAAAATATCTAATGAGTAGTCGCCAATAAATTATAAGCTTTAGTAAGAGTTTAGACTTTTAAGGATTTATTAAGGAAAATAAGAATTTGGTGAAGAGAGAAAGAGGCCTAGATTCAGCTGTCTATCTCGGGGAGCTACAGTTCTGCTCCACTCTCCCCGAGAGTCCTGGTGAAAAAAGAGTGAGAGAGCCAGCCTCGCCCCTTCTTCCTCCCACAAGCAAACGTTTCAAAGAAAAGCCACATAGCTTGCCCTCAGGGGCCTTCTCCTCATGGCGGAGCTTTCCTACAGTAGTTCTCCAGCATGTGGCGTCATTCCAATCGTTACATTTCCAAAGCCAAGGGAAGAGAAAGTATCCCGTATTAAAAAACAATATTAGTGTCAAAAAAGGATAAGGTCTGAAAAAAAGTCATTAGATTTGGCAATTAGGAAATCACTGGTGACTTTTGAAAGCTCAGTCTCAGTAGAGTGGCAGGAGCCAGACTACAAGAGATTATTGTTGTAAAGTCGAATTTCCAAGTTTCAGATCTTGGTGGTGGTGTATTCTGAGAGATGGTGACGTCTGGGCTAAGACCATCCTGATGTTCTACAGAAGTTGAGTGACTGAGGAGATTATGGAAATTGAGTAAGCTGAAGAACTATGTGGACAAGCTGTTAAGAGGGGTTGTCCACTGTGTGATGATCGGCTGTGATAGACTTAGCTCCTCTCAGCAGTGCAATGATCCAAGACAATTCCAAAGAACTCAGGGATGGAAAATGTTCTCCACATCCAGAAAAAAGAATTGTGGATTCTGAATGCAGATTGAAACATACTGCTTCTACTTTTCTTTTTGTTTTTACTTTTTTGAGGATTTTCCCTTTTGTCCTGATTCTTCTTTCATGTCATGATTAATGCAGAAATGTTTAATGTGATTGTACATATATAACCTACATCAGATTGCCTTCTTTCTTGGAGAGGGGGAAGGAAAGGGAGTAAGGGAGAAAAAAATTGGAACTAAAAATCTTATGAAGAGGCAGTTAGGTGGCACAGTGGATAAAGCACCGGCCCTGGATTCAGGAGGACCTGAGTTCAAATCCAGCCTCAGACACTTGACACTTACTAGCTGTGTGACCCTGGGCAAGTCACTTAACCCTCATTGCCCCGCAAAACAAAAACAACAACAACAAAAATACCTTATGAAAACAAATGTTGAAAACTATCTTTATATGTAACTGGAAAATAATATAATACTTTTATGATAAAAAAGAAGGGTTGTTAAGACAAATATTAAAGTTACCTAAGGAGGATATTAGGGTATGTATGGGATGGCAAAACACGAAGAATCAAGAAATCAAGTCATTGAGAAATTTGGGAGAGTAGACTGGAGGCAATGCATTACAACAAAAAGGATGAGAAGCTGGTATAAAAATTGCATAATTAACCTTAAGTAAAAAAGGTCCTTGAAGAAAAGTGGGAGAGGGGCAACCTGGAAGCATCAGGTAGCTTATTGCTTAGGAGCTGGGGACCTCAAGGGAGAACAAACTTTCATTTAAAGTGAGGAAGTGGAATGAATTTTGAGTTTCCATTCTGTTTGGACTGTTATTTTCATATGCATGTCTTTCACTTTCCAAACCCAAGTGTAAACTGCCAGAAAGCAGGGGCTTTGTTTGGAATAGTAGAGCCAGCCAGAAGAACTGAGTTTAATCCCCACTTCCAACATAGCTAAGTCCCTTACATTTTCTGAGGCTCAGTTTTCTTCCCTGTCTAATAGGGTTAATAATAGTGCCTACCTCATAGAGTTGTTGGACTCAAATAATAAGTGTACAAAATGTTTGTGAACCTTAAAGAGCTAGATAAATGCCAATTATTCTTAGCATTACAGTTCTTTGCATGCCCTGGAGGGTCTAGTACATGCTCACATATTTTAGCTACTCAAGCACTTATTGTTTGAGAGATTTTAAAGAATTTTCCTTCTTGAAATGGAAACAATTTACTAAGCAACAAACATTTACTACTGATCTCCTACATGCCAAGCATTTTGCTAAGTGCCGAGGACACAGATATAAAAGTAAGACAGTCTCTGCCCTTACAATGCACTAGGGAAAATCGGCTGGAGTAGAACTGGAAGGGAATGTGAACCAACGGACCCTTGAATTAAAACGTACGTAGGTTGGGCTCTGAAGCAAACTGGAAAACAAATGATCCAATGGCTGTGCTGTTGTTCAGTTTCTCTGTCAGATGAAGAAAGTTCTACTAACCTACATACTAAAGGGTTAGTGTGAGAACAGAAAGAAAGGTAAATAGTGTATAAGGAGAAGATGGAATTCCCCAAGCACCATCTCATAACTAGAAGTAATGTAACATAGCAGGGAATAGGTCAGTCTTCCTTCTTAAGAATTCAGGCAGCTAGGTGGGGCAGTAGATAGAGCACTGGGCCAGGAATCAGGCAGACCTGAGTTCGAATCCAGCCTCAGATACTTACTCAGATACTTACACACTAGCTGTGTGATCCTGGGCAAGTCACTTAAACACTGCCTCACTTTCCTCATCTGTAAAATGGATATCATAATAGCACCTACCTCCTCAGACTATTGTGAGGATCAAATGAAATGATAATTATAAAGCACTTAGCACAGTGTTCTATAAATATTAGCTATTGTTATTGTTATAATTATTATTTTTAAAATCATAAAAGTATTTTATTATTTCCAGTTACATGTAAAGATAGTTTTCAACATTTGTTTTCATAAGATTTTTAGTTCCAAATTTTTCTCCCTCCCTTTCTTCCCTCCCCCCCTCCAAGACAGAAGGCAATCCAATTGTTATAATTATTATTAAGAAAAATACTTCAGTGACTAAGGCAGAATCAGCACCATAAACTGGGAGAGGCCATATAAATTATCACTAATTTGTAGGGAAGAAAAGAATCATGCAAGGTCTCCTGAACTATGGCTACACAGACACAGGAATTAATAAGGACATTAGCAACATTCATTAAGGTTTACAAAGTTTTACATACATCATCTCATTTTATCCTCAGAGCAACCCTGAGGTAAGTCCTACAGGCATTCCCATTCCCATTTCACAAATGAGGTAAGTGTAAAGAAAGGTCAAGTAACTTACCCATTTCATTTGTCTTACAGGTGGGATTTGAGTTTAGATATCACTTAACCCCAAACCTAACCCTCTTTTTTTCTTTTGCAGGGCAATGAGGGTTAAGTGACTTGCCCAGGGTCTCCCAGCTAGTAAGTGTCAAGTGTCTGAGGCCGCATTTGAACTCAGGTCCTCCTGAATCCAGGGCTGGTGCTTTATCTACTGTGCCACCTAGCTGCCCCCAAAACCTAACTCTCTTTCCACTACTCAGTGATGTCAAACTCAAATACAAATGGATCCCTGCAGGCTGCATGTTGACTTAGAAAACCACAGATCAGCATTATCTATGCTGTACAGTATTTTTATTTATTTTATTAAGCACTTCCCAATTAAATTTTTTTTTTTGCAGGGCAATGGGGGTTAAGTGACTTGCCCAGGGTCACACAGCTAGTTAAGTGTCATGTGTCTGAGGCTGGATTTGAACTCAGGTCCTCCTGAATCCAAGGCCAGTGCTTTATCCACTGAGCCACCTAGCTGCCCCCCACCAATTACCTTTTAATCTTGTTCTGTTGCACCCGGAGTTTTGCAGCCCCTTGTGCCTGAAGGTGGTGAGTCTGATATCTCTAACCTAGACCCAGCTGACAAAGACTATAAAGGAAGTACTGTAGGTGATTGAAGCAATTTTTTTTTGCAAATAGCAATAATAAAGGAGTTAAGGCAAAGAGGTTAACAAGGAAATTTTACCATTATTGGGGAAGAACAGTGGATACAGAAACCAAGGCCCAGAAAGGTACTGACTTGCCCCAGGATTAAAGAGTAAAACTCAGATTTGAAATGAAGCAATCTGGCTCTAAACCCATTGTTCCTTCCATAATACCATTCTGTCTGTCTCAGAAGAGTCCTGAGTTCAAATTTTACTAGACATTTGCTAGGTGATCATTAGTCATTTGGCCTATGATGGTCTCAATTTTCTCATTTGCAAAATGAGGGTAATACTTTCAAAACCTACCTCAGAGGATTGTAGTGAAGAAAATTCTTTCTGGGCCTTAAAGCGCTGTATATTTATGTAAGAATGGCTACTACCAGGCAGACTACATTCCTCTAATCTGAACAAAATGCTTGAGGTTATTAAGAGTGGGCAGCAGAAGCAGCTGCTTCCCAATTTATGCCTGGGGCAGCGGTCAGAGAAAGCAGCCCAGTCCTTGGGCTGTCAGCTTTGGAGAAGACAAGAACTAGAGGGAGACTGGCCTTTGTAGGTGTGTGTTGGGGTAGGAGAAGGTTCAGGTAGTCACTGATGAGGTTTTATTCCTGTTGAAAATAGCTTTGCCCCCAGATGTACACTGATTCTTCCTGATACTTCTCAGGAAAGAACAGTTTCTCCAGAACGGATAACTGGATGCTGTAAAAAAAATAGCTCACACACCACAAGAGCCCTGAATTAGAACCAGAAGGCTGATATTGTACAAATCCCGGCTTTGCTACTGGCAAGATGACTTACATGCTGTGTCACCTCTCACACTATTCACAGCTCGTGAGTGTAGGGAGGTTAAGAACAAAATACATTAAACACTTGGAAAACCTTCATGGATACTGATAAATTCAAAGTGGGCTATTAATGAACTCCTCTAGAGCAGTGGGCTCCAAAGTGGGGGCAGTGGCCTGGCCCCAAAGAGTGTGTGATGAGCCAACAGAAGAATGGGTCAAATCCCACCCTTCAACCCCACTACCAATCCTGACACTTGTCTCCAACCCAATCACTCTCCCTTATACCACAACACTCCCTCACTCTCCCATCTCCCCTTCTATGCCATGTCCCAATGTTCTGAATTCTGAGCCAGGAGTGGGTACCCCAGAACCATTAGAACCTAATCCACAAGTTCTTAACCTTTTCTATGTCATGGACTTTTGGTTCTCTGGTGAAATCTACAGACTCCTCAAGAGATAGATATATATATATATATATATATATATATATATATATATATTTTTTAGTGAGGCGATTGGGGTTAAGTGACTTGCCCAGGGTCACACAACTAGTAAGTGTTAAGTGTCTGAAACCGGATTTGAACTCAGGTACTCCTGACTCCAGGGCTGGTGTTCTATCCACTGTGCCACCTAGCTGCCCCCAAGATATTTTTAAATGCATAAAATACAGAGATTTTGTTTTCCTTTTTTAAAAAAAAATTTTAATTTTAATTATTTTTCCAATTAAATGTAAAGATTTTTTCTGAATTCCAGATTTTTCTCCCACACTTCTTTCCCTCCCCCCCTCCTGAGGACAACAAGCAATTTGATATAGGTTATACATTACTATCATGTTAAACATAATAAAATACAGAGATTACCCAGAAAAACAATTACATTAAAATCTATCTATATCTACCTGTAACTAGTAACTTCACAAACATTGCCTGGGTACCCATAGTAGCAACTGAGCAGGTACCATTGGTATAATCCTCCCTACCCCCAAGCATGCTGACCTCCTGGTCCGCAGGTCACCTCCTGACAGCCAGCTCCCAGAGTGAGTCATGAGAAAGAGCCCTGCCACTCTCCCCTTTCTCCCCTGTTCTTTCTGGGTAGGGTACACAGAGTGGGCCAGGACAAGACACGAATGGCTTGTAAGCTGCATGGAGCGATCATGAGCTACATTAACCCTCCCTCCAAACTCACCCCTCTTCCCAACTTCCCTGATCTTCCGGCAGACACGACCCTCCTTCCACCTATCCAAGTTTGCAACCCAGGAGTCAGCTCTGACTCCTCACTCTCCCTAGCCTCATGTCTCCAGCTGGCAGCCACAGCTTGAGCACTCGTCCATTTCATCCGCAGGGGCCCTCAACGCCTCTACCCTGGACAACTGGTCCTGCCTCGTCTTTCCCCTTCCCCAGTCTATTCTCTAAACAGCTGCCAAAATGATTGTCTTCAAGTGCAAGTCTGGCCGGGTCCCTGCTAAATGACTCCAGTGCTACCCACTAATTCTAGGCTCAAATGTTATCTTCACATGGAAAGGGTGAGGAGGGCTGGGGGTGGGGCATGGGGGGGTACTGCTGTTGCTGTTCAAGTAACCACTGTCACTGCTCATGCCCTCCCCTCTGCCAGTGGAGGAGCCCCTAGCTAATGTCTTCCCCTCCCTATACCATCACTACTATCCAAACGATGATACAACTCCTAAAGACCAGCTAAGGCAGAAAGAGGGAGAAACCTGCAACTGTTACTCGCGTTCCATACAGCTTTTCTTTTTTTTTTTTCAGGACAAGTGACTTGCCCAGGGTCACATAGCTAGTAAGTGTCAAGTATCGGAGGCCGCGATTTTTTTGTTTGTTTGTTTTTTGCGGGGCAATGGGGGTTAAGTGACTTGCCCAGGGTCACACAGCTAGTAAGTGTCAAGTGTCTGAGGCCAGATTTGAACTCAGGTCCTCCTGAATCCAGGGCCGGTGCTTTATCCACTTAACTCCTCCCCCCCCCCTTTTTAATCCTGGTTCCTTGAAGCATTGAAAGTCCTCCCACAGGGCCCAGAGATCACCAGATCAGCACAGGATCCCTTTCCCCAGTGGCCCTAGCCTCACTTGCCTGTCCCTGACTTAAACCAGAGTCTGGTACAGAATGAGCATAGGACCCCTTTACCCATTCCCTCAGCCAGCCTTCTGTTCAAATCCCACCAGGGCTTCCCCTTCCCAACAGTTGTAGGCCTGGTCCCCTGAAGCCCTGGCTGTGGGGTGGGCATGGCCACTCCTCCCCCCTACTATTTGGCCTGCTAGGGAAGGCTAAGGATAACTGGTGTTTCTATTTGCTCTAAAGCTGACCTGTACCACATACACTGTCTCCCCCATTTAGAATTCCTTGAGAACAGAGGCTAGCTTGATTATCTATTTGCATTCCCAGCACTTATGTCTTTCCACTCAATTTCATTTATCTCATCCTTTGAAAATGTCTATATTATGTGTAATTTTTATGATGTCCATAATTCTTAGTGCACTGCCATTTACAGGATTTGCAAATAAGTAAACATGCACATGGGCAGAGTGCTCGCTTTGTACTAATAGACACAACCCATCAAAGTTTGGAAACCAGTCCCGTAGAGAGGACCTCAAGGGCATCTCTAAGGGCCTTTCCAGTTCTAGATCAATGAGCCTATGATCCTTGAAGGAAAGGCGCCATTAAAGGAAAAACCAAGAATTAAACTGCTTTTGATTCAGTGTTAAGGCCAGGCAGACAGACTTCAAGATTCCTCTAAAGAGCTTTCAATTTTTAATCAAGAATGCTGTGGTGTAAGGAGCGGTAACAGGAATCAAAAGAATGATTTGGCAGTGCAATCTTTCTTGCCTTTAGGTAGCTACAGGACCAGGCGGTTTCTACTGATTCATGGAATCAGGCAGTCACAAAGTATAATGAAGTTGTGAATTTACAGATTATAAATTTTTCAACAGCAGAAACATCTTTAACTTAATCCATAATAAATTCCATTTAGGTGTTGCTTAATGGTTTTCTGGTTGATTAATTTTAGAATAAGCAAAACCAGCAAATACAAAATTCATCTGCTCGTTAATTTTAAATATATCTGGATTGATTAAGGGGAAATGTTGGTGCTCCATGCAAACAGAGAGTTACCAAAGCATAACAGTAGCCTCAAGTTTCATGTTTGTTTTAAGTTTATTTGTATTATTACCCAAATCTTCATCTCTCTTCACAAAGACCTGTTAATCTGATTATATATTCTCCCAAGCAAAGAATAAAGGGCTAAATAACATACCGGGGTGAGAGAGTAGTAAGCAGGACGCTGAGTTGGTTGGGTTTGACAAATCTAGGTATAAGACAGCCAGGGATGGCCATTTCTTTATACTTAGGTTCTTTTATTTTTATTTTTTTGCTCTTCTGTCCAGCCCATTACTTAATTTTTTTTGTTTTGTTTTTGTGGGGCAATGGGGGTTAAGTGACTTGCCCAGGGTCACACAGCTAGTAAGTGTCAAGTGTCTGAGGCCACATTTGAACTCAGGTCCTCCTGAATCCGGGGCCAGTGCTTTATCCACTGTGCCACCTAGCTGCCCCCAGGGATGGCCATTTCTAAAGAATGAGAATACAGTAAAATACATTTTATACTATTTCTGAACAGAATCTCTCTGTGATAGTCCAGAAGTAACTTCGGATTCTACAGTATTCCAGGAACACCATTATGAACATTATCACATCATCCTTGTACTATAAAAGATGAGACATGTAGTTTAGACAACTTTAGATTAATAGAATCCTAGAGAACAGAAAGTTCAGTGTATTTAGATCTCTTAGATGATATACAAAGTGGCTTTCTTAGGTCTCTTTCTATTGAGCAAAAATCTCCAGGATTCTGAAAAACTTCTCAAGCAGTGATCAAAGTATGTTTCATCAACAACTGACAGAGGTAGTTCATAATACATTTGGAATCCTTCAAAATTTAAATTCTTGTTTTTAATTTAATTCCCTGGCATTGATTCATTGATATTCAAAGTACTGACCAGGGTTCTAGTTAAACAGTATGACATAAAACCAAAAGTTGTACAAGGAAAGGTCAATCTTTGCCAATTTCTACCCTCATAAGAAGGGAATTTGATTATGGTCAAACCCCAGGGGGGCAGGGAAGCTTCTGAAATGAATGCTAAGAAACAGAATGCTTTTGCCCCCTACTAAAAGTCATTGCTCTCTACAGCAAGAATATAAATCTTATTTAGGTCATAATTAACTTTCTCTTGAAAGATTCAAGGATTCAAAAGCATCTGGCTAAAAAAGGAATCATTGCCTCTATTTAGCCATATCAAAGGGTTGGCCAATATTAGATAATTTTAACATCAGGTAGTTTATTTGCCACTGGTATATTTTTACCACTTTTCCCCTTCAAAATTGTGAGGCCCAAAATTGCTTTGGGGACATTTCCTATTCTTATATCTGAGGAGGCTGATTAAAGCAACCATATATCAAAATATAATTGTCCCTATAGAAACTGGTCTAAAAACTGCCAAGCTCAACCTGAAAAAAGATAAAAACAAAATGCAAAAGAAGAGAGGCATGATGGTATGATCACTGTCTGTTGAGTAAGTGGTTCCCTTTATAGGAAAATTCCCCCACAGCCACACAAAACAACGAAGTAAGACAAAGTCAGCTTGACAACATTCAATTCTGCAGGAATGTAGGCCCTACAGAATCAGGACAATGAGAAAATATACTCTAGCATTTCTGTTTCCCAACTGTCCTGTAAGAGGAGCCATTGAGCTAAGCTGCATTACCAGAGTATTCGAAAATGGGCAACTTCAGATCAAAGCAAATGGGACCCGTAAGAAAACCTTTTGCTAAAGGTTAAAAAAAAAAAAAAAAGGCACTACCTTGTTATTTGAACACATGGAAATGGGAAGGAAATAAGACCACATTTTCTGCTGCTGCAAGAAACTAAAGCGCTCCATATAAATTTGCATCCAACTAAGCTCAGCAACTGTAACGAGGCACAAGGTTCCTGTAATACTAAGCAAAAAACGTCTGGAATAATTCCAAATGGACAAGATCAGTAAAATGGACGGATGACCTAATAACTCTCTTATATTCCTACCCTTATAATTCTCTGATTACATAGCCTCTTCCAAATGCCCCACCCACCTACATGGTAGCTGGCAACAAAGGAGACTTTTTTATTTCCGTGTGTGTGTGTGTGTGTGTGTGTGTGTGTAGATGTATATACAGGTATACCTGAGTATGTATGCCTATATGTAAAAGAGACAAAAAAAGAGACTAAGTGAATTTTTGTTCCTGTCCGAGTGGGTATGGGTATAGATTTTTCTATGGAGTAGGAGCACTCAGAAGCGTGTGAACTGTTGATAGATGAGAGGATGCTCTGTAGAACATGATAGAAATAAAAACATAACCACCCACCCACCCAAGTAAAAATCCATTCTAGATAGACACATGCATGTAGGTGACGTGTCACCTTCCACTCGACACCCCCCCCCCTTTCAGAACCTCCAGCCCACCCTCTCAAACACGTAAGAGTCGCAGAGAATAGGTCACACAGTGCAGCCACCTCCAGCACATAAACTTTCTGTGCAGATTCAAAAGAGATAATGCCCTAGGACTGGGCAGCCCACACCCTTCCCAATCCACAGGGTTCACCAGCTGGGATTGGAAGGGAGGGAGGGAATTAGAAACCTTTTCTTCTGTGACCTCTGCAGAATGACAGGTTTGATAGCTTCTTCTGCGGTACGTGTGAAGGGATGACATAGCTACCTCATGAAGCCTGCTTTCAGCCCCCACAGCCCTCTGATTGCCTTCCAAAGGGGGAGCTAACAGGGTGAGCACAGTCCCAAGGGACGGCTAATGCCAAGTACAGTCTAAAGGTAGGACAGTGCAAGTCCCATTGTTTAGGATCATCTCCAAAGGGCACATAAAGTTTATTTTGGGTGTCGAGTGATGAAGGGCTTATCTTAATTAGGACAGTCCTAGTGCCCAATCTGAGCAGTAGCAACTGCCTGGAGGTGTGTGTGTGTGTGGGGGGGAGGTGAGGGGAAGATAAAGGAGAAGCAAAGGAGCAGCTTCTCCCAGAAAGGACCCCTCTACCCTGAACTCCCCGCCCCTTTGGTCTCGGTTTGCTTTTCTCACCCAGAGGGATTCCCAAAATGCGTCCTCGACCCGGCATTCGTAAGTCTGAGGTCCCCATCCCCTCCTTAGTGACCAGGTCCGCACCAGGGCATCTCTCCTTTCTTAGCGCCCCCTGACCTCCCTCTGAGCACCCTCACGCCCTTTCCTCAGCAAACCTCCTCATTACCTCAGTCACACAGGTCCCTCCTCACTCATTCCTCACCTCTGCCCCATCACCCTTCTCCTAACCCCCCCCATTCCCTGCTCTCGGAGTGCCCCCCAACCTCTCGCATGTCTTGTACCTCCTGAGCCCCCTGACTCTTCCCACCTCTCCCTCCTCAGCCCCCCTGAGTCCCTCATCTTCCCCTCACACTCTCCCTTCCCTGTCCATCTTCTCCTCATAGCCCCCCACCGTCCCATCCTCCCCGCCCCCTCCTCACCATGCCATCTTCGCTGTCCCATCCTCCCCTGGCAGCCCCCCCCCCCCACACTGTCCCATCCTCACTGTTCCAGCGTCTCTCCCCGCCCCCTCCTCACTGTCCTCTCCTCCCCTCCCAGACCCCCTGTCACTGTCCTCTCCTCCCCTCCCAGACCCCCTGTCACTGCCCCCTCCTCACGCTTCCATCCTCCCCTCCCCTCCCCTCCCCGCCCCCAGAGCCCCCTGGCTCTCCCCATCCTGGGTGGCGCTCGCTCCCCCCTCCCTTTGCCTCCCCGCCCCCTCCTCCTCCTCGCCCCCGGCCCGGACTCCCGCCCCGCACTCTCGCTCCCTCACTCACTGGCTCGGGACTGCTGCGGGTCGGGGTCGGGGTCGGGCTCCGGGCTTCAAGGTTCCAGCGGCGGCCGCTCCTCCTCCGCCTCCTCCTCCCGCGCCGGTGCCTCAGTCTGGGGCACCCTCGCGCTGAGGGGCGGGGCGGGGGCTCCCGGGGGCGGGGCCTGAGGGGGGCGGGGCGAGTCCGCTGCTCCTGGAGGGAGGAGGGACCCGGATGCTCTGGGGCCGCTGAGGGCAGAAGCGGCGTCAGGCCCCGGAAGCGCGCCTGCGCAGCCGGCGCTCGTTTGGGGCGCACTGCGCAGCCTCCTCGCTCCTGCCTCCCACCCACTGCGCGCCGCCGGTAGAGCGGCGTTGCGGTGTCGCGGGAGCCGCAGAATTTGGGGAACTCTGTCTGCAGAAGGTTCCTTAAGGCTCTGCTTTGTTTCCCTCTGCCCCGGACATCCTCCCTTCTCAGCCCTTGCTGTACTTTCCATGCATGTTGTCGGTCCGGAGGGGAGGAGGGGGGGGGAAGCGAGTGAGCAGGCGCTGCCCCGTCCCCCCTCTCCCCCCCCTCCCCCGCGCTCCTGCACCGGCCGTCTTGCCCCCTAGATGCTTGCACGTGCCTGTGAAGTCCCCCCCCCCCCCCCCCCCCGGCTGATAGTGTAGAGGCCGGCTCGGGAAAGGCGCGCTCCCTGGTTGCCCATTCATTAGTAAGTTAGCAGTAATTAACATCTCACCACTTATGGTTGCCCTAAGGTTGGCAAAGCGCCGCAGAATCCCACCGCCGGCGTTTGAACCGCTCTTCTGTCGTTATTCCTATTAGAGAAGTCGGTCAACAGGCCCAGACGCATTCAGTGACTTGCCCCCAGCAACCCCCTGACCCCCAGCCACAAGGCAGAAGCAGCCGGGCTAGGGGCTATGTGGGTCCAAATGCTGACTTAGTTCCTGTGCCACCTTGATCAGGGGAGCTTCTCTGGGCCACAGTCTGCTCCTCTGTAAAGTAGCGGGTGTTGCCTTCCTCTTGAAAAGCTATGGTCAGTGTCCCCTCCACCCTGCCGACCTGCCGAGACGCTGCGGCTTATACTAGTGCTCCGGTGGGTACCCGCTGGTCAGGGTCTCGGGAGTCTGGGGTTTCAATAGTAGCTCTTACTTGTCATCTGTGTGACCTTGGGCATGACAGGTCATCTGTTGAAAAGCAGGAGCCGAGTCGGATGGTCTCTCAAATCCTTAACAGCTCTGACCTCCTATGTAACTCATTTCTAAGTCCCCTCGTGGGTACAATTGTGGAGATGGGTCTCCTGTTTGCACGTTCTCTCCTTCCCATAAATTACTCTCCCCTCTTCCAAGGCAAAAGGGGACATAGGCTATTCCCCCATCTGTCAGGCAGTGAAGGGAGCTCACAGAGCATTCATGCCAAGGTATTAGGGACTTAATGTACTGTCTGTCCCTGGAGTGTTTGAATTTTAAAACTGGGCAAGTTCTTCTGTAATGCTGGGTTACTGGCCAGCAGTCCAGGAGGCCTTGACAGGACTGGCTACTTCCTTTGCTCTTAAGTAGGTCACCAGTGTAAAGGACCCCTGCTCATTCACTTTACTTTAGGTGGAGCTCCTGTGCAGCTAAAAGTGGGCTGCACCCAGGTAGAGAATAGGGCTAAAGGCTTTTGGATGCCCATGGAAATGATTCTTTATAATCCAAGGCAGGGATTCTTGCCCTTTTTGGTGTCTTGGACCCACCCTGGCTGTCTGGTGAAGCATATAGATCCCTTCTCCCAATAATGTTTTTAGCTACATAAAATAAAATATATGATTACCAAACAAACTAATTGGATTAAAATATATATTTTTTTAAAAATCACAAGTCACAGACTTGATCTAGGGTCTTAGACATCATCTAACTGGAAATTTTTCAGATAAGGCACAGACAAAGGAAGAGACTTGGATCTCTCCTATCTTTCACAGCTGAACTTCTAGACAGGCTTCACTTTTTTACTCACCTCCCACTCAGTTCTCAATTCCTTGCAATCTTCCTTCCCACATTATTATTCAATTGAAACTGCTTTTCTCAAGGTTACTAAGGATAATCTTAGCTGCTAAGTCTATTTAATTTTTTCTCAATTACATGTAAACAAAAAATTTTAACATTTAAAAAAAATTTTGAGTTCCATATTCTTTCTCTCCCTTCTCCTCCTTCCCCTCTTTGAGAAGACAAGCAATTTGATATAATCATGCAAAACATTTTCATGTTACTCATGTTGCAAAAGAAAATGCAGACCAAAAAAACCCCTAAGAATAATAAAAAAGTAAAAAAAAATGCTTTGATCTGCATTTTGGCTCCATTGGTTCTTACTTTGGAGGTGGATATCATTTTTCATCATAAATCTTTTGGAACTATACTGGATCATTATATTGCTGAGAATAGCTAAATCATTCACAGTCAATCATGCAACTTTGCTGTTACTGTGTACAGTCTGGTCACTTCACTTTGCATCAGTTCATATGAGTCCTCCCAGGTTTTTCTGAGGGCATATTTTTTATAGCACAATAGTAGCCCATCACAATTATGTACCACAGCTTGTTCAGTCTGCCATCCCCCAAATGATGGCATCCCCTCAGTTTCCAGTTCTTTGCCATCACAAAAAGTTAGCTGCTAAATCCAATGGCCTTTTTGCCAGGCTCATCCTTCTTGACCTTTGTAGCTTTTAACATGGTTTATCACCTCCTTCCTGGATAATCTTTCCTCCTTAGGATTTTAGGTCTAGTGCAAGAAGGGAACTCAGAAGTCATGACGCATTTTATAGTTGAGGCTCGAAGAGGTTAAGTGACATTGCACATGTAGTGAACATCTGTGGTGACATTTGAACCCATTCTTCTCAATCCCTTGACTTCAGTGACACTGCTCCATCTTTGTTTTCTCTGTATATTTCTTCACCATTCAGTGTCCTTTGTTGGATCAGCCTCTTCCTGACCTGAGTATGGTTATCCCTAAGGATCCTTGTTTTCTCTCTCTCCTTTGCATTTTCTTTCTTGGTGCTTCCATTGATTCAATTATAGACAATGAACCAGGCATGGCAATGGATTGGAGCTGGGACTTGAGAGAGTAGGAAGAGGCAAAGATGAAGCAGATGGCTGAGAGGAAGGTGGCACCATCGTCAGAAATGAGTAAGCGCATCATCTCTATGCCGATGACTCCCAAGTCTCCGTATCTGATCTTATTGTCTTTTGCAACTCCACTCCCATATTACCAGCTGCCTGGTGGGCATCTCACACCTGGCTTGTCTGGAACAGAAGTCATGTTTCCTCCGCAGACTTTTGCCTCTTCCAAACTACCCCATTTCTGTTGATGGTACTACCATCCTAGTCATTCAGGGTCAAAGGAGCCCCATTCCAGTGAGTTGTCAAGTTTTGTGCATCCTGCCTCCGCGATGTTACCTCCTTTTCTCCCGTGATACCACCTTTGAGGTGGTTCAGACTCTGGTCACCTCTTTCACCCAGACCATTACAATAGCTTCCTACCTCTGGCATTTCAGGCTCTCCAAAACCTGCCCTCTTTCCTGTCCTCCTGACTCCCCTCCCTGGCATTCTGTGATGGAGCAACACCTCGGTGCCTGTGCCCTGGCTATGCCCCATGCCCAGTCACTTCCCTCTCTTAGTTTCCCCAGCTTCCTACAAGGCTCAGTTCCAAACCCATCTTCTGCGGAGGCCTTTCCTGGTCTTCCCAGACACAAATGCCTTCCACTTCCAGATGAGCTCCTATCTATGCTGGGGCAGCTAGGTCAAGCAGTGGATCTGGAGTCAGAAAGACCAGAGTTTAAAACCAGCCTTAGACTCTTCCTAGCTGTGCGACCCTGGGCAAATCACTTCACTTTGTTCGCCTCAATTTCCTCATCTATCAAATGAGCTGGAAAAGGGAATGGCAAACCTCCCCAGTATTTCTGTCAGGAAAACCCCAAATGGGGTCACAAAGAGTGGGACACAACTGAACAACAACAATGCTGGACCTCTTTTGTCTGTGTCTACTTGCCTACATGATGTCTCCCATGTTGGTACTTGTGTACATGCTCCTTGGGGTCAGGGACTCTGTCTCTTGCCTTGCTTTGTGTCCCTAATGCTTAACACAGAGAATGGCATACAACAAGTGCTTAATAAATGCTCGTTAAATCCCTTGCCTCTTGTCAGTCCCTCTCCCAGTGGCTTCTCTGCTTAGCTGCCTCATTAATGTTCCTAAAACACTGATCTCAGTCCTTTGGAATAGAGGAGGATCTGGGAAGGAAACATAATGAGTTCTGCTCAGGACAAGAGGAGTGGGGCAAGCCGAGTCAGCCTTCCACCCTCCACAAATGTTTGCTGGTTCTATTTTTGCCTTTAGGATAAAAGATAAGATCTTCAGCCTGACCTCTGGGCTCTTTGCAATCTAATTCCCTTATTTCATATTACTCATCTTTATTCATTCTCCATTCTAGTCAAACTAGCCTGGTCACTGCTATTCTCAGAAAATGACATTCTATCTTCCCCCTCCTGGCTCACCTCCAGCTCGAGCTTCCTTCAGAACACAACTCAGGGACCACCTCCTACCTGAAGCTTTCCCTGATCTCTAGCACTCTTGAAATAATTTTCTATTATTTTTAAAACTTACATTGTTTATCATAAAGAACTGCTGGGGCCAGTGGGCTGGGGAAATCTCCTGCTCCACTAATGAACCCCTTTACTCTTGTCTCCCAGACCCAAGTTCAGTTCTTGAGGAGCCCGATCTCCAAGAATAGGGATCATAGTCCCTTTTTGCCCCTACTCGTTGGCTCATCAGGACCCCTCACTCTGTCCCAGTCATTTTCCAGTAAGGCTTAGGTTTAGGGTCTTGCCAAAAGAAAGGAGAAAGAAGGTAGGTACTCAGCATCTAACATGAATCAGGTATGGGACAGCTATTTATTTCCTGCCTGCTAAAGAAAGGCTAAACAAGCACACATTTGGCAGAAATTAACTTCAGCAAACGAAACAGGAAGTAGCAACTGCTAGTATCTTCTGTTTGGAGCTCGATTCATAAAACCAGAAAAACATGAAGCAGTTTCCAGGACTGCTGATTAAACATTTTGCATTTCTCTTTGGCTTAAAACTGTACCCATACCTTTTTGGTGAGCCAGGCCAGGGACTGTGCTTATCTTCTGAAAGAGCACTGGGATACTTGCCAGGAACTCCTCCCCTTGGGTCTAGGATTTAATCTTGTATTTCCTTTCAATGTACTGTGTATCTACCAATATGTATATTCACTGTTTCCCCTGATAGAATACAAGCTCCTTGAGGGTAATGAACATTTCATTTTTGATTTATATCCTTAGTTCCCACCATAGTCCCTGACACATAGTAGGTGCTACTGGAAGGTGCTTAATAAATTGTCATTGATTGATTCCCACCCATATTGATCCACTAACAATGGCCCGCTTGAATCTGCTGCTGTCTCTATGCCATCTCCCATGCCTGGAATCCTTTCCTTCCTCACTTCCACCTCCTGACTTCCTTCAGGATTCAGCTCAGCAATTTGGAACTGTGCCCAAGGGGCTATAAAACTACATACCCAGGGCAGCTAGATGGCACAGTGGTAAAGCACCAGCCCTGGATTCAGGAGGACCTGAGTTCAAATCCAGCCTCAGACACTTGACACTTAGTAGCTGTGTGACCCTGGGCAAGTCACTTAACCCTCATTGCCCTGCAAACAAACAAACAAACAAACAAAAAACTACATACCCTTTGATCCATCAATACCTTGGCTAGGTCTATATTCCAGACATCCCAAAAAAGGATCTTTTTGTACAAAAATATTTAGAACAGCTCTTTTTGTGGTGGCTAAGAATTGGGGATCAAAGGGATGCTGGTCAACTGGGGGAATGGCTGTTGTTATTGTCATTGTTGTTTGTCCTTCATTCTTGAAGAGGACCAGGACACTGGGGTGACGTCACGACTTGCGCTGAATTGAATTGAAGTGAGGGAGGGCTGTGCAAGGTCAACAACCTCACTCTTTCCTTCAGAGCCATGTGGGTCCAGTGGCAAGATAGATATCAGGACCACTGGAGGTGGCCCTGGATGTTTAAGGCAATTGGGTTAAGTGCCTTTCCCAGGTCACATAGCTATTAAGTGTCTGAGGTGAGATTTGAACTCAGGTCTACCCAATTTCAGGGTCGGTGCTATATCCATTGTACCACCTAGCAGCCCAAGGGGAATAGCTAAACAAGCTGTGGTAGGTGATGGTGATGGAATATTATTGTGCTATAAGAAATGACAAGCAGGATGATTTCAGAAAGGCCTGGAAAGACTTGTGTGAACTGATGTATAGCGAAAAGAGCAGAACCAAGAGAACATTGTGAACAGTGACAGCAATATCATTTGATGAAGAACTGTGAATGCCTTAACTATTGTCACTAATATAATGATCCAAGACAATCCCAAAGGACTATTGATGACACATACTACCCACCTCTAAAGAAAGAAGTGAAATTGACGGAACAGACTGAAGTAGGCGAATTTTTACTTTCTTTCTTTTCTTCTTTTATTTGAATCTTCTTATACAAAATGACTAATGTGGAAATGGTTTACATGATTGTACATATACAACCTATACCTACTTGATGGCTTACCACCTCAGTGAGGAGGGAGGGATAGAATTTGGAACTCAAAACTAAATAAAAATATGTATTTTTAAAAAGACAGCTCAGATCCCACCTTTTGCAAGAGGCCCATTCCTGTTTTTCTCTGGGAGCTCACACACTACTGCCTTCCCTCAGATCACCAGCCATTTACCTTGTATATAACTTTTTTTTTGGGGGGGGGAAGGCAATTGGGGTTAAGTGACTTGCCCAGGGTCACACAGCTAGTAAGTGTTTAGTGTCTGAGACAGATTTGAACTCAGGTCCTCCTGACTCCAGGGCCGGCGCTCTATTCACTGTGCCACCTAGCTGCCCTACCTTGTATATATCTTGCAGTTGTTTTTGGATGTTGACTTCCCCAATGGAACACAAACTCCTTGAAGACAGGGATTGTTTTTGTCTTTCTTTGTACCCTCATTGCTAAGCATGGTTCCTGACACGGTTCCTGGCACATAGGAAAGTCTTAATCCATGCTTGTGGAATGACTGATTTCAGTCTGATTATGAGCTTCATGGGGATGGAGACTGTTCTCCATTGTAGTTCTCCATTTCCATATCCAAAATACACTGTATATAGGAAGTGGTGAACAACTACACCCCGAAGGAGTGGAGAGACAGCCTCTGTTCTTGGGGGTGCTTGTGGTCTGATTGGGGAGACCTGGCCTCAGGACTCACCATAGCTCCTGCAGCCTCAGGTCAGCCAAGGGTTGACTCAAAGAGAAGTGCATGAATAAAAGAAGACTGTTATTAAGTAACACCTTTCAGACTAACCTAGTGAAGCACCCAGACTTGAGACAGTGCATGGGAAAAACACTCCAGCCCTATTAGCCTGGAGAATTCTTCCATCTTGCCCCTAAGCTTCCAAAAAGAAATTAGTCTTGGCTTCAAGACTAAACCATGAATCTTTCCCTCTGCTGTTGCCTTGGGACCTAGAATTGTGATTTGTGACATCTTGGGATTAGAAGTTGGAAGGGGTCTTTGAGATCTTCCGGTCCAGTGGTCTTCAAAGTAGGGCCAAAGGCAGGGGGTGCTATGGCTGTTTCCTAAGAGATGCATGATCACCTAATTGAGGGAAGGAAGAAAGACTGGTCACATCCTATCCTCCCTGAGATAGCCAATCATGGGATTTATCTCCAACACAATCATCTCTTCTTTTCCCCATTAGCTAATAATAACTATAGCTGACATTTATTTGCA
This sequence comes from Dromiciops gliroides, assembly GCF_019393635.1. NCBI lineage: Eukaryota > Metazoa > Chordata > Mammalia > Microbiotheria > Microbiotheriidae > Dromiciops > Dromiciops gliroides. Next base: position 674,797,371 of record NC_057862.1, on the reverse strand, counting down.
TAACCTTTTTGAGGGGGAGCTATTTTTAAAATAGTATTTTTTTCCTATTACATGAAAAGATTGTTTTCAGCATTTATTTTAATTTTTCTCAATTAAATGTAAAGATATTTTTTGAGTTCCAAATTTTTCTCCCACCCTCACTTCCCTCCCTGCTCCCAGAGCCAGTAAACAGTTTGATATAGGTTATACATTACAATCATGTTAAACAGATGTCCACATTAATCAGAACAAAAGGAAAGAAAAATGCAAGAAAAAATAAAAAGAACAAAAACAAAAAAGTAACAACAAAAATGAAAATAGTATGCTTCAGTCTGCATTTAGACTCCATAGTTCTTTTTCTGAATGTGGAAAGCATTTTCCACCATAAGTGTTTTGGCGTTCAGCATTCTTTTTTTTTTTTTAATTAAAAAAATTTTTTTTGGTGAGGCAATTGGGGTTAAGTGACTTGCCCAGGGTCACATGGCTAGTAAGTGTTATGTGTCTGAGGTCAAATTTGAACTCAGGTCTTCCTGACTGACTCCAGGGCCAGTGCTCTATCCACTGTGCCACCTAGCTGCCCCTCAGCATTCATTTTTGTAAGATTTTGATTTCCAAATTTTTCTCCCTCTCTCCCTTCCCTCCAGACTGCAAGCAATATGATACGGGTTATACAGTTCAATCATGTTAAACATATTTCCACATTAGTTATGTTGTGAGAGAAGAATCAGAACAAAAGGGGAAAAACCACAAGAAAGAAGAAAAAAAGAAACAACAACAAAAGTGGGAAATAGTATTCCTCAATCTGCAATCAGATCCCACAGTTCTTTTTTCTGAATGTGGAGAGCATTTCCCACCATGAGTCTCTTGGCATTGTTTTGGATCATTGCACTGTTGAGAAGAGGTAAGTCTATCACGGCTGATCGTCACACAATGTCGATATCACTGTGTACAATGTTCCCCTGGCATACATAACCTTTTAAGGTTTGCAACGTGCTTCACAAATATTATCTCATATGATCCTCACAACAACCTTGTGAAGTAGGTGCTAAGATAGCAGAGCAGATAGAGTCTAGTGCCTGGAGTCCGGAAGACTTATCTTCCCTAGTTCAAATCTGGTTTTAGACACCAGCTGTGTGACCCTGGGGCAGGTCACTTAACCATCTTTGCCTCAGTTTCCTCATCTGTAAAATGAGCTGAAGCAGGAAATGGACAACCGCTCCAATATCTCCCTCCCTCCACCTCTCATTTGACCTCCATTGGAAAGGGCAGGGCAGAAGGTGTGCCCATCAACTCCTTAGTCACTGGGAAGCAGCAAGAATCCCGTATGTCATCCCAGCTAGGCTCACGTGTCCACCTCCATGGGACATGCCCTTCAGGTAGAGGGCGACACCCTGTCATCTTATGACATTGGCTGGGGGATTCATTCATCAACCCCACTGTGTTTTATACTGAAAATCTCTGAAAAAACGCTGCTCCTTCCACAGGTGAGTCAGGTAGGTTTGCATGATTCCCCTGCCTTAGTCTGAGCCTGTGAACTTGATTGCTATTTCATGTGCATGAGGCAGTATGACTTTGGAGAGCTCAAACAACCACCAGGCCTTGGTTAATCACTTCTTATACTCACTTCCTAAGGCTCTGGGCTAGGCACTGGTGATACTTAAACAAGATAGAATGCCAATTTGTGCTTTTGGGGAAATTGTAGTCTATCAAGGCTATACTATAAAGATTATATATGATACATGGCATACATGTATCATATAAAGATATTGTATGTGTATACTATAATTTTTTGTGTTATTTATGTGATACATATATGATGTGGTATGCTATACATGCATGGTATATGATACACGTGTGACATATAAACCTATGATATGCCTATATTACAAACGCACATTATACAGATGGAAAACTTATATGATACATGGTACCATTATAAATGTATGTGATATGTGATGCATATATGTGATATAGAAAATATATGATACACTATAAACATGATATATGTGGTACATATTTGTGGTATATGGTATACTATAAATATGTACGATATATGATGCATATATGTGACCTATAAAATATGTGATATATGACATACTAGAAATATGTGATATATACTAGAAATATATGGTCCATGATACAGATATTATATAGGATACACATATACACAATATACTATATATATATGAGATTTGTGATATATGATATGTAAAATATATGATATATGGCATACAATAGCTATATATACCCTATGACATACTTGTGCAATATAAATATATAATATATGCATACTATACATTTATGTGTTATCTATGTGATACATACGTGCTATGGTATACTATATACACATACATGTCTTATAACTGTATATGTATATATCACAAACACATGACACACATGTGTGTTTATGATATATGGTACATTAGAAATATATGTGATAAATTATGTGTGCGTGTGATATATAAAATATACAATATACTATAAACATGTGACGCACGGGATATGTGTGATATGTGATATAATAGAAATATGCATGATGCATGACACATATATGTGACCTATAAAGATAAGATATTCTAGAAATATATACAATATGATACACATGTACAGTACATGATACACATATGATTTGTGATATATGGTATATAAAATATATGGTGTGTGGTATACTATACATATATGTGAGATATATATGATTTGTGATACATATAAACATTTGGTATTCTACAAATATATGATAAAATATAATAAGTATGTAGTAACACATACATACATATACATATACTTGACAGCTGGGTGATACAGAGGATATAGCACTGGACCTTTGAGTCAGGAAGACCTGAGTTCAAATCCTGTCTCAGACACTTACTAGCTGTATGATCCTGGGTAAGGATAAGTCACTCAACTATTACCTGACTCAGTTTCCTCATCTGTAAAATGGGGATACTAACAACACCTACTTCACAGGGATGATTTAGCTGCTAGGTAGTAGAGGGGATAGAGTACTGGACCTTATAGTAAGGAAGGTATGAGTTCATAATTCTGCCTCAGCTACATACTAGCTCTGTGACCTTGGGTAGGTCACTCACCTCCAGTCTGACTCAATTTTCTCATCTGTAAAATGCGTATATTAACAGCACCCCCCCAGGGTTATTGTTAGGATCAAATTAGATAATTTTTGTAAAGAACTTTGTGAATCTTAATGTGCTATGGAAATATTATTATGCTATTACTATGAGCTGTCATGATAGTTTGAGGAGTAAGGATCTAGCACTAACCAGAGAAATCATTCTTTAACTTTTATTACTCATGACACAGTCTTCTTTGCTATGGGAAATCACAGCTCTCTGAACATTAAAGTTGGCAACACTAAGGGAGATGCAATTGTGGTTTCTCTTCAATAAAAGTTGTTTTTGTTGGGTCTGTGGTGAGTTCAAGGTCTAACGTGTTTTGAGGTTAGGTCATACATATAATAGGCGAGTTTTGTTTATTTTGTGAATTCTGTGCTTACTGAACTCCATAGACTGGGTAGGTAGGTAAAATTTATTTTAAACAAAATTATTTTATAAAGTTTCTTTTGTCAGGAAAAACCTAACCTCCAAAATTTTGTGTCCCTCCTAGCAAAACCCAAAGTGCACTCGTATGCCATAGCAAAGCTTTTGTGAACCACAGAAACAGAGGAATCAGGAAAGGCTTCCCAGAACGAGGACTCTGAGCCAGAAGTGGGAAAGACAGGCATTCCAGGCGTGGGTCACAGCTTATACAAAAACCTAGAGACCCAAGTATTGGCTTTGGGGAACAACAGATAGGTCAGTTTGCCTGGAACCAGGCTTATGGTTAAAATTTCAAACAGCATCGTGAAGAGTTGGACAGGACTGAAACAACAGAAACGAACCAGATCCCGCTCAGCTTCAAATTCTATTGTTGGTCACAAGCCAAATCAAGCCATGGTGATATATTGAGAGCCTATTCCATGGAAGGCCTGTCACTATTGGGAGAACAATAGGAGAATCCACTGCCTCCTCCCCTAAGGAATTTCTCATCTGGATGAGGGGTGGGGTTTTGGGGGGAGAGACAAAGCCTACACACATGAATCCAGTTGTGGTGGGTGAAAAATCTAGGGCTTAGCACACCTGGGCTCCAGTCTCAGCTGTTCCACACCATTGCCTCTCTGGGATATGGGGCCACCTGAAAAATAAGGGGGTGGGCTAGATTGTGATAATGACTCACATTTTTAGAATGCCTTATCAAGGTATACCTCTTAAAATACTCTTCAGGGGCTGCTAGGTGGCGCAATGGATGGAACACTAGCCTTGGAGTACCTGAGTTGGAATCCAGCCTCAGACACTTGACACTTACTAGCTGTGTGACCCTGGGCAAGTCACTTAACCCCAATTGCCTCACCAAAAATAAATAAATAAATAAATAAAAATAAATAGATTGAAAAAAGATAAAATACTCTTCAGGTTTTCTGTCGCAATGCTGTGTTTGTCTATACCAACTCCTCATTCAAGGATGATAGGCAATAAGAGGGTGGGAGGCATAGGACCCCCTTCCCCAAGGGTCTTAAAGAGAAGCCAGGAGTGGAGATGAGGAGGAAGACCTTTCCAGGCTTGGGGATAGAACTGGGGAACATGCCTGGAGATGGAGCATCTGGTGTGAGGGGGCCAATGTCACAGGATCTCAGAGTACTCACTTTTAAGCCTTTCATCTGCGGGGTTTTTTTTGCCCTTGACATATTGTATTCATTTTGTTTCTGGGATTAAATGATGCCTAATGTCCTTTCCACCTCGAATATCCCATGCTTGGCCCTTTTTTCAGTTGGAGACTGATCACAGTCCGGGGTGGGCGGGTCTGACGTCTAGCCCGGGCCGCAGAATGTGGGAGTATCAGCTCCTAGGACACCAAGGCCAATGGGGCTTGGGGATTGTTTTCCCTGACGAGGGCCGTATCACAGCGTGGCTGCTAGCAGATGAGTCAGCAGTGTGATGTGGCGGCCAAAAATGTAATGAGACATCAGGTTGCTTGGCTCCCAGGATGAGGGAGGTGATTCTCCCCGCTCGACTCCTCCCTGGGCAGGCAGCATCTTCATAAGGCAATGACAGGTGTGGTGGGGAAGCTACCCTTCTGATTGCTTCAGGAAGAAATACTTACACACGTCATCAGGGGAACGAGCCGGCTGCCAAAACGAATCCGTTGTGGACCTGGATTCCCAGAGTGCCTGGAAGACCTGGGTTTGAGACTTGTCTCCGATTCCTTTGCCCGTGTGACCATGAGCAAGTCACTTCCCCTCAGCATTTTCGGCTATGTTGCAGAGCAGGTGTTGACCTGCTCGGGTACATGGGACTTTCCTCACTTTGTAGTTCCCTACATCAGTGAAGTCAGAGGTCCAATCCCCAACGCTAAGGGGAATCACAGGGTATTAACAAGGCTTTTCAACATATTGATGATTCGTTATCTCTTCCTTGCTTTCTATGACTCCAAGTTGTGGGAGGAGAGCGTCAGTTGGATAGAGGCATCAAGCCTAAATCTATCTATCTGTGGCTTCCACCCATGATTCCTGGGGGTGTCCTCCGGCATGATAGAGAACAAAGCAAATACTTCTTCAGCTGGTTGGCCTTTATCCTGCCCCTCCTAAGTCTTCTCAACTCCAGGCTAACTAGCTCCAGCCTGGTAGCCCTCCTCTGAACCCTCCCAGCGGCTCTGGTGCCGGAACCCGAACACAGATCTCATGCTGTGATCTGGGGGGGGGGAGTACAATGGGATTGTGGCCTCCTTATTCCCCCGGACACTTCCATATCCCTGGAAATCCTGCCTCCCAGACTTAATACCCTCCAGGACTGCATTCACTTTCAAAGCATTGTTGTTTACTCAGGTGATGCTACACAATTGTCCCGGGAAAAGCCCCACCCTTGGGACTTCACCTTCCTTGTTCCTAGTTCCAGAAGCAGGTTTAGTGCCAACCCGAACAGGTGGGACCTTCAGGTTTACATTCCGTTCTCTATCTACCTGATCGCATTGGATCCTGGTAGGGCTGCAGGTGTGATCTCCATGTTCCTGATTCCAAAAGCCTTAGGGACTTGCTCAGGATCACATAGCTAGGAAGAGACACGGACTGACATTTCTATAGGGTTTGACGGTTTGGAAAGCATTTTACACCCTCACACACTCTGTGAGACAAGTTCTATAGGTTTTATCTACTGTACAGATGAAGAAACTGAGGGAGGGAGGGAGAGAGAGAGGGAGAAGGAGAATGAGGAGAGAGAGTGAAAGAGACACACACACACACAGAGACACACAGAGAGACAGAGAGACAGAGACAGAGATAGAGAGACAGAGACACACACAGAGAGACAGAGAGAGACAGAGACAGAGAGATAGAGAGACGGAGAGACAAGAGAGAGAGAGAGAGAGACAGAGAAACAGACACACACACACACACACACACACACACACACACGGGGGGGGGGGTGGCGTGAAGTGACTTCTACAGGGTCCCCAAGCTAGTCTATCAAGTGCAATTCCAACAGAAGTCTTCCTGGTTCCAAATCTAGTTGCTTTTCTAACCTCCAGGCTATGCTGCTAAATTCAAAGATCACAGGACAGAACAGGAGGGAATCTCAGTCCAACCTTTTACCTCTTCAAGCATCCCAGCTATATCATCAATAAGTAGGCGAAGGGGATAATCATTAATATAGCACCTACTTTTTGGTAGGTGCCAAGTGCTTTTACAAATGTTATCTCCTTTGACCTTCACAACAGCCTTGCAAGGTAGATGCATCTATTATCCTTGTTTTTCATATGGGGAAGCTGAGGCAGACGGAAGTGAAGTAACCTGACCAGTGTCACACAGCTCAGAAGTGAGGCTGAATTTGGACTTAGGTCTTCCCGACTCCTGGCCCGGTATTCTGGTCCCTGTTTTACCAGCTGCCTCTGGAGTAGCCTTCACTAGTCCGCTTGAAGACCTTTGGAGGAGGAGAATCCTTCCTCCAGAGGAACGGAATCAGCCCATGAGGTCTTTGGAACAGCTGTCACTTTTAGGAGGTGTTTTCTGACATCTTTAAGCCTCAATCTTCTACCTTTTCCCCCTTCCCTGATTGTTTGGGGTTCTACCTTCTGAAACCAAGCAGAGCAATGCGACTGCCTTTCAGGTACTTGAAGGAAACCATCCTATTTGTCCCGACTCTCCTTGGAGTTAACCGGTCCTAGGTCCAGGGAGACAGATTTCAGCTGAACATAAGACAAAAATGGCCTCCCAGAGCTTTCTCAATGTAAAGTGGGGCATTATATTAGGTAGTGAGTTCTCTGTTACGGAGTTATGCAGGTCGAGCCTGTATGACCATTTTTAGGGGAATAAAAAAGATCTATCCATCAGGATGAGAGTTGTAAGTTTTTCAGTCATTTTTCAGCCACGTCAACTCTTTGTGACCCCACTCGGGGTTTTCTTGGAAGAAATACTGGAGTGATTTGCCATTTATTTCTCCAGATCGTTTTCTAGATGAGGAAACTGAGAAAAATGAAGTGACTTGCCCAGGGTTACCTATCTAGTAAGTGTTTGAGGCTGGATCTGAACTCAGGGAGATGAGTGTTCCTGACTCTTGGCCAGGCACTCTGTTCGCTATGGTGTCACCTAGCTGCCCCAATGGGGGTTGGACCCTTCCAACTCTAAGATTTTGTGATTGTCTAGTTAATTAGCATGGCTAGGGCATCTTCTGAAAAGTACAAGAAGAAGAGGCGGCTAGATGGCGCAGTGGATAGAGCACCGGCCCTGGAGTCAGGAGTACCTGAGTTCAAATTCCGCCTCAGACACTTAACACTTACTAGCTGTGTGACCCCGGGCAAGTCACTTAGCCCCAATTGCCTCACTTAAAAAAAAAAGTACAAGAAGAAGATACTAGAAATCAGAATCAAACAATGCCAGAGAATCCGGATTCGAACTCCAGTCCCTGACTGCCTCTGTGACCTTGGGTGAGTCATTAGTTAGTTCTCCGTAAAATGAGGTTGGGCTACTTGCACCAAGACTCCTTCCAGCTGCAGATCCTGTGATCTCATTCTTTTTCCATCCTGTCTGCCACTCGACGGCAGCCTCCAGAGGGGTCAAGCTGCTCCCCGGGGCTTTTCACAGCCCTCTGAAGTCAGAGGGTGTTCCGAGCCCAGGAGGACATGCCCCTCTGGCTCATGTTCTGCTCCTCCTGGAAGTGTCTGGGGCAGCTTGGACTACATGGGGATGGGTCTGGCTGCTCGTCCCAGTGTGGCATGCTTGGTATGATCCATGTGCCACAGAGAACTAATCTGCAGGGTGTGGCACTGTGGCATTTCTCGGGTACTCGTATTTCATGGAGGTTAGAGCTCCGTCTGTGGCAAGGGGAGGGGGCTTTCTGTGATCCAGGGCTTGAGGTCAGACCATGGTCAAGGTTAAGGCTCACCCATGGCAAGGACTTGGGTTGGGGTCAGGCTGTGGTCAAGGGGTGGGGGCAGTGAGTGTAAAGTAGACAAAGTGAGAACTCAACCTGAATCCCATCCCTTTGGTTTTATGTTCCTAATCTCTGAGGCTATGGAGCTGGGACGGAGATTAGAAACCCACAGCCTCATTTTAGAGGAGGCTCTTCCCTTGGTGATCCTTCTCCCAAGGACCTCACTCATGTTTGAGCAAACTTTTCACCCTCACTATCTCCCGAGAGCTTCTCATCTCTAGGGGTCCCTCACACCCCCTGGGTTCCCTTCTCTCCTCCCTGCAATATCTCCTCCCTTTCCTCTTGTTTCCTCCCACACACTGCATTCCTTCCCCTTCGTATTCTCCCCCTGGTCAGGGACTCATTGTGAACAATGCCAGGTCCATATCCCCAACCCCTGCTGCCCCTGCTATTTCTGGGATGGGTGGAGGGTGAAGGCAGCTCCCTGCACCTGCTCTCCTCCCAATCACCCTGTGCGGCAGGTTGTGTCAATATCGTTACCCCCACTTTACAGACGATATTGAGGTCCCACAGCTTGATTCCGGGTCTCTTGGCTTCCAGTCCAGAGCTTATCTCATCACACCACGCCTTACCTCTGTAATAAACAGCTCACTTCCTAGAACACTCTGATCGACTCTTCAGAAGAGCCCAGAGGGGTCAGTAGGACAAGTCCCACTCTCCCATTGTACAGATGAGGACACTGAGGCTCAGAGACATTCGGTGATTTGCCCACAGATGTGTTCTCCCAGCTGGGAGGCAGACTTTCTTGCCTAGCGCTTATTGTACCCCAGCCAACCCAAGTTTGTGGTTGTCTCTCAGGTATGATCTGATGGGTCCTGGGGCAGGACTCTCCTTGCCCCCAATACATTGCCCCAACAGGTGCCTGTAAGTCTACCATTAGAGCTCCTGCCCTTTGGGTTTAGGAAAATCCCTTAGGAATCTTTTGGGAAATCCCTAAGGGATTTCCCTCTCTAGGTGTCTGCCCCACCCCCACTTTTTTAAGGCTCCTCTTTCAAATACAATTTTCTCCTACTCCTACCCCATCTTAGGATAGGGAATGTCAACACAGAGTAAGTTTCTTGGGGGCAGGGCCCTCTGTAAATCCCTAGCTCTAGCACAGGTCCAAGGCACAGTGAACATTTAATAAATGCTTGGCAAATGAGTGAAGGACTTGCCCTTTCTCTGTGCAGGGAGAGTGGGACGTTGGGGAGGTGGACCCCAGAGCCAGGCCCAGACAGGAGGAAGTCAGAAGAGCTTCCCTGGCTCATCCTTCCCCTTCCAGCTCCAGCCTGGGCCTTTATTCTCGACTCTGACTTCGCTTGGTACAACGGCAGCTGGGACCCCGCTGTCTCCCCGTCAATGTCTCAGTGTGTTCAGGGTGTAAAGGTGGTGTGTGTGAGTGGTGGGGGTGGCAGGGTGGCTGCGGGGCAGGGTCCTCTTGTGACTGGTACCCGCTCAGGCGGGCTCTGCTTAACCTTCCGGACAGAGCCCTCTCCTCCAACCCCTCCCTCCCCCACTGGCGCCCTAGGAAGCCCTACAAAGCTCTCATTGAGAAGACCCTTGGGCTTTACTGCACAGGGGGACAAGAGACAGTGAGTTCAATGTTCTCCCAGGCAGGGCCCTGTGGAGCTTGGGGGAGGGGGCCTTGGGAACCTGATGATGCTGTTCCAGAGTCAGGGCTGGCCCAACCACAGTGACTGGAATGGAGGAAGGTGAGTCTCGGCTAAAACGTTCCCCGGCACACTAGGTGGCTCTGGGTCTCCAAGCCTGGCCCTCCAAGGGTTCTTACTTTCGTTATCTGCTCTTATCTCTACCCAGGTTAGTATTTTCTTGGGATACCTTCCAGGTGTAATGGGGAAGGCTGGGGCTACTTTTATAGGTGGGGGTAATAAAAGAGAGAGGGCTCCCAGGAGGCTTATTCCCTTCTCTCTTATCTCTTGACTTGCTGTCTCCTCATCCAATGCACCTACCCTGATGCCCACAGAGTCACAGTTTTAGATGGGGAAGAGACCCCAGACACCATCTAGTCCAACCGCCCACCCCGGGGAAGCTTGGTGGCAGAGTGGATAGAGTGCTAGCCTCACCTCAGACACTTACTAGCTGTGTGACCCTGGGCAAGTCATTTAACCCCAATAGCCTCAAACATCCAGGGCCCTCTCTAGTCGTCCTGATCTGTATCTTGCCACTGGACCCAGGTGGCTCTGGAGGAGAGAGTGAGGCTGGTGACTTTGCACAGCCCTCCCTCACTTAAATCCAATTCACGGCAAGTCATGATATCACCCCAACGTCACGGTCCTCTTTTAGAATGAAGGACAAACCACCACCACCAGCCCAACCCCCTCCTTTTACAGATGGGGAGGCAAGCTCACACGATATGGAGGGATATGAAGTCATGTGTCCAAAGTGACATAGGCAGGAATGAGCAGAAGTAGGATTTTGCCAAAATTCAGTGCTCGACAATGCTCAATAAACCTTTCCTTATCAGTTGTGAAAGCCTGCATTGTGTGTTTGTCAGACTTGTGAATGAAAGAGGATTTAGAGCTGAACAGAAGAAAATAAGTATTTATTAAATATCTACTATGGGCCCGGCATGTTATAAATATGGATGCCCACAACAGACCTGGGAGGTAGGTGCTATTATTATATCCATTTTATTATATCCATTATTATATCCAATTATTATTATATCTATTTTGCAGTGGAGGAAGCTGAGGCAGACAGAGGTTAAGTGACTTGTCCAGGGTCACACAGCCAGTGAGCATCTGAGGCCAAATTTGAACTCAGGTCTTCCTGACTTGAGTTCCAGAGCTCTATCCACTGTGCCACCTGACTAAGGGGCTTAGTATACCCTTACTTTATATAGGGATAAACCGATGTGAAGTTCAGTGAACCCAAGGCATCAAGTAGTAGAGGTATATTTTGAACCTAAGTCTTCTGACTCCATATTTCGTGTTCTTTGTACTATACCATGCCATGAAGCTGGGAGATGGTTTCTTTCTTTCTTTTTTTTTTTTTTGGTGAGGCAATTGGGGTTAAGTGATCTGCCCAGGGTCACACAGCTAGTAAGTGTTAAGTGTCTGAGGTTGGATTTGAACTCAGGTCCTCCTGACTCCAGGGCCAGTGCTCTATCCACTGCGCCACCTAGCTGCCCCTGGGAGATGGTTTCTTGATTTTTGTTTTTGTTTTGTTTTGTTTTGTGAGGCAATGAGATGAAGGAGGAAATGGCAAACCACTCCAATATCTTTACCAAGATAATCCCGAATGGAGTCATGAAGAGTCAGACATAACTGAAACAACTGAACACTACCACTACCAACAATATATATTTATACAAATCATGTGAACATGTATGTCCTTTTTTTCCTTTTTTTTTTTTTTGGCAGGTCAATGAGGGTTAAGTGACTTGCCCAAGGTCACACAGCTAGTAAGTGTCAAGTGTCTGAGGCTGGATTTGAACTCAGGTCCTCCTGAATCTAGGGCTGGTGCTTTATCCACTGGCACACCTAGCTGCCCCCTGGGAGATGATTTCTTATACGCTGGATGGCAAACCATGATTTAAAATGCTCTTCCTCGACAGGCCAAAGCGATGGGCCAAATCTCACAAGATGAAATTGAACAGGGAAAAAAAAAGTAAGTCCCAAATTTGGGTTAAAAAAAAAAAAAAACCCCGACATGGTTTTCTTTTGTCTTTGAATTCCCCTCAGTTAAGTACAATGCTGGCCCCATAATAGGAGCTCATAAATGCTGAGCCCTTGATTTATTGATTCATCTCTCATTCTGTTTTAGATAACCCAGGGGCAGAAATTACAGGGAGGCGCGTGATAGCTCCAGATAACAAAAAACTTTCTAACAATTAAAACTGCCCTTAACGAGAGGATGAACTTTGCATACAGTAAGTGCTTAATGAATGCTCATTCATTCTTTCTTGTTAGGTAGTAAGCTCCCCATTGCTGGAAATGGCCAGGCATAAACTGGGTGACCACCTCTCGGGGATATTGTAGTGGCATGGCTGCCTTAGGCGAAAGGCTGGACTAGAAGATAATTGATGTCTGAGATCTGCCCTATGCTCTCATTACTCTATGTGGCACAGAAGAGGAGGGATTGGTTTGGGTGAAGGGCATCAGCATCACGCAGAGAAAGCCAAAAACGAGGAGGAGAGCAGACCCTACAGGAAACGGTCTCACCTTCTTAGTCCAAGGGCAGCACACAGTGGGGTGTTTTTGGTGTCCAACCATGCAATGATCTACAGTCGCCATTCACGGACAAAGCTTAGAGCTTTAGATAAAGACAACAGCACTTAGAGGAGACTTCCCCATCATCCGGTGGAGAAGAGAGTGGGATAATGTGGACCAGGGAAATGAAAGTATTTTCTGAGTGGCTTAATAAGCAATAGGAAATGAGAGGCAGTGACCCAGGGAACTTAACTCTGTTCCATATAAGCAAGAGCCCGGGGAGGAGGGGATCAGCGGGACAATGCCCAGTCTCCAGGTGGGTTCACCTTAATACATGTGGGGGAGTGGGGCAGGGCTGGGGCCATACCAGTCAAATTGTTTTTCCCCAGTATCTACTTAGTATCAGAACCAGGGCTAGAACTCTAGTCTCACATTCCTGGGCCAGTGTTCTTTCCATGACATCACTAGAAATTCCTGGGAGCAAGGAATTGGATGTGAACTTTAGATCAGTAGAGGAACTGGACTTATTTTGGACACTGTCAGAAAAAAAGGAGCAGAATTGCTGAGATTCTTCCGGGCCCTGTCTGGTTCACAGTAATGTGTGTGTGGGGGGGAGGGTCGGGTTAGGGATTGGAACACAAGGAAACATTTGTGGACTATCTGGCATTCAATAAAAAAGCAGCTTACTTAACAATTAAGAGGCAATTCGATGAGTATACAGCACCAATTCAGCTGCAGTCGCCTTCCCTCTGCCTCCACATTTATGTGGTCTGAGTCAGAGAGGTGTGATGCACAGCAGACAGAAGCACTGAGTTCTCTCGCCAGGTGACCAGGAAGTGATTTCAACAGCCTTCCTCCAACTTGGAGTCTTGAGGGTGGCTTCCCTGCCGCTTTAAGGAGAAACTAGCCTAGCCTCCTTGAAACAAATGTGCCTACCTACCACTGATTAGACATGTGGGGTGAACCTGGTCTGCCATTTTCTTCTCCAGGTCATTTGACAGATGAGGAAACTGAGGCAAACAGGGTTAAGTGACTTGCCCAGGGTCATCCAGCTACTGAGTGTCTGGGGCAGGATTTGAACCCATGAGGATGTGTCTTCCTGATTCCAAGCCCGTTACTGCTTCTACCATTGAGATGCCTAGCTGCTTCTAGGTGCCTTCATAGAAATGTGGAAACTAAGAACCAGGGGTAGGTTTAGGGGGTAAGAAAATGAGTTCTCTTATGGACATAGTAAGTTTGGAATTCCTATGGGACATCTGGTTTGAAATGTATACTACTCAGTTTGGGATACTTGATTGGAGTTCTGGACAGAAACTAGGAAGGGAACAAGCATTTATTATCCATCTACTTTGGATTTATTAAGCATCTACTATACAGAGGTTAAGTGACTTGCCCAGGAAGTGTCTGAAGCTGGATTTGAACTCAGGTCTTTCAGCCTGCAGCCTCAGAGTTCTATCCACTGCACCACTGAGCCTTTTCTAGGGCTAGATACAGAGATTTGTGCAGAGATGATAATTAAATCCATGGGAGGGGACAGTTAGGTGGCACAGTGGATAAAAACACTAGCCCTGGAGTCAGGAGGACCTGAGTTCAAATCCAGCCTCAGCCATTTGACACTTACTAGCTGTGTGACCCTGGGCAAGTCACTTAACCCTCATTGCCCTGGGGAAAAAAAGAGAGAACGTTGAGGGCTCTAGAGAATGGTTTCAAATGAGTTTGGGAGGTTAAGTGAGGGTTGTTTCTCTGAAGGATGGGAAAGACTTAGTGAGGGGCCATGAATTCAACAGAGACTGGATGGAGTACGTCCTTATCAGGAGATAAAGGGAGATAACGGTTGGGGGACATAGAGGAGAGAGATCACAGTGAATGGGCTATTTTTTCAGTAAAGTATAAGTCATGGGTTCTTTTGTTGTTTGTCCTTCATTCTTGAAGAGGACCATGACACCAGGGTGATGTCATGACTTGCACGGAATTGGATTTAAGTGAGGGAGGTCACCAACTTCATTCTCTCCTCCAGAGCCACCTGGGTCCAGTGGCAAGATAGAGATTAGGATGACTGGAGATGGCCCCAGCTGTTTGAGGCATTTGGGGTTGGTGAAGTGACTTGCCCAGGGTCACCCAGCTAGCAAGTGTCTGAGGTGAAATTCGAACTCAGGTCCTGCCAACTTCAGGGCCGGTGCTCTATGCACTGTGTCACCTAGCTGCCCACTCATGGTTTTTTCCTGAGAAGGGAAGGTTATTGTCCCCCCCCTCCCACAATTAGCCCTGTTTTATAGATGAGGAAAAAGAGGTTTGGTGATTTGCTTGAGATCACCTACATGTCTGCAGCTGCTTACACACAGGTGTTTTGGGTGCAGGGGAATCCTGGCAATGACAAGGACATGCCCACTGCTGAAATCTGTTTAGGCAAACAAGGTTTAGGACCACATGCCAGGGCACAAGAGGATGCTGGCACACTTACCATACCACTCCTGACAGCTTGAACAAATGACGGACAGCCTGTTAGATCCAGTTTGAATCTGTTGGGATGCGTGGCTTCTCTGAATGCTTGCCCGGCTTTTGGGTGACATCTTCCTGTTTACCCCTTGGGTCCTGTCACCACCCAAACTATAGCCCAGCATAGAAGAAAGGGCTCTGCACTTGTAGTCACAGGTAGTGGGTCTGAATCTCATCTCTTTCACCCCTTGTGTGGCCCTGGGCCAGTCATTTCAATTCTGAGCCTCAGTTTCCCTTTCTGTCAAGTGGAGTGGTTTGACTTGATGATCTTCAAGACCCTTCTAGCTTTGGCATTCAGTGATTTTGTCGGCCATCATATTCTTCTGTAAGCTTGGCCCGTTTCTGGCCTCTCATCCCTTTTTGTTTCTCTCTTCCTTGCTGTTCTCTCCCCAATACTTTCTCCCCTTTGCTCAGAGAACAAGTGGGAAATCAGTAAGCATTACTCCTGGAAAGGACTTGACAGTGTCCTCCCATGTAGCTCAGCTCCCACTGCCCCTGACTGTCTGGAAGACCAAAATTCCCTTCCATAGCCATGGACTGGTGGTAGCCCCCCAGTGGGATGTTCTTGGCTCCTGGGGGGCTGGGCTGACTTCACTTTCACACCTGCATTCCAAATGGCTGCCATGATGACTAGCTACTTCTAATACTTTATGTTCTATTTTTAGTTTAAATTCTATTTTACAGTATTTGTTGGTGGATACATCCTTAGGCGCTATCTTCTGCATGAAGTTCCTTCTGATCTGGGCCTCCTGCTTCTGCCCTCCTTCCCAAACTACCTTGTATTTAACTTATGCTTATGTATTTTATGTTTATGCTATATGTAGCACAGTGCCTGACTCACAAGAAGAGCTGAATAAATGCTTGCCGACTGAATAATTCATCTGTAGGGTGTTCCCAAAGGACAGACACTAAGACTTTTGGGACAGCTGGGATAGACTTTTGGATATACTTGGATATACTTTCCATCTCCCTCATTAGAATATCAGTAGGGATTGTGGGGAGGCACCTGGATGGGAGGCCGGGAGTCAGGGAGACTCATCTTCCTGAGTTCAAATCCAGCCTCAGACACTTAGTAGCTGTGTGACCCTGGGCAAGCCACTTAACCCTCTTTGTTTTAGTTTCCTCATCTGTCAAATGAGCTGGAGAAGGAAATGGCAAACCGCTCTGGTACTTCTGCCAAGAAAACCCCAAATAGGGTGACGAAGAGTCGGACAAGACGAAAGAACAACAAGGGATAATGCCATTGCTTGTGCTTGTATCCTCCGGCCTTGCACAGAGCCTAGTACGAAGCAGGCACAATTGCTTCCTTGCTTGATTCTTTTTATTCGCTCATTCAATAACAATTAGACACCTGTTCTGTAGCCCTGTGCTCAGCATTTGGGAAAATACAAAGTTGAGATGACAATTAATAATAATAATAATAATAATCCTTTATAAAAAGTGCTTGAAAAGTTGAAAGGCTCTTTATCCAAACCAGACTAGGAAACAGATGCAGACAGAGGTAAAGTGACTTGCCCAGGGTCACTGGGCTAGTAAGGGCCTAAGACTGAATTTGAATTGAGGTCGTCCTGACTCCAGGCCCGGCACTGTAGGTGCTGCTAGATTCTCTGTTGCCTCCAACTTTAGCTTTAATTCTCTTTCAGAAAGAACCCCAATATCTCTGCCAAGAAAACGCCAACAGGGTCCTCAGAGAGTCAGACCCACGTGAAACAACCGAAAACCCAGCAACATTCTAGTTACCTTCCCTGTTTCTCTGCCTCATCATAATAGCTCCCATTTATCCAGTGCGAAGCCCTTCATACACATTATAGCCCTTAATCTTTTGTACTTAGAAAGTGCTTAATAAATGTTTGTTGAATTGAATTATTCCCCCAACCACCCTCTTTGGATTTAATCCTCTATATGGCCGGTTTCGTCTCTTAGTTAGAGACTTGAGGCCACACCCCTACCACCCCCTTTTCCTCTGAAGGGTTCTTCCCTTGGGTAGGGTTGATTATCCTCAATTAACTTAATCTTCTCTAGGGGCCAGTGATTTCTCCAACTGGAAGGGGATTGAATGATTCTCTGTGTTGTCAGCTCCCAGCAGGCTTTTGTTTCCTAGACACTTGGGTCGAGGGACGCTTTCTGCCCAGAACACCCGCCTCTCTCTCGGCTGCCTACCCCCCATCCCATGAGTCTCTAACTGAGGGCCCCCTGTGGCCTCAGCTCAGTTGCTCAGAAAGTTTTCTTGGGTGGTTCAGGGCGTACGAGAAACCTGCTAAACAACCTGGTGTTGTAATTATACCTTAAGCCCATTTCAGCAGAGTGGCCAGCTCACTCTTCTAAGCATATACTTTCTTTGGAATCAATCGGACAGCCAACACCCACTTATTAAGGGATTGCTATGTACCAGGCTCTGTCCTAGGCACCAGAAATGCAAAAACAAGTGAATTTCAGAAGCAAGGCATCAGCAGACACGGGGAGGGGATTAGGAAAGGCTCTGTGTTGGGGTCTCAAGAACCATTTTGAAGGAAAGGGGTTCTGCCCTCCCTAAGAGTCAGGCAGGTATTGGGGGGGATCCATTCACTTTTTTTTCATTTTTTAAAAAAATTTTTGCAGGGCAATGGGGGTTAAGTGACTTGCCCAGGGTCACACAGCTAGTTAAGTGTCAAGTGTCTGAGGCTGGATTTGAACTCAGGTCCTCCTAAATCTAAGGCCAGTGCTTTATCCACTGTGCCACCTAGCTGTCTCTATTCAGTTTTGGGGGTCAAAGTTGACCCCCCCATCATAGACTGAAGACTTTCTCCCTCCTCTCCCCAATCCTTATTAATCTTCACCATACTTCACAGTACACATCACACTCCATTTCTCATCTCCTTGCTTTTGCATCAGCTGTGGCCTATACCTAGAATGTACCGTCTCTGTTCCTACCTGGGACTTTTTTTTTTTATCCCTGGACTCCTTCAAGACTCAGCTCAAATGCCACCTTTTACGGGAGATCTTTTCCCAGTCACTTCCTCCCCCCCCCTTGCTTCTACTACCTTCTACTTTCAGATTACTATCATGAATATCTCCCCTCTGCCTGGTTGCCTGAGCTCAGATCCTTATTAGCTGTGTGACCTTGTGTCAGTCACTTAGCCTCATTTTTCCTTATCTATAAAGTGGGGATAATAATAGTTCTTACCTCATGGAGTTGTGAGATTCGAATGTGATAATGTGTCGAGTGCCTTACAAACCTGAAACATGATGTAAGTGCCAACTATCCTTCTTATTCTTATTTGCATGGTCTCCCCTATTAGAATGCGAGCTCCTTCAGGGAAGGGCATGCTTGGGTCTTTCCTTGTATTTCCAGCGTGTCAGTTCCTTAACAAAGGTTTGCTGATTGATTTCTCCCAGCGCCATGGAAGGGGGAGGAATGAAAGCGAATTAGAGAGACAGAAGAGAGGAAGGAGAGGAGGGAGAAGTAGGTGATTAGTGGAAAGAGGGAGGAGGGGATCGGTGAGGAAGGGAAAGAGAATAATTCAATCTAATAAACATTTTTTAAGCAGGTGCCAGGGACCATCCCTTGCATTTGGAGGAGAAAGGAGATGGTAGGGGAGAGATTAAAATGGGGGAAAGCATCGATTGTGGAATTGACTAACAAACTGTGGTACATGAAAGTAATAGAATATTTCTGGGTCATAAGAAACAATTAATATGAAGAGTCAGAAAAGCATGGGAAAACCTGAAGTAAGCAGAATGAGGAAACAGTAAGCACAATGTCTACAGCACTGTGAATAGGAAAAACTAAACTAAACGCTATAATTTTTTTCTTTTTTGAGGGGCAATGAGGGTTAAGTGACTTGCCCAGGGTCTCACAGCTAGTGAGTGTCAAGTGTCTGAGGTAGGATTTGAACTCAGGTCCTCCTGAATCCAGAGCTGGTGCTTTAGCCACTTCACCACCTAGCTGCCCCCTATAGCTATCATTCTTACAATGCCATTTAAGTAAATGCCTTTGCTTTCAGTTGATTGTATCTGCTGGCTGATTGTTAGTGAGAAGCACACTGGTGGGGGTTTGTGACCTATATTATTAGATTTGCAGACCCACACAATTACCCCCTAGAACCTGAAAGTTCTGGGATCCATCTGGAGGGAATTTGAGTACAAATTAAAGAAGTACCCCAGAGGAGGCATTACATCAATAAAATAAATGTTTTGAAGGGGAAGAGGGATAAGGAATGAATGACTAGAGAAAGCTGTAGAAAGAACCATCCACTCAGAAGCAGGGAGAATAAAACTACCCTTTCAAATATCGCTCTCGAATCTCAGTTCTTATCCTGAATTTCTGTGGATTTAATTCACGACCCAGAGAGGTTAAGAGGTTTCCCTCAGTTATACAAGTGACAATAAATCCCTTGGTAAGAGCCTCTGAATTCCCTGCTCTTTTTCACCCACCAACTCCGCAGATTCATTTAATCATCCCTCATGTTTAAAGTGCACTTTATGCTTCCCATGCACTTTCCCATCTTAGCTGAAAGGAGGTGGATTCCACCCCTAAGTCAATAATCCTGTGTGATCTTATGACCACAATGACTCACTACAAGAACAGGAGAGCCAAGCTTCCTTTTTCCTAATTTCTCCTCAGAGAATCATCTGTCTGTAATCGTCAACTAACCTAAGAGAGTCAGTAGAAGGTTAAAGGGCTTGGGTTGGAATCCCGACTCTGTTGCTTACTGGTTGTGTGACCTTAGGGAATCCCTTTACCCTTTTAGACCTTGAATTTCCTCATTTGTCCAATGAGGATCATTCCACTCATGCTACCCACCTCAGGGAAGTACTTGGTCAAGCCATACCAATGGGCGTCTCTTCTAGGTCTACAACTCTGGTCCGTGACCTGCACAGACTAGACCTGGAATATCCTTCTCCCCTATGCTTTAAAATTTTTTTTTTATTTAAAAAAATTTTTTTTTGGTGAGGCAATTGGGGTTAAGTGACTTGCCCAGAGTCACACAGCTAGTAAGTGTTAAGTGTCTGATGCCAAATTTGAACTCAGGTCCTCCTGACTCCAGGGTCGGTGCTCTATCCACTGCGCCACCTAGATGCTCCTCTCCCCTATGCTTTTTATAACCCCTGTCTGCCTTCAAAATTCAACTTAGGCACCACCTTCCACATCATGTCTTTTCTGAATTGGAAAAAGAAAAACTTCCCTTGCAGCTGTGGGGAATTCATGTTCCCAACCTCATGAAGGACTTAAGGAACTGATGGGGGGGGGGCGGGGAGGGGCGGGAGATTTGTTCCACAGGGGCAATAGGCTAAAGGAGAGAGTGAAAGAGAAAGTGAAAGGAAGGCTGATCAGTGGGACTGCTTCTACAGGTATCTTGGTGCAGAAGATCTGGGCTAAAGCTTCTGGTTGTACCTACCCCAGCAAGGACAGGGAAGAAGTTTTAAAATAAAGGTCTGCTCTTTCCCCATTTTTTTAAACCTATGTTCGCCTTGTAACAGACATTGTAATATACTCTGCTCTCTTCTTTAAACATTTCCTATATCCTGATTTTTGCTTTAAACATAAGGAGCCCTGTGGTTAGAGATAAATATAAGTTTATTAGGTCAGAGAGCCAAAATTCTGCCTGGATATTAGAAATTTCCTGGGGGCAGCTAGGTGGCGCAGTGGATAAAACACCAGGCCTGGATTCAGGAGGACCTGAGTTCAAATCCAGTCTTAGACACTTGACACTTACTAGCTGTGTGACCTTGGACAAGTCATTTAACCCTCATTGCCCTGCAATTAAAAAAAAATTCCTAATTGGGAGCTCTGAGCTATTGCGATTATGCTATCATATCTGATATGAACTCCATTAAATAGAAGAGGAGACCACGTGGACCCAAGGGCCTTTATACTACCTCTAAACTAAAAGTTAAGCTAATTGTTTTAGCCAGGTGTAGCTGATTAAATCTTCAGAGAGAATAGGGGCAAATAGTTGACTGGAGAAAAGATTACACCCTAAACCAGAGGAATCAAACACACAGCCTGCACCACTTCACAATGCTACTCAAATAGATTAAAATGTAACTGAGAGGGGCAGCTAGGTGGCACAGTGGATAAAGCACCGACCCTGGATTCAGGAGGAGCTGAGTTCAAATCCAGCCTCAGACCCTTGACACTTACTAGCTGTGTGACCCTGGGCAAGTCACTTAACCCTCATTGCCCTGCAAAAAAGAAATGTAACTGAGAAATATTTAATAATAGAACATAGATAGTATTAATATTTGGTTTTCTAAGTCAATTTGTGGACTTTAGGGATGCTGCTGGACAGTTAAGTGGGCCCCATTTCTGTTTGACTTTGATGCTACTGTCCTGAACTACCCTCCAGGGAGAACATAGGAAAGGCCTGGGAAGAATTCAGCTTTGCCTTTATCAAGCTGGAGAAAGGGAGCAGACAGCATCTAATAACAGTCAGCTGACTACATGCCATCGTGACACCCACAGCCACTGGTATTATAGAATGGAAAGGCTAGGTGGTACAAAGAGTTGGAGACTTGCAGTTATAAAGACCTGAATACAAACCCTGCCCAGCCATGTGATCCTGGGCAAATCACTTATTCTGTGCCTCAGTTTCCCTTGATGTTAAATGAGAATCTATCTTACAGGGTTGCTGTGACAATGGAATGAGTTAACAAAGGTAAAGTGCTTTGCAAACCATAAAATGCTACGGTGGGGGAGGGTAGGCAGGCAGCTGGATGGCGCAGTGGATAAAGCACCAGCCCTGGATTCAGGAGGACCTGAGTTCAAATCTGGCCTCAGACACTTGACACTTACTAGCTGTGTGACCCTGGGCAAGTCACTTAACCCTCATTGACCCCCACAAAAAAAAGGTACAGTGGTGGTGGTGGTGGTGGTGGTGGTGGTAATAGTAGTAGCATTGTCAGTGTTTACCTAGCATTCAGTATGTAATTAATAAATTCTGGTTGACTGATTGATTTGATGAGATATATATGTTTATCATAAAGAGTACTAGCATAAAACGTCTTTACAATTCTTCTCCAATCTACCAGCCATTGCCTTCCCATCCCATATTCAATTCCATTTTCATCCCCCACAAGCCCAAAGAATTTCGAATCTCATTCCCTCTTTTGGCTTCTCTCCTGCCCCTATCCCCAGGGCCCATTAGGTTCCTTCTTAGGCTATTACAGAATCTCAGAATGTCAATGTTTCCGGATACTTCAGGGGCCACCTAGTCCAACCGGTTTTTACTGCATGTTCCTACTTTGAGCTTATACTAAATTTGAGTGGATTTAATTGGTGGCTCCCTCTGAACTCATTTTTAAAAATTTCCCTTCTGGCTTCTTCCACACTTTGTCCTTTCTGGAGACTTCTAGTCAAGAACTGGAGCCTTAGGGCCTTTCCGCCCTTGCTAACTCTGAGTTCTCGTGCTCAGAGGAGCATAGATTTAGAGTTGGAAGGGACCCCAGAAACCCTCTGGTCCAACTCCCTCAGTTTACTCAACTGTAAAGGGAATGCTCATGGTGCCTTACCTCCCAGATACTATTTGTCAAGCGCTTTCTAAACCTTAAAGCGCCATATAAATGTTAGCTATTATTGTTGTTGTTGTTGCAAATGGGGAAACTGAGGCTCGGGGAAGTTAGGTATCTTACCTAAGGTTACATAGTGTCAGAGGCAGGATTTGAACCCAGGTCCTTAGACTTTTTCCACTTCATTACTTTTATTCCTGTTTGTTGCCTGGGTCCTTATCTCTATGTTCCTGAGTCCAGGGACTCATGACCTGATCCCAAATCTTGACTCCTCCTTTGGTTTAAGCATAACAATAATAATGCCTACCATTTCCATCGCTATCTACATGGTTCATTGTCAGGTTTGGAAAGCAGGTCACATACTCATCTCAGATGATCCTCCCCATCTGGAGGAGGTGTTGTATGATTTTACAGACAAGGAAACTGAGGCAAGTTGTCTGAGGGAAGAATCTTTGGGTCCTCTTGCTGCCAAGCCCAGCACCCTCTCCATCATGTCACACTGCTGACCCAACTTCATGGGTTGGTTTGGATAATCTTGACCTAAAATCACACCCTGATCCATCCTTTTGCCAGAGCTCTGGGTCAAGGCTTGGTCTTTCTACCCTTGCCCCTTGAGTGAGTTTCTTTTTTTTTTTTTTAATTTCTTTTTTTTTTTTTGAGTGAGTTTCTAAGATGCTTCCCATCCTATCCCCAGACCAT
The DNA here is from genome assembly GCF_019393635.1 of Dromiciops gliroides. NCBI lineage: Eukaryota > Metazoa > Chordata > Mammalia > Microbiotheria > Microbiotheriidae > Dromiciops > Dromiciops gliroides. The sequence continues at coordinate 674,774,084 of NC_057862.1, read as the reverse complement.
ATTTCATAGACTATTAGAGCTGGAAGGGAAGTTAGAAATTATTTACTCTTTCATTTGCTTTAGGAGGAAACTGAGGCCAGGAAAGGGTTGATGATTTAGCTATTTTTTTGTTTGTTTTGCAGGAGAATGAGGGTTAAGTGACTTGCCCAGGGTCACACCCATGGCTTCTGTCTCCTACTGTAGTTATCCATTCCCATTCCCTCACTGCTTCTTGGACAGATGATTCATTGGTATGTTTAATAAATAATATTCAATAATTTCACATTTAATAAATAAATAAGACACATTTGATAAATGTTTATTGATTAATTGAAGTGAAAAACCATGGTTTCCCTAGAGAGATACTCAGGAGATTTCTCAACTGGTTCACTGTCATCCCTGTTTCTCCCTGTTTCTCCCTTACTTAAATGCCCTTGCTTCCCCCTCCCTCCTCTAAGAGCATCAATCAATGGACTCATCAGTAAGTATTGATTAAGAATTGGGGGTGGCTAGGTGGTGCAGTGGATAAGCACTGGCCTTGGATTCAGGAGTACCTGAGTTCAAATCCCACCTCAGACACTTGACACTTACTAGCTGTGTGACCCTGGGCAAGTCACTTAACCCCCATTGCCCCGCCAAAAAAAAAAAAAAAAAAAGAATTGATAGGCCAGGTACTGGGTTATGGATGTGCTGGAAATTCAAAGACAAAGATGAAATCGCCCATGGCATTTCCTTGGGGGCAGGCCCATCCTGTCTCCTCTCCTCCTCTGGAGAGTTTCTCCTTCTGTTTCTTTGGGATGGGAAATGGTTGCACCTCACAGGTTTCCCCTTTCCCTGTTTTCCTGATCCTTCTCATTGCTGTTTGGTAACCACCTTCTTTGTCTTTTCCTTGCTTCTTCCTGAAAACTGACATTGAACTTGCACACTTTCCCCCCAGGACACGGGAGCCATAGATTCTCAGGTCAGCTCTGACATTAACTCCCTGAGTGACCCTGGCCAAGTATCCTCTTCAATAAAATGGTCTGGGGTTAGTGACTGCCCAGATGATCTGTCGGGTCCTCTCACAGTGGTGCTTTTCCAAGGTGGCCCGAGAGATCTTCTAGCACTTTCTGTCAGGGCAGATGTCATCAGCTCAAGGGTTTCATTTCTCTTTTCATCCCGGGTTCTTCCTTGGTTAGCCCTAGGAGCCTGGTCAAATCTTATCCTTTTTTAATGTAATGTGATATTGGGAAATTAGCATCAATGTGTCCTCCCTTGCCACAGATGTTCTGTGTCATTCCCTTTTTATAGGAAGCACCACTCAAGCCTTGTCACAGGGTACTGGATACTTTTTCCTGGGTGTTCCCAACACTGCTCCCTCTTGGTTCTCCTTCTACCTGTTTATCTGCTCCATTCCAGTCTCCTTTGTTGGATAATTATCCACATTCCTCCCTCTAATTGTGGCTATCCCTTAAAGTCCTCTTCCATTTTTTTTTTCTCTATGCATTCTCTCTTGGTGACTTCATTAGTTTTCTTGGTTTCAATGTTCATTTCTGTTCAGGTTCCTTTCAGATTTGTGTATATCACTCTTGTCTCTCTCCAGAACCCTTCTGAGCAACATTGCCTAGCACTTTCTAAGTATTCAATCAGTGTTTGCTGATTGATAGATTACACATTCATGACTTGATTCTCTGGATTTCTTCCCGTTCTGGAGGTACCTCTTCCCTGAGGCTCCACTCTTCTGATTGGGTAACTGCCTATTGGGTCCACTATTTTAGGAGGGGCTTCTACCATGTTTCACTTCACCCACAACTCTCTTCCTCACCAACCGTCACCAACCAACCAATTACTTCCCAGCTCCCCTTTCTGCTTTCTCTATTAGAGTTTAAGCTCACCGAGGGTAGATACTATCTTGTTTGTCTGCATTTGTAATCTTTGGACTAATGCTTTATCTGCCTATGTATGTCATTTATACTTCATAAGGCTTTTTGAGGATTAAATATAGTGTTTATATAAATCTGAAAGTGCTACTCTCACACTAAGATGCATGATGACATCAATTTGGCCGTTGGCTCCAACAAGGAAGAAGATGGCATCCTGTCCTTGCTTTCCTATCCCGAGTGTTCTTATTTATTTATTTGTCCTCCCACAAGCTTGCCAGAGGGAGTCCCCAGAACATGCTGGACCATCAGGGAGCCTTCTCCCTATCACCCCTTGCTTGCTCTTGTCACCTGATGAGCCCAGCTTCTCCTTTTCATCATTGTGTATTGCCCTGATGACGCCCTTTTCTCGGGCTGTTCTCTGACATTCTTCATTCTGTGTTGCCATCTGATCCCATGCACCACGTGCCCCTCCATCTGTGTGCTTCTCCTTTTTAATTCTTCAGAGACTCCTGTGTTCCATAACTCACAGCCCTATGATCACAGGAGGAGAGAACTGGGCTCTTGTTTCTGGGAGAAGTTTGAGCCCCTTAAAGTAACTTGGCAGTTTCCTGAAGAATATTTGGCTGCTGGTGGGGGTGGTTTCTTTCTTTGCACTTTCTGTGCCTGTCACATAGGAGACACTTAATAAATGCTTATGGATAGACAGATTGGGTGATTCTGTTGAATTCTGGGCCCAATTCATGATCCTCCTTAATTCTAGTGCCTTCCCTCTGTTAATTATCTTTGTCTGTACATAGTAGGCAAGATTAGAGTTGTAGTTGTTTAGTTGTGTCCAACTCTCTATGACCCCATTTGGGGTTTTCTTGGCAAAGACACTGGAGTGGTTTCCCTTTCCTTCTCCAGCTCATTTTATAGATGAGGAAACTGAGGCAAACAGGGTTAAATGACTTGCCCAGAGTGACACAGCCTGTAAGTATATGAGGCTGAATTTGAACTTAGGTCTTCCCGACTCGAGGCCTGGCACTCTGTCCACTGTGCCACCTGGCTGCCCTTTTCTCTATCCTAGTTCTACTTATTGGTAGATGACATATATATGAGTAACAGAGGCATGGAGGATCACCGAGCTACACTGTTAAATAATCATCGATTTGTTATCATGTTTCTGGCGTAGCCCCCTACTAAATTAGAAGCTTCATGAGGCCAACGTCCATGCTTCATTCAAGCTGTGCGAGGCCCCATGCTTCATTCAAGCTGTGCGAGGCCCCAAGACATGCCAAGTCAAGAGGGTTTATTAAGCAAGTGCTATGTGCTGGGCATTGCTCACAGTCTAAGGAGAGTAGACCTCAGGCAAACAATGATGCACAAGTATATGCAAGATGGATAGGAGATGGTCACAGAGAGAAGACATGAGCATTGTGGGAAAGATGAGATTTCAAAGAAGCCAGGAAAACTGGGAAGTGAAAGTCAGGACGGAGAGCCTCGCAGGCCTCAGGGACAGCCAGTGAAAATGGCTTGGGTGGGGAGATGGGATGTCTTGTGTGAGGCTGGTGTCACTGAAGTGCAGAATGTATTGAGAGACATAGTATGCAAGAAAATAGGAAGGGCCAAGCTTCTGGAGGACTTTAAAAGCCCAACAGAGGATTAATATGTATTAAAATTTATATTTGATTTTGGAGATACTAGGGAGCCACTAGAGTTTATTAAAAAGAGTCTGATATGGTCAGATCCGTGTTCAGGAAGATTAGTCTGACAGCTGAGTGGAAGATGGAACGGTGTGGGGAGAGACTTGAGGACTATTTCAGTTGTCCAGGCTTGAGGTAATATGGGTCTACACCAGGGTGGGGGCAATGTCACAGGAAAGAAGGAGGCATATAGGAGAAATGTGAGGAAGCCGGAATGAGCAAGACTTGGCAACAGATTGGTTATGGTGGGGGAGAGCGTGAGGAGTTGAGGGCTGGGAATCTGGGGGGTGGGGGGCAATGATACTCTCTGGGCTCCTGTGCTTATCTGCCTGTTGCTGGCAATGGGTTAGCAGCTGTGGCTGGTGGGCCCCTTTTCTGTGATGATTTCTCCCTTCAGTCATTGCCGCAGGGGCTGGGATGGAAGTGTGTCTTGTGGTTTGCGGGATGCTGCTATTCCCAAGAATCTGGGATTCAGGGGCCTGGGCTGTCTCTATCCGGGCCTGAAAGAAGATAGCGGTCAAGGGGAGGGTAGGGATGGTCTGCCTTGCCGGTCACTTGCTGCCTCCTTACTCCCTTGCTTCTAGACTGATGTGTCTGCCCTGTGTGTGACAGTTGGCTGGCACTTAGTGGAGATAGCAGATGGTAACTGAATCTAGGGGGTAGGGTTTTCCCACAAAGTGGGATCTTGAAAAATGTTGAATGAATGACTGAATAAATGCTTGTTTTGTCTTTGTTATATCCCCTCCAAACCTTCCGATGCAGTAATACTATCGTCTTAATCTTCCAAGTGTACAGATCTGACAAAATCTGAACTTTTAAGACTCAGAGCAGGTGTGGTGGGTACATCCCTGCTCTCAATCAAGCAGAGGCCCCTTGTTACCTCCTCTTGTACCACAGTATATTTCTGGCTGCTTCCTGCTTTTTAATTCACAGCCATTCTATCCCCATGTCTCCTATGGTGTGTCTGTCTGGTTTGGGCCGCTTCTCTCTACCTGGTATCCTGTTGGGCCTGACGCGTACTTAGTTTCTGCTCGGGCCCGCTGGTTTGGATTTGATGTTCCAGGTTCGCTTCATCTGCTGTTGGCTTTGTGCCACACTGACCTGCTCTTGGGCCAAGATTGATGGTTGTTCATCTTTCATTTCCTTCTGTGACATGATGTGACCTTAAGTGATCTTAAAAATTGTTGATGCTCTTTGTTTTGGCTTTACCAGCACTTCCCAATAACCTTCCCCTCCCTCATCCCTACCCCCCTTCTACAGAACACTCTTGTCATGAATAAACACAATTAAGCAAAACAAAACACATTGGCCTTCTTTGAAAAGGTATGGCTTGTTCTGAAACTATAGGCCATACTCTCGCTGCTTTATCATCAGTCTTCTAAAGGCAAATATTAATCACTGCATCGATTAGATTTTTTTTTTTTTTTGCGGGGCAGTGAGGGTTAAGTGACTTGCCCAGGGTCACACAGCTAGTAAGTGTCAAGTGTCTGAGGTCGGATTTGAACTCAGGTCCCCCTGAATCCAGGGCTGGGGCTTTATCTACTGCACCTAGCTGCCCCTATCGATTAGATTTTTGAAGTCTTTAGATGTTGATTTCCTATACATTATCATGATTTTCATGCAAATTGCTTTCCTGCATCTGCTTACTTTGTTGTTGTTGAGTCATTTCGGTAGTATCCTACTCTTTGTGACTCCATTTGGGGTTTTATTGGCAAAGATATTAGAGTGGTTTGCCATTTCCTTCTCCAGCTCATTTTACAGATGAGGAATCTAAAGTAAACAGGGGATATGACTTGCCCAGGGTCACACAGCTGGTAAATGCTTGAGGCTGGATTTGAACTCCTGACTCCGGGGCTGGCACTCTATGTGCCACTTTATTTTGTAATAGTTCATGCAAGTCTTTCCAAACTTCTCTGAATTCTCTTAAGATTGGTTTTGTTTAAATTTTTCTAATATATATTTTATTTCCCCCCTCAATTACATGTCAAAACATAAAATTGATTTTAAAATTATGAATCCAATAACTACCAATCAACAAAACATCCCAATATGCCAAGAACAAAAATGTAAAGAAAATCATAAACTTGTGTGATGTTGCAGTTTTTTAAAAAAAGGAAGTATATATTCAATTTAATTTGGTAGTGACAGAATCGTCCAGTCTGTTTTCCCTTTTGTATTTTTCATACGCATCATGTCTTATGGCTCAGGAATATTCCTTTACATTCATGCATCTCAGATTGTTCAGCCATTCCCCAGAAGATGGGCACCCACTTTTCTTCCATTTCTTTGCCCCTACCAAAAAACCCCCCACTGCTGCCATAAATATTTTTGTATATGTGGGAACTTTTCCTCCATCTTTAAGGGTTTTTTTCCATTTATCAAACATTAAATTTTGTCCCTCAGTTTCCTCATCTGTAAAATGGGGGTTAATAATGGCACCTCCCTTCCAGGGTTGTTGTGAGGATCAAATGAGATGTTTGTAAAGTGCTTTATAAACCTCAAAGTGCTAGACAGATGCTATTATCATTGTCATCAGCATCATTATTGTCATTTTTATTATCCCTCCCATCTCCTTTCACCTACTGAAAAGCAAGCAAGCCCCCGCCGTATCACAGAAGCACAATTAAGCAAATCACAATCCCACTATGATCATTTCGGAAAATACATTTCTCCATCATCTCTCTGCCAGGAGTGGGGCAGGGTTCATTCATCTGGAATCGTGGCCAATCATTGAGCTAATCAAAGTGCTTAAATCTTCCAAAGTTCTTCCTTTTTATAATGCCAACATCATCATAGAAATTGTTCCCCTAGTTCTGCTCACTCCATTCTACATCTGTTTGACCTACTTAAGGCCTATGCCCAGTAGTGGTAATGCTGAGTCAAAGGGCATGTACCATTTAGTGCCTTTTTATTTTTTAAAGCTTAATTACGTATTGTTTTCCACAATAAGTGGGAGAATTCACAGCTCCATGACTTAGAATTAGCGCGTCTGTCATCCCGCATCCCCTCTGATGGGAACTATTTCTATCTTTTGTCATCTTTCTTAATTTGTTGGGTGTGAAGCGAAACCTCCGAATTGTTTTGATTTGTATTTATCTTATTACAAGTGATTTGGAGCATTCTCTCACATGGTTTCAAATGTGTCTTAATTAGCTCAAGTCAGCCTTCTCACCCTCCCACCCTGCCCCTTCTCACCAGTTGAGAACACAAGAAAAATAAAACCCTTTCCAAACAAACATCCCATACGGTTGTCGATAGCTTGCATTTCTTCTTCTGAAGGCTACCTTTTTCTGTCCCTTGATCGTATGCCTCATCTGGTGCTTATTCTTGTATGTTTGTCTCATCAATGACTTTGCTTTTCTGGCAAATACAGTCTGTACTCCTTACCCTGAGATTCAAGGCCCATCCCAATCAGACTCCAGGTTATTTCCCTAGCCTTATTTCATGTTATTTGCCTTTTTCAGTGCCCTTTGCTTCTGTAAGGCCTCACTACTCAGAACCCTGAAGATACTGTGCCTCTGCCTACAATTCCCAGAGCTGTCACTAGGTCAGGGTGACCTGAGCTTTGCCCTGGACCATCAAAATTTAGAAGGCACTGATAGTGTATGCGGTCCTTCATGGACAGAGACAACTGAAATTGGCACTACTTAATAAGAGTAATTAGTTAAAATAGGAAGCTCCCAGATGATCCTTCCTTCCTTGAAGCTGCCGCACCCCTGGTAAATTCCTCTGAGGCCCAGCCCTACCCACCCCAAAAGGCAGACTCCCTGGCAGGATTCTGAGGCCGCCACTCCCTGCTGCTTTGCCCTGGGCACTTTTTTATCTTTTTACTTCAGGTACAAAAATTGTGAATTATGACTCTGACCATTCCCTGCTCTTGGACACGAATTTAAGATTGGGATTAATTAGGTTATTATCTTTATTAGGATTTTTGGGGTAGATACATGTATCTTACTGCCAAAACGATGCTGCTCTCCGTGGCAGATAGGTTTAATTTATGATCCTGTGGCAAACTGAAGTCATTCTATGATGACTATGGTGGTGAAGATTCACATTGGACACGTAGGGGACTCAGTTTTCCAACCTTGCATTGGGCCGGCCATTGTCTTCTCCTGGTTTTCTTGGCCAGATGGGCACTGGACAAAATGGTGAGGTTGGGAGGTTTGGACCCATTCCCCTTCTTCATGACACTGTCTGCCTTTTGTATTCCCAGGGTCCTTCAAATGATACCAGTTGGCACATGCCTGATTGGGAGAAACGATATCATTCTGGCACTGTAGTGGCAAGAACACCATGCTGGATTTGAAGTTAGAAAGGCCTGGATTCAAATCCTGTTGCTGATACTTACTTACTGACCATGGGCAAGTCACTTAACCTTTTTAAGCCTCATAGGTAAGATGGAGATGACAGGAGATGACAGGAGTGCCTGCCTACATCATAGTTAGTCGTCAGGCTCAAGGCGGATAATGTAAGCCAAGTAGATGATTATTTATTAAGCGCCTACTATGTGTCACAATGGTCCTAGGTAGCCCCAAGGATAGAGCACTGGGTCAGGAGTCAGGAGGCTCTAAATTTAAATCCTGCCTCAGACGCTTACTAGTTTGTGACCTTGGGCAAGTCACTTAACTTCTGCCAACCCCAATTTCCTCATTAGTAAAATGGGAGCAATAATGGCACTTACCTCCCAGGGTAATTGTGAGGATGAAATGAAATAACATTTATAAAGCACTTTGTAAGTCTTAAGTACTTAGAAATGCTAGCTTTACTATCGTTCTTGTTAATGTTGCTGCTACTGCTGCTGTTTCACGCCTGCATCGTCCTAAAGAAAGGCAAAAAGTGGTCCCTACTCTCAAGGCACTCACTCCTAGTCTAATAGGCACACAGTATAGGCAAATGTATGTAAAGTATATAAGCAGTTGAAAGCAGTAGCTTAATGTAACAGCTAACATAAATGTTAGCAGTTGCTCTGTTTATAGGCTCATAACATTTATTTATTTATTAAGACTCCACTTTAACGATGCCTTTTTAGTGCATCATTTGTCATTTGTCTTCCGTTTTCAAAGAGGACTAATGACATCATAGGGTGATGTCTATGCTCATGCGTGAATTGGATTTAAACGAGGCAGATCCGCGCAAGGTCGTCAGCCTCTCTCTCTCTCTCCCAGAGTCATTGAAGTCCAGTGGCAGGACAAAAGTCAAGACCACTGGTGATGGTCCGAACACAGTGACCTTGAAGTCTTTGATGTCTGACCAAGCTCTAAGCGCTCCACAGAGCCTGCTTCAGCCACCTTGGAGGTGTCGGAACAACTTGTTCTCACCCGCTTGTTCTGCGGGGGGGGGGGGGGGGGGGGGGGGGGGAAGTCTTCACCTGAAGTAGATATCTCCCTAACTCGACAATGGGTCTGAGGCCTGTTGGTTACCCTCCACCTGGTTTAGCCCATCTGGGGAGATGGTTTTACCAGAGTATGGCTGTTACAGATGCTCCTTGGAACCACAGGTGAGAGTTGGGTAGCAGGAGAATGAGCAGGTGGATGAGCAGCCCTGAAAAGGGTTCAGCAGCCCTCACGCTACACAGGTGTTAGTCCTTCCCGAACATCCTATATACTCCAGTACATTGGTAATTTCCTGGGAGGGGCAGCTAGGTGACACAGTGGATAGAACACTTGCCCTGAAGTTAGGAGGACCTGAATTCAAATCTCACCTCAGACATTTACTAGCTGTGTGACCCTGGGCAAGTCACTTAACCCCAATTGCCTCACCCCCCAAAAAAAAGAAAAAGAAAAAGAAAAAGAAAAAAAAAAGAAAACTGTAAACCAGTTGCCACCAATGGGCAGGTAAGCCCAGGAAAAAAGGAGCCTCCAACCCTAGACCACCAATCTTGCTTCTAGCCTGGTTCCCAAAAACCATCATCTGGGGAAGTAACCTCTATGAAGAAGAGACCAGCCATCCCCACCAACTACTATATCTGAGGGCAAGCTAGCCCAGGTGAAGCAGCAAGGCAAGAGAGACAGGTAGTGGCATGTGCCAAGTGACACCACCACCTCCAGTTAGGGATGAATTGCCACCAATAGACAGATATTGTAGCCTCTGACTCTTCAATAAGCACAGCCACTGAAGTCAGGGATGAGAAAGTTCTTGCCGCTAAAAGTTTTTGACATTTTCCAATGGTGCGGCATCATGAAAGGATATGACTTTTACCAGTGGAAATGACATTGAAGAGGATGCATCACCATCTGCCTTGCTGCTGCACCCTAAGGACCATGGGATATTTCCATCTTACTCCCCCCAAATACAATGTGAACTCTTTGGGGGAAGGGTCTACCTCCACTTTTTTATTTGTACCCCCAGTGCTTTGCACAAAGTAAGCATTTTATACTTTTTCATTCATTCATTCATTCATTCATTCATTCATTCATTCATTCATTCATTCATTCATTCATTCATTCAGTTCTTTATTGCTACGTGTCAGGCAAAACATCAGAGTTGTTTGGATTTTCATTTATCTTACTATTCATAATTTGGGGCATGTTTTCAAATGATTGTTTATTCTTGTGAGTCTTCTTTTGAAAGCTTTTCATGTCTTTTTCTGTGTTTTTTTTTTTTTTTTTTGGTGGGGCAATGGGGGTTAAGTGACTTGCCCAGGGTCACATAGCTAGTAAGTGTCAAGTGTCTGAGGCTGGATTTGAACTCGGGTCCTCCTGAATCCAGGGCCAGTGCTTTATCCACTGTACCACCTGGCTGCCCCCAGCTTTTCATGTCTTTTGATCATTTATCTATTAGGAAATGACTAGGTGTTTAATATTTATGTTAATTCCCTATTTATTTTAGATTTTAGATCTTTATCAATGATATTTGATATAAAAATTTTTCCTACTCTACAGTTTTATTCTTACATTTTCTTCATTGCTTTTATTGGTGAGAGAGATTTTTAATATTACGGGGTCAAATTGTCAACTTTGTCTTTAATCTTTTATTTGGTTAAAAATTCTCCCCCAGCCATAGTTGTAAAGAGTACTTGATCTTCATCTCTTTTCATTTTAAAAAATGTCATGACCGTTTATATTCAGATTGGACATCCATTTTGAGTTTATTATAGTATTTGGTATAAGATGACGGTCTAAATTTAATTCATGCCAAGATATTTATCTGTTTTCCCAGCAGTACTAAGTAGTGATCAGTCATGTTTGATTCTTCCTGACCCCATTTGGGGTTTTCTTGGCAGAGATCCAGATGAGGAAACTGGGGCAAACAGGGTGAAATGACTTGTCCAGGGTCACACGAATTTGAACTCAGGTCTTCCTGACTGCAGGCCCAGAACTCTATCCACAGAGCCATCTAGCTGCCTTGGGGTTAGAGCATAGCCTGACTTTAACACAGACTCCCTGTGTGAGCTTGGACAAGGCAAGCTGGTGCTCTCTGGGCATGTTTTCTTACCTGTATAATTAGGGGGTTCTGAGATCCCTTCCAATTCCATCTCTGATATTACGGCCCCTGGTACCTAGCTGAATGCCTGGCACACTCTAGATGCTTATCGAACACTTGCTGAAAGCAGGGGCGTCAGGAAAGGCTTCCTACAGGAGGCGAAACCTGGCCTGGCCCTTGATGGGAGCTAAGGAGTCTGAGAGGTGGAGGTGAAGATGGCCCCCATGCCAGGCATGGGGGTCAGCTTATGCAAAGGCACAGAGGTGGGGAATGGAAGTGGAATTCAGGTAAAAGCAAACAGGGCTCTTTGACTGGACTGCAGGTTGTGGGAAGGGTTGTAACATGAAACAAATCTGGAAAGGGAGTCTATGGCCAGACTGTGCAGGACGTCAAATACCAACCCGAGCAGTCTGTATTTGGGGGAAGAAATCTTAGAGATTTTCTAGTCCACCCACATAATTTTACAGATGGGGAAGCTGAGGCTCAGAGAGGGGAAGTGACTTGCTTATTTGTAAAGGGAGTCTGTCCTTAGGGCCTTCTGATTCCCAGGCTAGTGGTCTTTCTACTTCACCAAATTGCTTTCCCAAATCTCAGGCTGGCCCTGAATCTGGGTATCTGGGAGTGGGGTGGGTGTGGGGAAGGGTTTTATTTTCCCATGGGTTTGTAAAACCTCCAGATGTCATGGCTTCTCTTACTCTGTATCAGAATTAAAAAAAAAAAATAGTAGCGGGGCAGCTAGGTGGCACAGTGGATAAAGCACCGGTCCTGGATTCAGGAGTACCTGAGTTCAAATCCAGCCTCAGACACTTGACACTTACTAGCTGTGTGACCTTGGGCAAGTCACTTAACCCCCATTGCCCCACAAAAAAAAATAGTACCCTTAAGAATTCCTACCCGGGATCCTGGCACCCCCTTAGTCAGGTGATATCAGTCCTTGATATCAGTTTTCTGGACATTCCAATCATGCAGAGTAGCCACACACAGCCTGGAATATGGACTCTTGTGAACACGGCCATACTAGCCCCCCCCCACGCTGTCACCAGCAAAAAAAGAATTCTGAGGGTTGCCCTGCATATGCAAACATAAGAGTTCAGTGGGCAGCCCCAGACCAGAGGGTATGTCCACCACCACCACCCACATACCAAAAAAGGAGGAGCTTCAAGAGTCTCAAAAAATGCCTTTTCTTCCTAGAGTATTTCTTCTTCCCGTCTTCTTGGCCTTCATCCCGAAGGCGGCCTTGGGAGTCTGCCAGGGCATTTTGGCTGTTCTCTCTGTAGTGTGTGTGTGAGATGGAGGAAGGGGGGAGGGGTTGGGGGTGGGGGTGGGGCGGGGACTTGGGTGGGGGGGAGGGTTGCATGGGATGATTTCCAAGGTTCCTTCTAGCTCTAAATGCTTCCCTCCTATCGAGTAAGTTAACATATGTAAAGTGCTTTGCAAACCTTAAAGCAATATAGAAATAACAATTATTTGATGATGATGATGGAAGGGAATAAGTATTTATTATATAGTAATTAGTACTGCCATATAGTGCCTACTGTGAACCAGGCACTTTTCTAAGTTACAATATTATCTCAATGACAAGGACAACTGGCTCATGCTCCTCTGCCTCCATTGCTGGATCCTCCTCCAGATCACACCTTTTTGTTTTGTTTTTTTGCAGGGCAAAGAGGGTTAAGTGACTTGTCCAGGGTCACACAGCTAGTAAGTGTCAGAGGCCGGATTTGAACTCAGCTCCTCCTGAATCCAGAACCTGTGCTTTATCCACTGCAGCGCCACCTAGCGGCCCCCCAGATCACACCTTCGAACCAGAGGCGTCCCTCAGGGCTCTGTTCTGGGTCCTCTTCTCCCTCTAGACTGCTTCATTTGGTGATCTCTTCAGCTCCCTTGGATTGAATCATCATCTCCAGGACTGGTTCCCTCATCTCCCTTTCCTGCCCAAATCTCTCCACTGACCTCCATCCAATTCTTACACCTCCAGCTGCCTTTTGGATATCCAGAAGACATCTTTAACTACATGTCCGGAGCAGACATCATTATCTTCCCCCTTAACCACCCCCTCCTACCTTCCCTGTTCCTATAGAGGACAACAGGTCCTCCCAGTGCCCCAGGCTCAAAACCAATGAGTCATCTTGAATTCACCATCTCTCACCCCCATGTCCAAGTTGTTGCCAAGGCCAGTAGATTTCACCTTGGCAACATCTCTTAAATATTCCCCCTTCTCTCCTCTGACCCTGCCCCCAATCTGGTGCAGACCTTTGACACCTCCCACCTGGACTTATTCCTGTGTCCAGCTGGCGGGTCTGCTGCCTCAAGTCTCTCCCCACTCCAGTCCATTCTCCATTCAGCAGCTAAAGTGATTTTCCTAAACTGAAGGTCTGACGGTGTTGCTACCCTACTCAGTACACTCCAGTGGCTCCCTGTTGCTTCCAGGATCAAATACAAAATGCTCCGTTTGGCATTCAAAGCCCTTAATAACTTAGCCCCTTCCTGACTTTCTAGTCTTTTTTGCTCTTTATTCCCCAAACACTGCTTCCTGATATTCCATGAACGAGACACTCCATCCCTTGGCTGTGGACATTTTCTCTGACTGCCTCCCATGCCTGGAAGGTTCTTCCTCTTATTCTGACTACTGACCTCCAGGGCCTCCCTTTAAGTCCCAACTAAAATCCCACCTTCTAGAATAAGCCTTTCTCACTCCCTCTTAATTCTAGTTCCTTCCCTAATTATTTAATTATTTTCTCTTTATCCTGTACATAGCTCACTCTGTCTATATTTGTTTGCATGTTGTCTCCCCCATTAGACTGTAAGCTTCCTGAAGGCAGGGACTATCTTTTTTTTTTTTAAGTGAGGCAATTGGGGTTAAGTGACTTACCCAGGGTCACACAGCTAGCAAGTGTTAAGTGTCTGAGGCTGGATTTGAACTCAGGTACTCCTGAATTCAGGGCTGGTGCTTTATCCACTGCGCCACCTAGCTGCCCCAGGGACTATCTTTTGCTTCTTTGTATCTATCCCCAGAACTTAGCACAGTGTTTGTCACATAGTAGGTGGTTACTAAATATTAACTGACCAACTGTGGCAACAATGATGATAATGTACCCTTTGGGATTTGGGACTAGATGAGACAAGAGACACAGCTTGATTCACCAAGGTGGCTCAGGGACAGCCGGACAGGACAACAGAAGAGAGAAAGTACTTGGCAGCTCTTTCCAGCCCAGAACACTGGAGGCCCTTGGCTCCCTTCACTAAACAGCTTGGTTAAAATACTGCTTTTATTGTTCTTAAAAAGGACCCAAGAGGCAAATTTTCATCGGAAGGCGTACTGGGCTTGGGAATAAAAAGAACTTGCCTCTTAGGCTAACTGGCTGTTCACTTGGGGCAAAACTCTTCACCTCTAGGAGCCTCAGTTTCCTTCTCTATAAAATGGGCAAGATGATACTTGTCCCACCCACAGGGCTTTGTAAATCTTAAAGCACTCTGCTCTGGGACACTTGTGCGAGTACTTTGGACACAGTTGTATTCTGTACCATGTCTCTGGTATATTCCAGGCAATGTCTGTGCCACATAGCAGTACCGGCAATATACTCCCCGTGGGGGCTGGGGCAGGGGGACGGAAAGCTGTATATTTTTATGAACATGGACAGGAGCATTCCGGGATTTGTCACATGAAACCATCTCTGCCACCTTTGAGGTGGCCTGGAGGTGGGGATTCAGAAGCCGGGGGGGGGGGGGGAGGGAGACTGCCATCACTTTCCATGCCAATAGGAATCCGACATCCATGTGAGATGGCTGAGACTGTAGCCAAGAAGTTGGCCAGGTCTGCCCGTACATCTGGAAGTGCTCATGTATGGTATCCACGGTATTCAGGAGCGAGCAGCTCTATCTGGCAAATGTCTGGTTTTGAGGGAGCCATCCAGTGGAGGTAATATTTCTGCCCATTCCCCAGGCTGCTTTCCTGCTGGGTAGGAAAGGCTTAAGTAAGAAAGGGTGGGAGAGAGAGATGATGGAGAGCCAAAAGCAGGGTTGGGTTGCCAATGAAGAGGGGGAGGGTGTTTCTGAAGGCTGTGGAATGTCTTGGGATGCCACTGGGGAGCCAAGGTGCGGGACAGTGCTGGAAGGATGCAGACTGGCCTGGGCCCCAGATCAGATATGCAGCCAGGTGTGTTGGGAGGAGTTGGCACTTGGGCCACATTCAGCATTGTTGAACCCTGAAGCTTAGAGAGTGGTACCCGGTCTGCCCATCTTTCCAAATCCCCAGGGAGGGATGCCCTTAATTTCCCTCAATTTATTTTTCTTTCTCCATTTCCTCCTCAAATTATCTGACAAACATGACTTCACATAAAGTCAATTTGTAGGATATATAGTAATGAGTGACGATCAGGTCCCTCAGCCCCCTGGTCTTATGGGGGAGACAAAGATTCAGGCACCCATGTTATGGGAAAGTGGAAAAAGCTTTGGTTCTGAAGTCAAAGGACCTGGATTCAGATCCCACCTCTGATGCTTATTACCTGTATGATCTCAGCCAAAACACTTAAGGTCCCTGTGGCTCAGTTTCCTTATGTGTAACATGAAGGGGCTGGACCAGATGCTTGAGGTCCCTTCTAGCTCTAGATCTCTTCATTGGGGGGATATGGGAGGCAGGAAACCATATAACAAACATCAGACTCACAAGAATTCATCGAGAGGCAGGGAAGGGACCAGAGACAAGAGGGGATGGATTGCAGAATGAGCTGGGGCTCATCCAGATAGACTTGCTAGAGGAGAGTGTCCAAATTCAAAGTGAAAAGAAGGCTGAGGGGCAGGATGGAGGAGAGAGCTCAGCAGGACTTCCAGACCAATTCGGGGTGGGGGGGGCGTGGGGGGAGAGCTTCCCCAGGCCAGGAAAATGTGGAGAGAGGACCAGGGTCTGCCCAGCAGGTTTTTAGCCAGAAGTCTGGGACTCATCTGGCTGCCTTCAGCACCCTGATCTCTGGAGGACTGAGTCACCTTGGACAGCGATGGCTTTTTCCATAGCTCAGAGAATTGGGCATCAGCCCATTCTGTCTGATCTCAGGCTTCCTTCAGCCTTTTGTGAAAATGTAGTGATTTCAGGACAGCAAGTCTGGGAGAATGAGGAGTCCCAGGGAGAGTGTGATGGGAAACCAAGGTGATTCACTCTTTCTCTCTCTCTCCTCACGACCCCATCTCATATTTGGGCAGACTTGATGGATGTCTGTTCGATCTTATTCCAGGGATGTTTCTCATAGCTCTGCCTGCCTGGGGGTTATTCTCTTCTTCCACTCCATCTGAATGATCTCCCATTAGAATTCCCTTGGGTTAGTTAACAAAGGCAGGGCGCCGTTTCCAGAAGGTACCTGTGAAAATGCACTTGTTACTTAGGAGGGATGGGAGGATGGGAAGATGGGAAGATGTCCATGAGGTTGGTATTTTATTAGATAAAGTCAGAAGTTTGATCAGCTTAGTGGCAGGCTGACTGGGGAGCTGAATCACACAATAATACTTGGAGGTATGTCTGAGCCACAGAAAACAGCAATACCTTGGCCAGGTCTGAAAGTGTATACCTCATTCTCTACCTGTGGTCCACCACTTCTTTCTTGAGATATAGGAGGTACGTTTTGCCATTGGGCTTCTTCAGATCCTCAGATGGACATTCAGATCCTTGACTACATAGGTATTGACATAATAGTAATAAATATGTGTTGAATATAATAAATATGTATTAATTGCATATACATATACAATACACACATACACACACATATATGGTAATTTATGGTTACAAAGCCTGTCACGCACATTGGTTTGTGTGCTGTGAGGTAGGTAAATGTAACTTACATTTCTATACCCCTTTAAGGATGTTAATAAACTTTCTTCATGGAAACCCTTCAATGTGGCCACCCACAAGAACCCTGAGAGAAAAGTTTTATGGAGATTTTTGTCCTCTTTTATAGATAAGGAAGTGGGCTCCTAGAGATGGTCAGTCAGTCAACAAGCATTTATTAAGCACAGGTGATGAAGATCAAGGAAACCCCCCCAAAAACCAAGCAAAACCCCCCAATCCCAACTCTCAGAGAGCTCACAGTCTAAAGGGAGAAATAGCTAGATACATACAAAGAAAACTGGGCGGACGAACAGGAAGTGCTGGCAGCAGAATATGAGGATTGCTGTTGCCTTTTTAGAGATAAAGAAACTGAGGCTTATAGAATGGAAAGTGAGGTTGCATTGGGTCACAGAGTCACTGTTTGTCTTTCTGTTGTATTTCTTCTTTCCTGCCCTTAAGTGAAGGAGTATGGGACTGAGCTGTGCCCTAGTCATCTTCCAAAGGTCTGGAGAATCAGTAGCCAGAGCTAGTGGAGCTTGGAGCCAGGCCACAGTTGGCCGCCCACCATCATGGCCATTGTAGGGTTGAAAGGAATCAAGAATTAGCTGAGCTCCTGTTTTGGGATCCTTGGCCTAGATTTAGAAACTGTGGGGGAGATCAGAGGAGATTGTGAGAATGGATGAGTTCTCCAAGGGAGAGAGAGAATACAGGAGTCTTAGCCAATGCCTAATTACTTTTTTGTGTTTTTTTTGTTATTGTAGTTTTTTTGTGGGACAATAAGGGCTAATTGACTTGCCCAGGGTCACACAGCTAAGTAAGTGTCAGGTGTCCAAGGTCAGATTTAAACTCAGGTCCTCCTGAATCCAGGGTCAGTGCTCTATCCACTGCACCACCTAGCTGCCCCCTCCTAGTTACTTTAAAAAAAATTATTTTATTGGTAGAAGGATCTCCCAATGAGAAAACTCCCTGAACCAATATTGATTGGCACTTGGTCTGCAGCTGTGGCCTTAGAGAGTTCCCTAGGGCACTTCTCCATGGCACTCAGCTAGTACGTGTTAGAGCTGGGATTTGAACCTGCTATTCCAAAACCAGAGCTATTTTCATTACAGATAGGACATCAGAGACCCAAGAGAATGCTGAGACCAAGGGCAGAGAATCGCAGCATGCCACGTGATCCATCACAGAGAGAATGCACAGTTGATGCTAACAGCCCCTGGATGGGCACCCACCAGCTGAGACGGTGACTCAGGGCAAGGTCAGAGAATGTAGAGCCCGTCTGGATTTGGACTGCAGCCTCCTGGGTGGTCTGGAATGAATCACGCCACTTCTCCTTTTCTCCCTCCTGTTCCCCTAACCCCCCACCCCCATCCTTGCTCTCCCTCCTGGAAAAAGCAAGGAAAGTCACTGCTCCCAGATGTGGCCTCCAGATGTGGCCCTGGCTGGGGTGTGCCATTGCTCCCCTGGGGGCTAAAGGCTCCCAGGTCAGATGGAACAGCTGCGTTCCCACCTCCCCGGCCACCCCAGCTCCAGCATCCCCTTCTCTCTCCTCCTCTCTGCCTGTGACTTCGCCAGCACCAGGAAGTCCATAGGTAAACAAACATATTTGGCTTTGCAGAGGCCTCTGGAGCTGGATAAATAAATAAAAAAAGGAGAAAGAAATAAGCCAGGGGGTGGGGCCGACTGGGCTTTGTTCCGGACGGGAGAGAACTCATGCCTTGCCACCTGGGAGGGGCAGGGGAGTCCCAAATGTTGCCGGGCCCCAAGCAGTTCCATCCGTTGCTTATTGGGCACTAAAGGGCCGTCTGCTGGCCTAGAGAAGCCCAGTCAGTCATCGTGGGCTTTGGGGCTCCTGGGGAACCAGGGAAGCCCCGCTGGATTCCGACTCCAGGGGGCCTCACTTTGGCTCTTTGATAACTGGACCCTGGAAAAAACAGATGGGAAATTGTGCCGGGCTAATATGAGAAGAAGTGGGGAGAGGGAGCCCAGTGTTATAAAAAACACATGGAGGAGCCCAGGTGCTTCAGGGAATTCTGTGATGACTGAAACGGACGCTCCCGTGTTCCTTCTGTTGGAGGCTGCCTCCTCTATTGTTTCCCCTGTGTTCTTTGACAACAATGAGCTCTGGGAGAGGCCTAGTAGCTGTGAGACTCTGAGCCTAGGATCCCTTCCTGGATGCTCTATTCTCCTCCCATTCAGATGATTCAGGTGCCATAGGCACAAAACCTTGGCACTGAGAGGGACTTCAGCGACCATCCAGCTCACAGCCAGGACCCCAAGGAGGCTGCTACATTTCCCTTGGAAAGCCTCCAGGGAGGGGCCACCCACCACTTCTGCTTTGGGACTGTTCTTGTTGCTGACACCCCCACCTCCACCCCACCAAAGCAAGCCTTCTCAGCTTCTACTCAGGGCTGCCCTTTGGGGTCAAACAGAACAAATCTACACCCCATCCGGGGGGCAGCCTCTCCAAAAGGGGGTGTGCTGGAGCCAGTGTTGACCAGCTCCCAAGAACCGATTGTTACAATTTCAGGATGAACCTTTTAGACCTTGGAAATTGGCAAACCATACAAATCAGAGCTTGATTTATCATTTGGTTGGGGAAAAATGAGACTAAATCAGATGGAACTTCAAAGTATGTTGCTGATACTTCCCTTCTCCCCCTCCCCTTCTGAAGCCAGTTGTTAATTATTTACCAAAAGACTCTTCCTTTCATATAATTGAAGAAATCAGTCCTGTTAGAATCCACCTCCACCCAGCCTTCTCTCCAAGTCAGACATTCTCAGTTCTTTTACTTGGGGGGTGGGGGTGGGGGTGTCTTAACCTGAGGTCTGTGACCTTGGTTTTTGTTTTTTACATCATATTTTGATAACTAGACTTCAATTGAATTGGTTTTTTTATAATCCTTTGGATTTTGTTTTATGCAATTAAAAACATTATTCTGAGGACTCCATAGGATTTACCAGACGCCACCAAAGGGGGCCCATGACACAATAGAGAGTCAAAACTTTTGCTCCAACTGATCCCTGTTTGGCTTAGCCCCAAGCCCCTTCATCATCTCTGTTGTACTCCTTGAAATACTTTCTAGTGCATTAATGTCCTTCATCAAACATTTAAGTGCCTTTTACAAGAGTGGCACCATCTTAGGGTTTGAGTATCCAAAGACAAAAATGAAATGGCCCCTTGACTCCAGGAACTTACTTTCCATTGGAGAGAACCAACACGTATATAGATTAGTAAAGAAAAACTATAAATGAACAAATACCAAGTAATGATTTTGGTGGATGAGGTATTTATATATTTTTTTGTATGTCATCTCCCCCATTAGCTTATAAGCTCCTTGAGGGGAGGGATTGTCTTTTGCCTCTTTTTGTATCCCCAGTGCTTAGCACAACCTTACACATAGTAGGTGCTTAATATGTTTATGGAATTTTGAATTGCTTATTGAACTGAATTAGCAAGTGCTTTAAGTACTTATTATGTGGTATGAACTTGATGTGGAAATTGTGGAAAGGGATTGGGTAGGCAAAGTATTTTGTAGCACTATCAGTATCCAAAAAATAAAAAGAAATATATGATAAAGATATCTAAGCAGTGAAAACAAAAAAAAAATACCCCCAACCCATATTATCTCGTCTGATTCATGGGAAGAATGTGCTTTTATTTCTCTTTTTTTAAAGTTGAGGAAACTAAGGCATCTAGATTAAGTGACTTGCTCAGGGTCACACAGCCAGGCAGTTTCAGAGGCAGCATTTGAACTCAAGTCTTCCCAACTCTGTTTGAAAACAATAGAGAGAAAAAAAAAACAATAGCAGGAGGGCCAGTAATTACACTGGTCTTGCCCATCCCACCAAACAGAGGGCTCCCAGAAGGTGCCCTGGAGGGTGGAGACCCTCCAAATCATGACATTTGAGGATTTGTTTGAAAAACATTTACTTTGGAGACAAGAAGACCTCAGGGCACTGTGTGTGAATTATGTCTCCAGTACATGAAAGGCTTTCCTGTGGAAGAGGAATCCTATTTGCTTTGCTTAATAAATGTTGATCGATTGATTGTAAAAATCCCAGGGTGGGGGGGGCAGCTAGGTGGCACAGTGGAAGCACCGGCCCTGGATTCAGGAGGACCTGAGTTCAAATCCAACCTCAGACACTTGACACTTACTAGCTGTGTGACCCTAGGCAAGTCACTTAACCCTCATTGCCCCACTTAAAAAAAAAAGATCCCAGAAGGGGAGATTTTAACTTGAAGTCAGGAAAAGCTTCCTGATAATGAAGAATAATCAGAAGATTACTACTCTAGTAATTAGCATTTATGAAACACTTTCAGGTGTGGGGACCAATTTTGAATTGGGAGTGCTAGCTAAGAGGCTTGCCACAATATTGGGGCAAGGAAGGAGACCGGCAGCCTCCCTCAAAACAGAACAAGATTTATTTTAACAAGAACGAACTTAAAAAAAACAACACAAACAGGATCAGTAGGATCAAGGGAAAGGAAATAAAAATGGGGAAAGGGAAATTATAATACCTGAAAAATACCACTGCCCAGGAATCAGCTGAAAATTCGCAGCAGAGCACAGGTCGCTTTCCAGCTTCCACCCAGAATGCCCAATTCTCCTCCCCCAAACCTAGAAACACCCCACACAGTCCCAGCCAATGGGATGGCCACTCTGATAGTCACATGACTGCCCTCACTAGGCTTCCAATCATTATAATTTTGCCAGGCCCATGTAGGTGTTGGCGAGTGGTGATGACGTGAGGTGCCAGAGCCCTGGCAACAGCTACAACCAGTGGGTGGAGCACCTTGTGGTTTGCGGAGCCCCAGGCCAGTGCTCACTGAGGCATAAAAACCTCAAATAATAATTAATTCTTTACATAGGTTTGCAAAGCACTTCATGTATGGTATCTTATTTGATTAGAGCTTTCCCAGAAGGTAGTGAGTTCCCCATCACTGGAGGTCTTTGAGCAGTGGCAACATGACCATTTGACCCATAAGGGGCACTTAATAAAAGGAAAGGCATCTAATAAATAATTGTTGGGTTCAACTGGATTTGCTTTAGAATGGTGTGGACTTGGAAGTAAAAACTCAGCCCCTAATGGCCTGTGGGCAAGTCTCTTGATCTCCCCCAGCCTCACTTTCCTCCTCTATAACATAAGATTGCTGGCCTCTATGTTTTGTTTTGTTTTGCAGGGGAATTGGGGGTTAAGTGACTTGCCCAGGGTCACACAGCTAGTAAGTGTCAAGTGCCTGAAGCTGGGTTTGAACTCAGGTCCTCCTGAATCGAGGGCCGGTGCTTTATCCACTGCACCACCTAGCTGCCCTCTATGTTTTGTTAATAGTATGTGGGTTGTTATTTGGATACAAATAAGAACACAGTGAGCCTGGCAGTGCAAAGGTCTTGGTTGCTTTAAACACATTCTTCCCATTCAGCTTTGACTTTAGGATTGCTGATAATCTCCAGGCATTTGGCCACAGCTTTCTCTTTGCTATCTCTCCTTATCTCCAGTATTTTGCCTGGAAGAGGCCAAGGTGATTGTCACTCTCATCCATATTAGTTCAGTGTTACCTCTGAATTCCAACCCGAAGCCCTCAGACTGTCCCTTCATGGCATCCCTTGAGAACTTTACATCTCTTGAATCAAGAGACAGCAAGGCATAGCCATGCTGTGTGATCCCGGGCAACTGAACCTCTGAGATCTTGTAAAAGGAGGAGTTAGACATCCTGTAAGGTTGCTTCCACTTCTAAATCTATGACCCTATGGTTTTTAGTCAGTCATTCCCAACTCTATGACCCCATTTGAGGGGTTTCTTGGCAAAGATAGTAGTTTGCCACTTCCTTCTCCATCTCACTTGGCAGATGACGAAAGTGAGGTAAACAGAGTGAAGTGACTTGCCCAGGGTCACACAGCTACTAAGTATCTGAGGCTGGATTCGAACTCAAGAAGATGAATCTTCCTGGGGCAGCTAGGTGGCGCAGTAGATAGAGCACCGGCCCTGGATTCAGGAGGTCGTGAGTTCAAATCCGGCCTCAGACACTTGACACTTACTAGCTGTGTGACCCTGGGAAAGTCACTTAACCCCAATTGCCTCACCAAAAAGAAGAAGAAGAAGAAGAATCTTCCTGACTCCAGGCCTGGTGCTCTATCTACTGTGCTACCTAGCTGAAGATTCCACAAGATAAAAAAAAAGCTGTTTGATGTTTTAAAAAATACTTTAAATGGATATTTTGTTTCTTACATCACCATGGTGTCCCATTTGTCTTTCCCCCTTTCTCTCCAGAAAACTATCTCATATAACAAATAGTATTTTTGGAGAGGAAAAGAAGAAAAAACCCAACTGATCTATACATTGAAAAGTCCAAAAATGTGCAATATATAACACCTGTGAACCTCCAACCTCCATAAAGAAGTAGGATGGGGATGTCTTTTTATCTCTTTTCCTTTGAGTGCTACTTTGTCTTTATCGTTTTTTACACTTACTTTTGTTTTTTTAGTGTGACATTATTTAGGTGGTTGTTGTTGTTTGTCCTTCGTTCTCAAAGAGGACCATGACGCGGAATAGGTGATGTCATGATTTGTAAGTGAATTGGATTTCAGTGAGGCAGTCATTGTCTATATTGCTTTCTTTACTCTGCACACTTACATATAACTTTTTCCATGTTTCTCTGTATTCATGACACACATCAGTTCTTACAGCCCAGTAACATTCTATCATGTGCATGTACCACAATTTATTTAGCCATTCCTCAATCTATTTTGTTTCTACTTTTTAGTTATCATAAAAAGTGCTGCTATAGATATTTTGGAGTATATGGGACTTCCCCTTCTCCCCCATCAATGGATTTTTGCGGGGTTTAAGGTCAGTAATAGAATCTCTGGTTCAAAGGGTATAGACATTTCAGTCACTTTATTTACCTAATTCCACATTGCTTTCCAAAATGGTTGTACAATTTCACAGCTCCACAAACAATGTATTAGTGTGCCTATCATTCCACAATGCCCTCAATCTTAAATCTTGCTATTTTCTGGTCATCTGTCAATTTGTAGGCTGTGAGGTGAAACCTCAGGATTGTCTCGATTTTTATTTCTCTTATTAGTGTTTTGGAGCATTTTTCATGTGATTATTAATACTTTGTAGTTTTTCTTTTGAGAACTGTTCATATTCTTTGGCTTTTTATCTATTGGGGAATGGCTTATTAGTCATATGTGTATGTATATATGTATGTGTATACACACACACACACACACACATATATAGTTTATATATCTTGGATACCAAGCCCTATCAGAGAAATGTAATATGAAGATTCTCTCCCCATCTCCATCCAAACTGTTTCCTAGAAGTGGAACTAGATGCATCATGCATAATAGATGCATTAATGTTGTCTGTGCAGAAGTTTTTCAGTTTCTGGTTCTCTGTTGTGCTGTAGTTACGATATTATGTCCCTACAGCTACTTTAATCTTTTTTTATGATAACTCTGTTCCTTGTTCTTGTCCCCTCATCCCTGATCCTTTCTTCTCATTTTATATTTACCCTTCTTCTCTTCCCCTTCAGCTTGTCTTGTTTCATAGTTTGGAAATGTCGTTTTTTATGCCTCTTTCCAAAAAGGATTTCTCTTGTTCTCTTAATTCATCCAACTTTCTGTTTACTTTAGACTCCTACTCTCTGATTCATGACCCTTGAAATTGTCTAGTCTCATTTCTCTGTATTCTTCAGAAAAGCAGAACTTTCAGATAGTCATTCTAAGGAGTCCCTTCTAAGTGCTTTCTGCCAGTGTTTTTGTAGAGTTTGTCCAAAGGATTCACTTTTTCCATTGTGCCTCATTTCAGTAACAATGCCTATTGTTATTACTATTATTATTATTATTATTATTATTATTAACAACAACAACAGCTAACTATATATAGAACTTACTATGTGCCAGGTACTGTGCTAAGAACTTTACGGTTATTATCTCTTTTGATCCTCATAACAACCCTGGTAGATATGATTATTATCTCCATATGGATGAGAAAACTGAAGTAAGCAGAGGTGAAGTGACTTGCCCAGGGTCACACAGCTAGGAAGTCTGTAAAGCCAGGTTTGAATTCAGGTCTTCCTGACTCCAGGCCTGGTGTTCTATTCACTGCAACACCTAGCACTGCCCAATGGTATGGCCCTTTCTCCACCATGTTACCTGATTGCGTAGCTCACCACTTGTTGACCTTTTTTTTCTTTCTGTATTTGCCTGGAAATCTTCTTCCTGTGTCCAGGCTTTCTCACTCCTTCAGGTACCACATACCTAAGGACAAGTAGACTTTTCAAGCACCAGAAAACCCAGACCTCATTCAATGTAAGATCCTTGTCTTTTTTTTACCTGCCATCTCTCTTCGTTTATAGGAACGTTTGTCAGGGGAACTCCCACCTCCAAAGTAAGGCTTCCTTCCTTTCCCTTCCTTTTCAATCTTTCTCTTCCTCACCTCCTCCCCTGTAGGCTCTACTCTTTCTGCAACGATTAAGATTACTTTCCTCTCATTGCTAGCCCTCAGTTTGACCCTAGTGTACTGTTCATTCCTCTGCCCCACTCCCCTTTCATCTACCCTCCCATGCTGTAATGTAGTCCCTCAAAAGAAGCACTTACCTATAGGCAAGGTGTCACCAGGTTCTATTCATCCTGTCCTCTATCTGCCTCTTCCTGGTTACCTCTACCAAATTTCTTCCTTCACTGTTTCCTTGTGTATATTTAGAAGGAAGTCTCCTAGTGCTCTCTCTGTTGCTGTTATTTGTCCTTGCCTGTTGCATTTATTCACTGCTCCTGCTTCTCTAATGTTTGAGGTGTTTGAAAGGCAAATAATCTCTTCAGTTCTGTTTTTTTTTTCTAAAAATGTTTCAAACTCTCCTTTATTATTGAATGTCCATCTTTTGCCCTTTATGATTAAGCTCAGATTTACAGGATAGGTCACCTTGGGCTATATCCTGACACATTATTCCATTTCCTCTTACTTTTTCTGATGGGTATAGAATAGTCTCGCATTTTTTGAATGTCCTTTCCTTTGTATTTGAAGATCTTTCTTTCACCTGATGGCTTGTAGAATTTGTTGTTTCTCAGTTGAATTGTTAAATTTAACCACTATATGTCTTGGTGTTTACAACTTTGGGTTTTGTTTTTTTCTGGAGGTGATCTGTGAATTCTTTCCATTGGAATTTCTGTTTAAAGTTATGGGCACTGGGCAAGTCACTCAACCCCAATTGCTGCCTCACCAAAAAAAAAAAAAAAAGTAAAGTTATGGGCAGTTTTCTTTTATGGTTTTCTCCATTATTGTGGTAAGAGTTTTTGTCCCATCTGGGAGACCTATGATCCTTAGGTTTCTCTACATGTCCTATTTTTATGTTTTGTTTTTTTTGTTTTTTGGTGAGGCAATTGGGGTTAAGTGACTTGCCCAGGGTCACACATTTAGTAAATGTCAAGTGTCTGAGGCCGGATTTGAACTCAGGTCCTCTTGAATCCAGGGCCGGCGCTCTATCCACTACACCACCCAGCTGCCCTACATGTCCTATTTTTGAGATCAGTATGTTTTACTTGGATAGTAAGCATATTTTCCTTTAAAGTGTTTTTTCCTTCTTTTCTAGGTTCTTTTACTTGTGTGTATTTACATTCCCAGCCTATTGTTCTCTCTTTTGTTTCTTTGGTGAGGTGAGAATTTACATTTTGATTTTTTGGTGTGTCTTTCCATTTACATTGTTGTAGTTACTGGGTATATTACTTTCTTCATTCTGCATAATTACGCATAGATCTTTCCATGCTTCCTTGCATTCATCACACATGATCAATTTTTACAGCCCAGTTACATTCCATTCCATTGACAAACAACAATTTCTTTAGCCATTCCCCAATGGATGGGCAGCTACTTTGTTTCTACTTTTTAGTTATCATAAAAAGTGCTGCTCTAGATATTTTGGAGAATATGGGTTTTTCCCCCCTCATTAATGGCCTTTGCAGAGTGAAATTTCTTTATTCTGCTTGTTCTTTTTGCTGTGCAGAACATAAATTCTGCTTTCATCATTGTTATTTCTCTTTTAAACCACTCAGGTACAGCATGTTACGATTCCTTGTTCTCCTCAAATTCTACAGGTTCCTCTCTCTGTCTCATTAAGTATTGGATCATTTTCCTTCTTTTGCAGTACTTGTTCAAAGATGTCTGGACTTGTTTACTAGACTCGGTGGCCACGTTTCCTTCCATTGTTACTGCTTTTCCTGTTACTTCATCTGTTTATGTTTAAAATCTCTGAGTTTTCTTTTTCCTGAAATCTTTGGTACTTTCAGTCATTTCTCCACCTCCTTACTTTGTCTGTTACTCACTTTACTCACTTCCTGACTCCTTCCCCTCTGACTGATTTCCTTGGGGGTTGGAGCTCAGAGTTACCTCTGTCTCCTACCACATTGGGCAATTCACAGTTTATCAGCCGAGGTTTCAGGTGGCCAAAATTGGCCTCCGTTGGAAGCCATGCTTTCCCTTCAGGTCCGGTGGAGTGCTGCACAACACCCCCACGTGAGCAGGCCTTTCCTGATGATCGGTCCCTCCACCTGGCACTGACAGTCCAGAGCCTGTTTGGCCCATGGCATCTGTGCTTCCAGATTGCTGCCCTTGACAGGTTTTTGCTCTTGAAGGGTTGTGACCCATCTGGCTCTTGAGGTCTGACCAGACAGCTTGGAGTGAGGCACCAGAGAGAGGGAAGGAGAGCTTAGGTATATTGTTTTGGTGAGGCAATTGGGGTTAAGTGACTTGCCCAGGGTCACACAGCTAGTACATGCCAAGTGTCTGAGGTCGGATTTAAACTCAGGTCTTCCTGACTCCAGGGCCAGTGCTCTATCCACTGCACCACCTAGCTGCCCCATTCTTAGTTCTTTTTAAGAGACAAGATAATAGATTAAAGGCTAGGCAGAACCATAATGGGCTTAAACTATCTTCCTGAAAAGTTCTACATCTTCTATCAATTGTTTTTGATGTAATTGTGTCAAAATCACAAATGGTGTGCTTGAAATAGAGAATAGTTTTCCATCTACACATCCAACTGGAGCCCATACATGGCTCTATTTAATTTGAGGTCATGAATAAGTGATGAATATGAAACTGAGTCAAAGCCTTTGCGGTAATCAACAAAAGCAATATAAACACTATAGTACTCTGTTCAATAATTACTGAATTGGTAATAAGTTGATTATATACCTGTGACTTTGTGGTATTCTCATTATGCTCCTTATCCAATGTGTTGGTTTTTTGTAGGCATTTATATCTATATACACATATACATACATACATATATTTATTTAAGTGACTGCTTTGTATAAAGCCTGTATTTGAAGGAGTCACTGGTGTTCTCATCCTTTAGTAATAGATATATGATACGATCTGTTAAGAAAGGTGGCATCATCCTGAAAAGAAGCTTCCTTGTAAAGGGCCTTGCTAGTAATTCATAGGCCACTGAGTCAATGATTATGGATCTTATCTGGTTGTTCCATTTTCTAGTTTCACAGAGAATTGACAGTCACCTCCCTTGATGGAAAGGATTATATTGATGGTCTATAAGCTTTCTGTTTCTCATTTGATCTAAGTTGCACTTTCATTACATTTGTCTTCTGGTCACTGTACAGATAAACAGAAAACTTCCACTTCCCCCTTCTGGGACTCTCTCTAGCTTTTAATATCTTTAGTACTCTAGCTTCTGTAGTCACATTTTAAAAAAAGTAACATTGAATTGTTTATTTTGTTCTTTGTTCTGCTCTTGTGACCCCGTGAATCACTTTAGTCTTTTGGCTTTTGCTTTCAGTTGCTATTTGAAGGAATCTAGAATTGCAAATACAATTTCATTTCCTGGATCCCTTTCTGAAGGTTTCATTTGTGGTTGTTGCCTTACATTGGGCAATATGTCATTCAAGTATTCTACTGCTTATGCCAGATATAGATTAATCTCACCTTCTACTTTCTTGAGTTTCTTTTGCATAGATGGTGCCTGTCCCTACCAGGTTTGATGTCCTTTGATGGCTCAGCTTTTTCTTCTATGGTTCTTACTGTTATAACAGCTATTGCCATGTACTGCTAAGTTCAAGTACCAAAATATTTTAAAATATTTTGTCAAATACTGTAAGAAAATGAATTCATTCATGATGGTAGATCCGGTAGGTATCCACTTTGGTAGGTACCACTGTGGTTAGTTATCCACTTTTTGGGAAGACTGTATTTTAATGTAATTGAAATGTTAGATGGATTCACATTGTCAAGTTCAAAAAAAGGTTTTTGATATTCTGGTCTAAGTATGCCTATCTCCTTTTTAAGAAATCATCTGAGGTGTCAGTGTTATGTTTGTTATCTGTTTCATTGTTAGGTATGGTTTCTGGAGTTTGCATTAAATGAGCATTTTCTTTTTAAAAACTCAAATTTAGGGCAGCTAGGTGGCACAGTGGATAGAGCACTGGCCCTAGAGTCAGGAGTACCTGAGTTCAAATCCGGCCTCAGACACTTAACACTTACTAGCTGTGTGACCCTGGGCAAGTCACTTAACCTCAATTGCCTCACTAAAAAACAAACAAACACCCCCTTCAAATTTAAATGAATTTAATTTTTAAAAATTATTTTTTTCACTTAAAAAACTATGATGTCAAAAATTTAAAAATAAATAAAAAAGGGGCTTCTAGGTGATGCAGTGGATAGAGCACCAGCCCTTGATTCAGGAAGATCTGAATTCAAATCCAGCCTCAGAACTTAACAATTACTAGCTGTGTGACCTTGGGCAAGTTACTTAACCCCAATTGCCTCACCAAAAAATTAAAAAAAAATCTATTATGTCTCCCTCCTGCCCCATCTATTTTGTGTTTTATTATTATTATTTTTTTAGCAGTCTATTGGGGATGAAGAGGGAAAGAGGAGTGCTCTCTGTAGTATCCTGACTAGTACTTACTTGGGACTTCTTCTATTTCCCATTCTGGCAGCTTGCCAGTGGATTCAGGGTATTTATAGGATGAGGGACTACTCTTACCCACCTCTATCTATTAATATAAGTCCCTCCTAAAGAGACTGATCTGTGTAAAATTTTCATATGGGACATAGGGGCAAGTCTAACTCTTTGACTCTCCTTATATTATTTGTGCCTTATCTTTATATAAAATATAATAAATCTCATTGCACGTAGGCTCTCATGAACTGATATCAATTATTTTTTTTCAGTCATTCTCAACTTTTTGTGACCCCAAATGGGGATTTCTTGGCAAAGATACTGGAGTGGTTTGCATTTCCTTCTTACAGATGGGGAAACGGAGGCAAACAGGGTTAAAGTGACTTGCCCAGGGTGGCATAACTAGTCAGTATCTGAGGCTATATTTAAACTCAGGAAGATGAATCATCCTGACCCCAGGCCTTGCGCTCTATCCACTATGGCAATGCCTGACTGCTGAGTGAAGTAAATAGAACAAGGAAAACAGTATACGCAATGACTAGAACCATGCAAATAAAAAGAACACTAAAGGGAAGTAAAATTCTGAGCAAACAAATAATGAAACACAACTTCTCTCAATAGAAAAATGGGGAAGAAAAGAGGAAAGGCTGTTGCATACTCTGTCTGACCCGGCCGCTGTATTTCTTGTTTCCTGTTTTCCTTTGTTTCAAATGAGGCACCCCCTCTAGAATTTGAATTTTCAGGTTGGATTCTTATGACACTAACCATATAAACCTAAACTTCTAAGCCCCCACTGGTGTATTCCGCATTAGCAATCAGCCGATAAACTCAATTAGCTCAAAAGCATTTACTCAAATGGTATAGCAAGAGAGCATCTTCCCCTCTTCTCCTTCCCTGTAAATCTTGGATATATTCTCACACAAATACATATCACAGCTCTGAAGAGAGTGGGCACACCCTTAAAATATAATGATAGTGAAACAGATGTGGCCAAGGCAGCTCAGACCTCCAGGTCTATTCTCTCTGTGTCAAGTCTTTACCAAGTTCGCACATGGGTGTGGCATCTGTGCTGGAGGGGCGGACATGGGGGATTCCCTGGTGTTATTCCTCAATGAGCAACTGTAGTCTTGGCCACCTCCGGCTTCAGATTCAGTAGCAGAGCTCAGCTGGGCGACTTCTGTACTCTCCCAGAAAGATAACAATCCTTAGACAAGACTGCTGTCATCCTTTCCAGTTCTGTTTCCTTGTGGCCTTGGTTCTGAGGCTTGCTACTTCCCAGGCAGAAGGTGGGAGAGCAAAGATTTCACCCTTTCTTCACTCTCCCCATTTCAGAGCTGGATCCCCTTAGGGAGAGACCTCACCCTAATACAGGGTGACAACAATACATTTCCCAAAACTCCATCCTTGTAGGTTAGGCCATAATTAGAGAGTGGCCATCTGTCCAATAGTTATTGGGGTTTGGGATTCCCTGGTTTTTTATAAACTCTAAGTTCTTAGAAGTGCCATTAGTCTGCACCTGAAAGTAGAGAAAGGGAGTAGAGGCTATCCGTGTTCGCTAAGAGGTAGATAACAATAACAGATATTTTTAGGCAGTATTTTAAGGTTGATAAAGCTGTTGACATATATTATTTCATTGGGGCCTTACAACAGCATTGGGAGACAGTGCTATTATCTCCATCTTACAGCTGAGGAAACTGAGGCAGGCAGCATTGAAGTGACTTGCCCAGGATCAAACAGCTGGTAATGTCTGAGGCCACATTTGATCTCAGGTCTGTCTGATGCCAGACCCAATGCTGGGTCTGTCCATTGAGCCATGCAGCTGCCTCAAAATGGGGGAATGATAGCAGTCTCCTAGTACTGGAAGGGTGGTATACAGGAAAAGAGATGAGATCTATCTGAAAGGGTGGGAAAATACATTAGATTTGGGATCCAAGAACCTAGACTAAAGGCTTAGCTCTGCTGTATGTTCCCTGTGTGTTCTTGGGAAAGTCATTTAATCTCTCATGGCCTCAGCTTCCTTATATGTAAAATGGGGGATGTTGGGCTCCATGATGTCTAGGATTCCCTCCAGCTCCATGGCTATGGTTCTATCATAAGGATATGGTCCTTGGAAGCCCAGAACCCACCAAGGGAAAAAGGATGACCAGATTCTACTACCTAGGTGATCTTTTCACAAGGCGCAAATGAATCCCTTGAGTGAGTCAGAAGGGAAAACCAAAATGGGACCAAAGAACAATAGTCCATGCCTCAGGGACATGTGTATTATTATAAAAAATCACTTAACATTTTTGCTGATTCCCTGCTTGAGAGAGAGCGTGGCATATTGGGAGAGAGAGAGATGGAATTGAAGCCTGGAAGGCCTGGGTTCAAGTTTTGCCTCTTTCTGTTCTCCAGCCCCATTTGTCTTCTGCTTGTTCTGTCAAGAGCTGGAGAATGGAAGACCGTAAGAATCTACTTTTCCCTTATTTCCCATACACTATGACTCTCTTTCTTCTACTTGGCCCAGCAGAACTCATAACAAGGAGGAAGATTGGTATCTTGCTATATGAAAGACCTTCCTAACAATGAAAGCTGTCCAACAATGAAAAGGGCTGCCTTTAAAGAAAGTGAGTTCTCTGTCTCTTGAGGTATGCAATCCTGGATGATCACTCGACCAGGATCATGATCCTGGTCAAGTGATCTTAGAACTGGAAGAGACTTCAGAGGCTAACCAGTCTGACTTATTGATGAATGGGAATCAGCTTGGCAGCATCCCTAAAGTGAAATCTTCCAGCCTTAACTTTGAGGCCTTTGGTGAGGTAGAAGTCCCAGGGGCTGAGCTGGGCTCCAAAGAACCACATGAGCATTTCTATTTTAGAAACTGATGAAAATGAAAAATCAGGGCTTGATTCATAGTTTGCTGATTGTCTAGACATCAGAAAGTGATGGAGAAAATGTAGAAGATGCAGATCAAATTTAAAAGTGTATTGTGGGATGGGGGCAGCTAGGTGGTGCACTGGATAAAGAACTGGTCCTGGATCCAGGAGGACCTGAGTTCAAAGCCCGCCTCGGACACTTAACAATTACTAGCTGTGTGACCCTAGGCAAGTCACTTAACCCTCATTGCCCTGCCAAAAAAAAAAGTGTATTGTGGGTAAATTTCCACTACCCTCAGCTGATTGTTAAACACTTACCAGAACACCACTGAGTGAGACCCATTTCCTTTTGAAAAGGCTTATTCCACTTTTGATTACTCTAATTGTTAGTGGTAGCAGGATTCATGTAGCAGGCAGGGGTGGGGTTGGATGAGATCACCTCAAATTTCCCTCTAACTGAGATCCTGTGATTTTTATGAAAATCAAAATGGACTCCAGCTTTGGGAGGGAAGACCAGGGCACTGAGTGGGGTGGGATGGGAGCATGGTGGGGGGTGGAGGGGCTCGCTTATTCAAATAATACTTGGAGATTTATAGGGCTCATTCCTTACAAGAAATTAGAGAGGACACACGGATTCCCAGAGACTCTAAGCAGGAAGAGACCATAGGCAGTACCTCATCCTGAAAAAACAGTGCCCCAAAACAATACTGTAAACATCGTAACAGGTAATGAATGCAAAAGCATTAATTCAGCATTTACCTTGTGCCAGGCACTGAATGCATGACTCAAACAATGACAACAATCCTGCCCTCCAAGAACTTAAATTCCAGTAGGGGAAGAAAACCATTTAAAAAAATTTATTTTTGCAAGGCAATGAGGGTTAAGTGACTTGTCCAGGGTCACACAGCTAGTAAGTGTCACGTATCTGATGCTGGATTTGAACTCAGGTCCTCCTGAATCTAGGGCCAGTGCTTAAAAACATTTTATAAATGAGGAAATTGTGGCTCAGAGAAGCCAGCCACTCTCCAACAGTCACACAGCTGGTGAATGCCAATCTCTAGAATTTAGATTCAGCTTTTCTTACTCCACAGCCGAGGCTTCTTCTGTATCACACATCAGGAGGAGCTCTGTTTGGCTAGGCACATGTCCCAGATTTCAGATGCCACCTGACCGAGGACATCTCTACACCACTGTTACAGCCACTTGTTGTGAAGCATCATTTCCAGAGGGCTCCTGGGAAAATACAAATGTTCCTAGAGAAAGGGCACACATTTCCTTCCTCTTCATTTGTTTATCAAATTAGCAGCTTGGCATTTTCCCAGCCGAGGGCAGGTCTCAGAGAGACTAGGAAGTAGGACTCAGGATGGGTATGTTTGGATTGAGGGAGAGAGAAGGGGAGGACATTTCTATTTAGGGCATGGGGTCGGGGCAGGCCATGGTGGCCAAACTGTGACACTGGGAAGGTTTATCTTTGGCATCCCCGGCCTCCCCGTTCCCACCCTTCCTCCTTTGACTGGCTCTCTCCACAGTCCTTAGCCAGATGTCCAGAGCCTCCTTCTGTCCCGCCTTGTCAGAAACAGCTCTCAAGAAAGTATCTTCTGTTACAGGATTTCAGAGCTGGATGGTACCTCAGGGATTGTGTATTCCAACCTTATTTGATATAGAAGGAAATTGAGGCCCAGAGAAGTTAATTGATTTCTCCAAGGCCACAGAACTAGTAAGTGGCAGGCGATAGACAAATAGATCAGTGGTTGATAAAGAGAAATAGATGCTAGAAAGATGGACAGATAGATAATTAGATAGATGATTGATAGAAAGAGATAGGAGACAGACAGATGATAGATAGATAGATGATGGATGGATGGATGGATGGATAGACTTATTGTGTGTCCAACATGATGCTAAGTTCTGGGGATACAAATACAAACAAAAAGATGGTCTCTGCCCTTAAAGAGCTTACATTCTAAAGGAGGAAGACAACACATAAAAGACAACAAAAAAAACTGGTGGGGGAGGGGGAGGTATAAAAGTCGGGATAGTCAGGAGCAGTGCTGGGAGAAAACTGAATGTGGTTGGCCTGGGTGCTTCTTCCAGTAGAGGTTCTGGGAAAGAACTCTCCAATTAAAAGAGGGTGGACAATGGGGGCAGAGGCATGTCCAGGGTGAGAAGGCTGCTGGTAGAGAGGTAGGAAAGTTCAGAGAGTCAGGAGCAGAGAGTTTACCATTTAGTCAATCAACCAGAATTTATTAAGCTCCTACTATGTGCCAGGCACTGTGTTAGGCACTGGATATACAAGTAGATGAATGAAAGAATCTTTACTTGTAATGAACTTTCATCCTGACGGGAGAGATAAGTTATCTATCTAACTATCAAGAGATAGAGATAGATGTAGATAGATCTAGCTCTAGATATATATGTATGTATATATATATATATATGCATGTATATATCTGTGTATTTACAACATAAATAGAAAATGAATCAATATAAATCTACCCAAAGTCATTAACTACAGGGTAGTTAGAGGGACAGGGCATGCATAGTGGGGGGGGGATCAGAAAAGACTCCTACAGAAGGTGGGGGCTGAATTGTGTCTTAAAGGAAGGAGGGATGCTATGAAGTGGTGCTGAAGCAAGAAGGAATTCTAAGCATGTGGGACCACCATTTTAAAGGAGGATGGCAATGGATTGTCCTGTGTAAGGAATGGAGAGAAGGCTGGTTGGGTTGTATTGAAGAGTTCAGGAGGGGGAATGATGCCCAACAAGACTAGAAAGATAGGTTGGTGATAGGTTAGAAAGAATTTTAAACAGAAGAGTTTATATTTTATACTAAAGGTAGTAGGTAGTCAGTTGGCTCAACTGGAGTCAGTTGAGTAGGGGAGTCACATGGTTGGGTCTGGGCTTAAGAAACATTAGCTGGGGAGAAGTCTGTAGAATGGACTGGGGTGGGGAGAGACTTGAGGTAGAAATACCAGACAAGGGGTTGTTGTAATAATTGAGGTGTCGAGGGCCTGAATGAAGGTAGTAGGTGTATAGAGAGAAGGGGTCAGATGTGAGGGGTCTTGTGGAGGTAGGAAAGGCAAGATGTGGCAACTGATCCAATGTGGGGGGGGGGTGAGTGAGAGTGAGAATTTGAGGATAATGCTGAGGTTGTAAACTTTGGTGACAGGAAGGATGGTGATACCTTTCACAGAAACAGGAACATTTGGGAGAAGAGAGGGAAAAAAGAGGGAGAAGAGAGGGAGAAAGACGAGATGAGTTTGGGACATGTTGAGTTTGAAATGAACCTAAAATGTTCAGTTGGAAATGTCTATTGGGTAACTAGTGATGCAGGATTGAAAAGACTAAGGCTGGACTTAGACACATTTACACATGTATCTACACATCTACATATCTACATGTACATACAAGCACACAATACATATATATGTGCATACATGTGTATATGTACATATATATATGTACATTTCTCTGTTTCTCTGTCTCTGTCTCTCTTCCACATCACAGAGCTTAGGGGTGCAGTACCCCCATGATCTGGAGAATGCACATAAAGGTTTTTTTGCCCTCTCTTTGTACCAGAGGAGTCTGAATTTTTTTTCCTTTATGGGGTGTTTACAGTACCTTATTGTAAAATTTGGGTCGATATTATGTAATACTATACATTTATTTTATGCATTTCTGAGTTTCTAAACTTTTTCTTGTGTCATTTGCTAGCCTTTGCTTGTCATCTGTGACTTCTGCAAAACTCTCCCGAAATTCCCATTTAATTTCTTATGCTCACCTGCAATATGTCAAGACTGCAATGGGGAAAGTCATAATGTGGAAGGTATATAACTGTATCTACATATACACACATAAATATATGTACATATATATGTGCATATTTGTGTGTATATACATGTATATGCATGTATAAATGCAGTCATCTGCATAGGGATAATATCTTTTCTTTTTTTTTCTTTTTTTTTTTTTTGCGGGGCAATGGGGGTTAAGTGACTTGCCCAGGGTCACACAGCTGGTAAGTGTCAAGTGTCTGAGGCCGGATTTGAACTCAGGTACTCCTGACTCCAGGGCTGGTGCTCTATCCACTGCACCACCTAGCTGCCCCGGGATAATATCTTTTCAAGGCAACTCAGAGAACAGCTTCTGGAGGGGTGAGATGCGTGTCTAGGTCTTCTAACTTCTAGCCTAGTTTTTTCTTCTACTCCATCAACCCACCTAGTGGTCATTCACTTTTACTTGGCAACTTCCAGCGATGGGGGGCTCACCATGCTCTCACTGGACAGCTCCACATGTTAGGAAGACCTTCCTAATGACACTTGGAAATCTGTCCCACTGTAGCTTCCACCTGTTGTTCCAGGTTCTGCCTTCCAAGGTCTAGCAGAAATGACCGAATTTCTCTTCTATGTCGTTGTTGTTGTTGTTGTTGTTGGTCCTTTCTTCAAGACCATGATGGATGTCATGATTTGCAATGAAGTGGATTTAAGTGAGGGAGGGTTGTGCAAAATCTCCAGAACCAAAGTCTTTCTCTTCCAGAACCATCTGGGTCCAATGGCAAGATATAGATCAGGATGACTGGAGATGGCTCAGGTGTTTAAGGCAATTGGGGTAAAGTGACTTGCCCAGGGTCACATGGCTAGCAAGTATCTGAAGTGAGATTTGAACTCAGGTCCTTCCAGCTTCGGGGCCAGCGCTCTATCCACTGGACAAGCCGGCTGCCCCCCTCTTCTATGTGCCAGCCCTTCAGATACTTGGAGATGGCTCTCATGCATCCCCTGAATCTGTCTGTCCATGCTAAACATCTCCAGTTGGTTCCTTCCACCACACTTGGCCATCCACATGAATCTGGTCGCTAGGTTGCTTCTCCCCGGGGCTATGTACACTTTAATCTCATCTTTGTTTTCCATTATAGGCATTTTAGGCATCAGCCAACAGGTGAGAAACACAGTAGGGGCCTGACTGAGGTCCTAGAAATCACCCTCTCCCCAACTGGACAAGAGGGCTATCAGAGGAATACCCAAGGTGAGAAGGGTGTGTGGATGGAAGGATGCTCCAGGATGAGGAGGCCCCAGGTGCCGAGGGACGTTCCAGGTTGAGGCAGGAGCAGAGGCCTGGTTTGGGACTTTGTAGAGTCACACACAGAGCCAGGAGGGGGACTGAAGACTGTGCATGTGACCTGAAGAGAATGTAAGCTCTTTGAGGGGAAGGAAGGACTATTTCATGTTGGTTTTAGTGCCCCAAAGCCTAGCACAGTGCCTGGAACATAGTAGGTGCTTGACAAATTCTTACTGTGTTAACTGATTGATAGAGAAGAATGACAACGAGGAGGGAAAATGGGAATTATCTGAAGGGACCCATGTGGATGCATAAGGAACTCACCCATCAACTTAGATTTTTAAATACAACACCCATTTCTATTTTAATTTTTAAACTCCTTTTTTTTTTTTTTTGGTAAGGCAATTGGGGTTAAGTGACTTGCCCAGGGTCACACAGCTAGTAAGTGTCAAGTGTCTGAGGCTGGATTTGAACTCAGGTACTCCTGAATCCAGGGCCAGTGCTCTATCCACTGCGCCACCTAGCTGCCCCAACTTAGATTTTTAAACAGAAGATGGTAGCAAGGGCAAGCAAGAGAGGATGGAAAGAACAGTAGGGCATACTATTACAAGAATGAGATCAGAAATCCTAAAGCCCAGATGGAGCTGAGGTCAATGACTGTGTATGTGTATGTATGCATGGGATAAAAATGGGGATTTAAAAAGTTATATTGGGGGAAAGAGGAGGCTGGAAGAAGGGCTAGAAATTCCGCTGGGGGCTAGAGGGGACTATGAGAACTGGGCACAGAGAGGGCAGATCTAACAAATCCTCACGTCTTGTCTGTTCCTCTGCCAAGGAGAGTGGCCTTCGGACTGGAAAGGACAGAACAAATATGGCTAACTGAGAACTGATGCTCAAGATAAGTTGGGAGATAATAGGAGAGAACCTGGTGCCTGTGATGGATTCAGGTCTCCTGGCTGAGATGAATTACATCCTTGGATCCTGAAGGAGCTGGCAGATGGGAGTGAGATTTAAAAGATGGCAGAAAATGGGAAGAGGTACCTCAAGACTGAAGAAGGCCAAGTATTGTCCTAATTTTTTTTAAAAGAAGAGGACAGTGTGTGTGCTCTACATCAGGGGGCTTGACTTTGAGCCCTGAGAAAACTGTCCGATTGGAGAGAGGGTTGGTGGGCAGGTAGACAGGAAGGCAGTGATTTCAAAGAGTCAGCATGGTGTCATCCAGAACAGGTTAGACCAGACTCACCTTCTTCCTTTTTCTTTTCTCTTCTCCTTTGACTGGGTCATTAAATTGTCAAGAGGTATTATAATTAAAAGGATAAAATGCGGTCCTTGGGATCAGTTCATCTTGTCCTGCTTGCCAGCTCCCCACACTGTGTGCTGTCAGCTCACAAAGACTCTTCTGAAGGGCGCTGCCCCTGCCACCCACCAGCTGTGCCATCCAGGGCAGGTCCCCAACTTCTCAGGGCCACAGTGACTCGGCTCTGCTCAGCTGCAGAGCTGTGGCGAATCCCCATTGGCAGGGCCGGGGGGAGGGGGTTTTCTCGTGGGGACTTCCCTACAGAGATGAAATCAGGCCCAGACAAGACAACGCTTAAGTGGTGGGTCAGAGGAAGGCCGAGTATGGCTTATCGAGATTTTGGCACAACCTTTAGTGAAGACATCACTTTAGGCTGTTCCGGTGGAAAAGACTTATAACTCATGCTAATAATAACTAACTGTTACTTACTACGTGCCAGGCACTGTGCTATGTGCTTTACAATTATCTAATTTGATCCTCACAACAGCCTTGGGAGGTATTATTAGTATAACCCCATTTTACAATTGAGGAAAGTGAGGCAAATGGAAGTGAAATGACTTGTCCAGGGTCACAAAGCTAATAAGTGTCTGAGGCTGGATTTGAACTCAGGTCTTCCTTACTCCAGGCCTAGCACACTGTCCAGTGCACCACCCAATGGAAAAGATGGAGATTTGGAGTAGAAAAGAATAATAACTAACATTTATAGAGTGTCTACTATGTGCCAGGCACTGTGTTAAGCACTTTACAATTATTCTCTCATTTGATCTTCACTAGCTAATATCGGAATTTTTCTATGACTACTCATGTATAATTTATTTTGAATTGCCTGAGTTCTTGTGGGTGGGGGGTGGGAATGGAGGGGGAAAGAGAAGTTGGAACACAAAGTTTAAAAAAAATAGATGTTCAAATTTTGTTTTTACATATATTTTGGAAAATAAAATTCTCTTCAAAAATTCTAAAATAAATAAAATGAAATCTCTTCTAAAAAAAAAAAAGCCTCGGCAGGTAGCTGCTATTATTATCCCAATTTACAGATGAAGAAGCTGAGACTGATGGAGGTTAAAGTGACTTGCCCAGGGTCCCAGAGCTAGTAAGTGTCTGAGGCTGGATTTGAACTCTGGTCTTCCTTCCTGACTCTAGACCTAGCACTCAATCCACCCACTGTACCACCACCTTGCTGTCCTTGATAGAAAAGATATAGAAGAGATGATAAATTCTGAGCTGAAACCATCAATATCTCTTGCATTACAGAAGAACCAGGGAGGACAGTGTCTCCAAGCAGAGCTCCTGACTCTAGAGACCTTTGCCTCCATAGCTCTTCAGCCTTCTCACTCTGGGACATCCTGCTCTTATTCCAGCCTCCTTTTCTCATTGGTGAGTTCCTTTCAGGGCTTCCATATTGGGAAGGGCCCTGGAGGCAGGTCTTGCTTTGTCTTCCCCCTTTGGAGTGGAAGCTCAATGAGGGCAGGGTCAGTCTTTATTTTTGCTTTTATTTGTAGCCCTAGGGCTTAGCACAGTGCCTGGCACCCAGATAATAAATGTCCAATGCAAGAATTGATTCCAGGTGCTCTGACTTCATCTTGCCCCAGGGCTGTACTGATAATGGAATTAAATGAAACTGAAAGTGGTCAAATAGCTTAGACTCAGAGAGTAGTTGTTAATGTCTAAACATCCATCCGGAAGGAGGTCTCTAGTGGAGTGCCCCAGGGATCTTTGCTTGACCTCTGCTGTTTGACATTTTTTTCCCCAGCGATTTGGTTAAAGCCCTGGCTGATGATAAAAAGCCAACATATTAGATGAGAGTCAGGAATTCAAATGATCTGGCTAGTTGGGAACACTGGATTGAATCTAGTCGAATGAAACTGAATATAAAAATTGTGTCTGTTTTCAAGAAATCAACTTCACAAGCGCATTCCAGGAGAAAAATATGAGCTTGCCCGGGTAGCTCTGGAAGGGTTGCACAGCAGGCGCTCATCTGCATTGCAATCAACAGGTATCAGGGGCAGCTAGATGGTGCAGTGTATAGAGCACCAGCACTGGAGTCAGGAGGACCTGAGTTCAAATCCGGCCTCAGACACTTAACACTTACTAGCTGTGTGACCCTGGGCAAGTCACTTAACCACAATTGCCTCACTTGAAAAAAAAAAAGAAGAAAGAAATAAAAGCAGCAATCAACAGGTATCATTCAAAATAAAAATATCCTCCATCTAGCCAGTCAGCTACCCAATCTTGTCCTTTCCAGCTTCTCAGCAGCTTGGGTGGACATTTTCTCTCTCCCCCTAGTTCAAGCCCTTCCCACCTCTTCCTAGAACCAGCCTGCTAATTGCTCTCTCCTCCCTTCAGGCCATCCTCGACTCCAAAGGGATTTTTCTAAAGGTCAGGTCTGACCCTGTCACCCTCATACTTATTAAACTCAACTGGCTCCCTGTTATCTCCAGCAATGGCGATAAAACCTCTGACGTTTAAAGTACATCATTGCTTGGCCCCCTGCAACTTCTTGCTCTCACACTTTCTCCCCCTCCACCCGCTCTGCAGTGGTCCAGTTGCTGTGCATTTTGCACACTGTGCCCCAGCCTGACATGGTCTTTCGTCATCTTTGCCTTTTGGGTTCCCGAGCTTTTTGAGGATTCAGCTCCAATCTACCCCTTTTCAGGAGACATTTCAGAGAATCCCCAGCTGCTAGTGCCTCCTCCTTTGAAATTAACTTCCCGTGGGGCGGCTAGATGGCACAGTGGATAAAGCACCAGCCCTGGATTCAGGAGTACCTGAGTTCAAATCCGGCCTTGGACACTTGACACTTACTAGCTGTGTGACCCTGGGTGGGTCGCTTAACCCCCATTGCCCCACAAAAAAAAAAAAAAAAGAAATTAACTTCCCGTCCTGAAATTAACATGCCCATCTGACCTCAGCTATGTGACCCTGGGCAAGTCACTTAACCTATGTTTGTCTCAGTTTCCTCCAATATAAAATGAGGTTGATAACAGCCCTTACCTGGCAGAATTGTGGTGAAGATCAGATGAGATAATGTTTTAAAAAATGCACTTAGCCTATCTACATGGTTACTAAGTAAATGCTTATTCTTTTCTTCCCCATTTATCCCCGCTTACCTCTTATGTATGGACATGGTTATTTACATGTTGTATCTTCAGATGGAATGTAAGCTCTCTGAGGGGAGGGATCATAGTTTTGCTTTACTTTGTGTAACCTGGGGTCCAGAGCCCATTGGTATGGGACTCTCTCCTCATCGGTGGAGATCAGCTCCACCCTGCCCTTTAGGAAATCGAAGGGCATTGATCTCCACCGATGAGGAGAGAGTCCTATGCCCAGAGACTTGGGGCCTCCAGTTACATGTGTACCCCCAGGGCTTAGTACAGTACCTCAGATACAGTAAGAGCTTCGGAAATGCTTGTTGACTGACTAACTGATTAGGAGGTGACAGTTCTGCTATACTCTGCCCTGTTCACACCACACCTGAAGTTTTGGGTGCTACCCTTTAGGAGGGTCACTGATAAACTGGAGATCAAGCTGAGGAGAGCCACAAGAGCTTTGGGTCCATGCTCTATGAGGGTTGGTCCAGAAATCCAGGAATGTTTGATCCTGAGAAGAGAAGACTGGGGGTGGGGATAGAGGAGGTGGGGGAACATTTGCTGAATTCAGATGTCAGAGGGATTAGTGTGGGCCACCTGGGAGCAAATGCTGGGACACACCTGGCAGGTGTGTTTAGAGGGGATTGGTTTTTGTTATTTTCTGGTATGGAAGTCCTTTCCAAGTCTGAAACTCGATGATGCCCCGGAGGAACCTAGCGGCATTCTCCTCCTTAGGATAAAAGATCTAGATGGAAAAGGAC
This sequence comes from Dromiciops gliroides, assembly GCF_019393635.1. Lineage (NCBI taxonomy): Eukaryota > Metazoa > Chordata > Mammalia > Microbiotheria > Microbiotheriidae > Dromiciops > Dromiciops gliroides. Next base: position 674,731,347 of record NC_057862.1, on the reverse strand, counting down.
CTCATAGGCCAACTAGTCCTGTCTTCATTTTACAGATGAATAAAATGAAGACCAGAGAGCTTCAGTGACTTGTCCAAGGTCACACAGGTAAGTTTTAAGGGGCATTTGAAGCCTGGTCTTCTAACTGCAGAAGACATGCCTCTCTCCCATATCACATGGCTTCCTAAAACTGGCCTTCATGAGGTCAGAAAGAAACCTGGGACCAGGTGACAATCCCTCCCATTTTCCTCAGTAGGAGAGGTTCCAGATATCAAGTGCACCCCACAGTCTCCCAGTACTGGGGACATCAGGATAGGTCTGAGCACCTGGGACAGGGATCTTTGGGTCATAGACTTCAAGCTGGAATACACCTCGGAGATCATCTAATCCAGATAAGGAAACTGAGGGAGGCTCCAAGAGATTGACTTGTCACTACCTAGCAAGTATCTGAGTTAGGATTCGAACCCAGACCCTTTGAATCCCAATTCAGCATGTGTCTCATAAGATGGACATTTAGGGTCGGCCAGTCCTTCTCTTGACTCCCTGGGCATCATCTCTAGGGCCCATCTGGATCCATTAAGGGCACAAGACTGGAATACTCTACCTGAAGCCTCAGCCAGAGGTGAGGGTGGAGCAGAGATGCTGGTCCCTAACCCCACCGAGACAGCCAGCCATTTCTAGGTACCTTCTCTATTTCTCTATACAGTAGCACCATCCTCCCAGGCTCAGAAAGGACTGTCTCCTCCCCAGATCTCTTTCCCTTCCTTCCAAGGACAGCTCAGGTGTCCCCAGGAGTCGTGGCACTTTCCCTAATTCCTTTCACGAGGTGATGCTGATGGCTCACGCCTCAGATTTCGTAGAAATAACTCTTTGCCTCTCCTTGCCTCTTCTTACCTCCCCTTACATCATAGTTCTTTGCGGGTGTTTCATTTCCCCCTTTTGATCTTACACTCCTGGAGAGCAGAGTCTCTCCCAATTTCTCTTTGTAGCTCCAGTGTCCAGCCCTGGGCAGCCCTTTATGTGTAGCTAGTTGAACATGATCCCTGGGAGGGCTGGCCAAGGGGCCGGGTGTTGGGGAGGGCTAGCCCTAATTGCTTCTCGCCCCCTGGGGAAGGGGCCAGCAGGTCAGGGCTCCCCGGCCAGCTTCACCCTGGGCTTTGTTCTGCAGATAAGGACACTGAGACCCAGAGAGGCAAATGCCTCGCTTCTACTCTCCTCCCCATCCAATCCATTTGACTTACTCTGCTCCCTGCTCGATTAAGCTCAGATAATGTTACTATCATGATCAAGGTCCTTCAAGGACCCTTTGGTGCCTGAGCATTAATTAATTTATGTCCAGGTTCTGCCACTGAAGCCCCCAGTTAGCTCCAACTTACCTTTCCATGCTTATCTCCTGCTGCTTTTCAACCTGAACTAGTTGGTGTGGCATGGGGGTGGTCTGCCACTTTAGACAGAGCTTGGAATTTGCAGTCAGGAAATCCTGGGTTCAAATTTGGCCTCTGACATTACTCTGTGTGACCTTGGGCAATAAACTTCATCCTCCCCCTCCTCCCCTCCACCCCGGCTTGTCTACACATCTGCTCACAGGGTTTCTAACTTTGAATCTTTGATTTTGCTGTATCTTCTACCCAGAATGGCATTCTACTGTCAAAATCCCGTCCTGTTTCAATGCTTATTTCAAATAAAACACACTGAGTATTTAATAAGCATTTATTAAGTGCCTACTATATGGGAGGGAGGGGAACGAACCAAAGCCTACTATGTGCCAGGGCACTGCATATACAAAGACAAAAGTGAAACATTCCCTGCTTTCAAGGAACTTGGGTACTATGGGGGAAAGAACATGTATACATATAAATAGATACTATACATACACAAATATATTTATTTCTATAAAATATGTGAAAAACATTCTATGAAATATATTACAGTATACAGATACAAAATATATACAATACATACTGACAAATATATTTCTATATAGATACAAAATATGTATAATATGTAGATACAAATATATATAGATGCAATGTATTAAAACAAAATATACAATAGAGACAAGTATATATCTATAGATAAGACAAATCTATAGATACTGTCTCTTTTTCCCCCACCTCTCTTCCTTCCTCTCTCTGTCCCTCTCTTCCTTCCTCTTTCTCTTCCTCTCTTCCTTTCTCTCTCTCCTCCCTTCATCCATCCATCCATCCCTCTCTCTTCTTTCCTCTCTCTCTCCCTCACTCTCTCTCTCTCTCTCTCTCTCTCTCTCTCTCTCTCTCTCTCTCTCCCCCCCCCCTTCCCCTCCCTCCCTCTCCCATTCTTCCTTCCCCCTCTCTCCCTCTAGTCCTTCCTCTCTCTCCTCCCTTCATCTATTCATCCTTCTCTCTTCTTTCCTCTCTCTATCCCTCTTTTCCTTCCTCTCTCTCCCTCCTTTCCTTTTTCTCTCTCTCCCTTTCTCTCTCCCCCTCTTTCCTCCCTCTCTCTCCACACACATGAGTACACACACACACACACACACACACACACACACACACATGCACAGAGTTCTCGCAAAGTAATCAATGGAAAGCACTAGAGACCAGGAGAGGTGTCATATAGGAGATGAGGCATCGAGCTTTGAAGGACATTAGGGATTCCCAAGGAGGAGGTGAGAAGACAGTGCATTGAAGACAAAAGTGTGCCGGAGGGAGGAGGGGAGTGTCATGTGTGAGAGATAGTCGAGATGAATTTATTGAGCACCTACCATGTGCCAGGTGCTGTGCTAATTCCTGGACAGCAAGCTGACCAGTTTGACTTGGACCAAAGAGTGCATGAAGGGGAGTAGTGGGTAATAGATCTGGAGTCCATGAAGGATTCCCCAAGTCTCCTACGTGGATGTCAACTCTCCCAAAGGAAGTTCCTTGCAGTCTCTAGCGTAGCGAGCACTGGAGATAGAGACATAACGGCCACTGCTAGCTCATCTCAGGTCTTCCCAGCGTTTTCTTTTCTCTTCAGCATCTTGAGGTGGGCTTGGCCTTGTCATCTTCTCTCCTAAAGCTGGAAACCAGCAGAGCCTGAAGCCTGAAGAGCCTGGAGAGACTCCTGAGCATAGAGTGAATCTCTACTCTCTCTGGCTCTCACCAGCTCTACCCCACCTCTCACACAGATGAGGGGCATTGATACCAATCAGTGAGTAGATCATCCTGTATGATGGGCTTTAGGACTTGGGTTATATAAGGCAGAACTTGGACTTCAGTCTTCCTGAGACCAGGTCCAGCACTCTACCCACTGAGTCACCTGTAGCAGATCTTGGTAGGACCTACCCTTCCTGTCTTCTCTTGGCACAGCTTCTGAGAAATCACCTTCATGCTCTGATGAGGCATCAGGATAGGTCTTTAGGGGAGGTGAGATACTATCTCTGTCCAAGGTCCCTTTATCTATGTTCTTGGACTTGGACAGGGAATGTGTCACAGTGTAGAGAGAGCTGGCTTTAGACTCTGGAGGACCTGGTTTCAAGGCCCATCTCTGACAGATACTGGCTGTGTGACCCTGGGCAAGTGACTTAACCTCTCAGTACCCCAGGCAACCTTCCAAGATTACAAGTCATAGAATACATTCCCCTTTGCATTGCTAGAAGGAATCTTCTCATGGGAATTCCCCACACTAATGGAATCATAGACCTCTGGACTGAGATGATGAGTAGTGGGACCCATGCCAGGCCCCCAAGGTGATCATGGAATGACTATAATCACCCTACCTGCTCCTGCTTCTTTCCTTCTCATCTAAGACCCCTATCACCCCCGGCCTCAATGCTAATGTTTGGTGGCCTCAACTCATTCATCAACAACTTGTTCTAGAGGGTCAACTGTGGTTAAAGTGTCAGAGGGAGACGAGTCCAGTAATGACAACCAATATTTCTGTGGTACATCAGAGTTTGCAAAGCCTTTTTCTTTTGAGAGCCCTTGTATAGGATCTCACTGGAATCTCCCAACCACCCTATGGAATGGGCATGATGGGTATTGTTACCTCTGTTTTCTTTTTTTCCTTCTTTCTTTCTTCCTTCCCTCCTTCCTTCCTTCCTTCCTTTTTTGTTTTTTCTTTCTTTTTAAACATTTTTATTTATTTTTTTACTTCAATTTAATATTTAATTTCAAATAAAATGGCAATGGTACATATTAATAATAATATCCTCAGTGAATGTAAATAAGCTAATTTTTTCTAGTGTTTAAGAGCTTCCAGATACCAGTCAAATACTAAAGTTGTATAAAAAGTAGATCTTTGCCCATCTGTAGCCAGCTCCAAAATGGGACCAGCTTAGAACCTTCAATTTTAGTCCAGTTGACAGCAACTTCCACTATTGAATTTTTTAAAAACTGTGCGATATAAAGTTCTATATCGCTCATTGCTCAATGTGCAAATTTGAAAAAGTCAGCAAGGCTGCTTCTTGAGTTAACCATTTGAACCCACATTATGTGTTTCTGATTTCTTTGACCAGAAAGTGGAATCCATGCATGAGAAGAGTTCGGAAATAGGAACGCTGAGCTATTGATTCTTTCTCTAGGTGTACTCGAGATCCACAAGCAATAGCCATTTGATCAGGCCAAGGCTGTGGATGTCCAAGTTCCTTTTTTAATTTTTCAAGGTCTGCAAATTTTGTGGCTCCATCAGCATCTGCCATAAGGATCTTTCTCCCTCGAGAAGTGAATACACCCATCTTGACAGCTCCACCTTTCCCACAATTTTTCACCAGTGTTATTACTCACACTTTGTCATTTCCATATTTTTGTCAATCCTTAAGAGCAATCTGTGAAGTCTGGTCTTTATTGCCATCGTCAACCACAATCACTTCATATGTGAATGCAGGATCTTGTTTCTGTCTTATTTCTAGATATTCCAGAGCTTCATCCATCATCAGAGGCAACCGTTTTTCTTCATTATATGAAGGTACAACAATGGATAACTGCTTAGTTGGGGAGTCATATCTAGTAGGTAAAGTTTCTTTCTTGCCTGCTGCATCTAAAAAGAAATTCTCTTCCTTTTGCCAGTAAATGTCTGGCATTTTGGCAGCATATAGAAATGCAACAAAAGAAAGCAGGATCAGCACCACAGCCACCAATGCCATGAGCACCACCAGCTGCTCCAGGAAGGGCCCCATCCTCCAGCCCCAGGGCCAAAGTCTTCGCTCAATCTGGCCATATCCCACACCTACACCTATGTGGAAGTGCCGTCTGCTGGGCCTCTCTCTCTCTCTCTCTTTCTCTCTTTTTAAAATAAAAGTATTTTATTATTTTATTTCCCAGTTGTATTTAAGGATAGTTTTCTTTCTTTTTTTTTTTGGTGAGGCAATTGGGGTTAAGTGACTTGCCCAGGGTCACACAGCTAGTAAGTGTTAAGTGTCTGAGGTCGGATTTGAACTCAGGTCCTCCTGACTCCAGGGCCGGTGCTCTATCCACTGTGCCACATAGGTGTCCCAAGGATAGTTTTCAACATTTGTTTTCATAGGATTTTTAGTTCCAAGTTTTTCTCCCACCTTCCCTTCCCTCCTCCCCAAGACAGAAAGCAATCTGATATAGGTTATATATGTGCAATTACATTAAGCATATTTCTGCATTAGTCATATTGTGAAAGAAGAATCAGAGTACAAGGGAAAAACCTCAAAAAAGAAGGAAAAAAAAGTAGTTCAAAAGTAGAGACAGTGTGGTTCAATCTGCATTCAGAATCCACATTTCTTTTTTCTGGATGTTGCGAAGATTTTCTATCATGAGTACTTTGAAATTGTTTTGGCTCATTGCACTGCTGAGAAGAGCCAAGTCTATCACAGTTGATCATCACAGTGTTGTTGTTACTGTGTACAATGTGCTCCTGGTTCTGCTCCTCTCACTTAGCACCAGTTCATGTAAGTCCTTCCAGGTTTCTTGAAATCCTCCTGTCATCGTTTCTTATAGCACAATAGTATTCCATTACATTCATATACCACAATTTGTTCAGCCATTCCCCCATTGATGGACATCCCTTCGATTTTTAATTCTTTGCTACCACAAAGAGAGCTGCTATAAATATTTTTGTACATATGGGTCCTTTTCCCTCTTCTATGATCTCTTTGGGACACAGACCTGGTAGTGGACCCTTGTTTTAAAGGTACAGAAATGGAGGCTTCAGAGGGTTAAAGTAATCAACCTAAGGTCTCTTTGTTCATAAGGGTGAGAGGCAGGATTCCAACCCAGCTCTTTTTGACTTCAAGACAAGCACTCTACCCACTATGTCACACTGTCTGTCTAAGATAGGACAGGGTACCTGCCCTCAAAGAGTGATAATCTGGACAGGGAAACGAGGCTCACACAAGGGAAGCAGAGAGCGGTATAAAACAAGGCCTTGAAAAAGGGAGGAGGCTTGACGGTCAGTTTGGGAAGAGCGCCGACCTCAAAAGATATGGAGTTATATCTTGGCTCTGTCATTTATTTGATTTATAACCTTGGGCAGATCATTTTACTTTTCTGGGCCTCAGTTTCTTCATTTGTCAAATGGAGAAGAAGAATAGAGCAGGAGTTCTTAATATGTGTGCATGTGGATGCGTGTGCATTTGTGTGTGTATGTATGTGTGTGTGTTCCATCCCTTTGACACTCGGGCAAAGGCTGTAGACCCCTTCTCAGAACAGTATTTTTAAATAATTGAAGGAAATGCTAAATTTTAGTTAGAAGTTTATGAAAATAAAATGTATTTTTTTCAATCTAAGTTCATAGAACCCCTGAAATCTCTCCCGAGATCTTGAATAAGATGTTCTCTGATGTCCCCTTTCAGCTCTGACACCCTGCAGTTCTTCCCACTACCCTTTGCTCTAGTGCACTGCGGTGACCTGAATTTGTCACATGATGGGAAGGAGCCCCCAGCATCCTCTTGGAGGTGGGGGAGGGGGAGAGTGATGGGATCAAGGCCAAGGCCTATTTGGGCTGCCAAGCAGTGGTCCGTTTCCAGTAGAGAAGTCGATTGCTCAGTGTAAACAACTCCCCCTTCCCCCTATGCCAGGACCCCCAGCTCATGTCTCTTGGGCATCTGGCACTCTCTGATGACTGGCTCCTCTCTAATGCACATATCATGTAATATAGCATATTAAAACTGCCTCATCTCCCATTCAGGTGGTCAACAAGAATTTATTAAATGTTTACTATGTATAAAATAGGGATTAAAAAGAACAAGAATGAGGTCCCAAAGCTAGACTGTAATAACAAAAACAATTAGCCTTTGTATGATGTGTTAAGCTTTGCAAAGCTATTTACATACTGTCTCATTTGGTCCTCCCAACATCCTTGGGAAGTAAGAGATGCTATTATCATTCCCATTCTACAGATGAAGAAACTGAGACCCAGAGAAGAGTCAGACAGGTAAGCATCAGAGGAAAGATTTGAACTCAGTGCTCTTTCCTCTTTGGGAAGCTCCCAGTCATTGTCTCTGTTTGACTTCTGCCCCCATTAGTGTGAAAACAGAAATCTTCAGATTTCTTTATCACCTGATGCTCCATACATCCTCTCTACCAGTCCCCTTGGCTGAGGAGAGTGACATTCCAGAGGATGAGTCATTGCTAGGATCCCAGAATAACATTTGCCTTTGGCATCCTGACGTCCCCAAGGGCAGCTGATTGCTTCCCCAGATGCAGCTGCATCCTCTGCAGGGCTTCTAGGGTCCCTTCTGCTGTTGGAGTGCCTCTGATGGAGACATTGCTGACCTTTGCTCTCAGGACCCACAGGAAGGAAAGGGTAGTTCATTGTGGGTTCACGTGGGGTATTGTGTACCACTTGGCCTGTTGAGTTAGAGGTGTGTAGCCTGACACACTATCTGAGATGACATTTAAATATAGTTCAGGGCCCAGAGTACATTAGCCCAGTTTCCACTCCACCCCAGAAACAGTGGATTAAGGCCAAAGGGGAAAGCTTGTTGATTGGTGATCAGAAGGCATGTGACTCCTGGCATTTGGAGGGGCAAGCCTGGAACTGAAGGGCTGGCTCTTGTCTTTGGCCCTCAGTCTATCCAATCTGATTTTCCCTTTGCTCTCTTCCCCCTTCCGCACCCCTACTCCCACACTAGGACGATTCTCAGTTCCATTCCTTGGGCCATTCTTTTTACCCCACCTCCCCATCCTCAACTCCTCTCCATCCTTCAAAATCCAGGTTAAAAACCACCTCCTCCAGGAAGCTTTTCCTGACTAATCTAGGTAAACTGCTCTCTTCTCCTAATTCCAGGAGCACTGTTTGTGCTTACTCATCATAGGCTATTGTATCCCATGGCCCAGGGTCCCCCAAGAAGATTAGGTTCATAGAGACTGGGTCCCATACTGGGGACTTGACTCTAAACAGTGAATTTCTCTTCCTTTGCCTCATCCTCCCCTCTCCCAAACTGATCAGTTCTGGAGACTCTCTGAGATAAAACAGGTATAGCTCACGTTTAGGGTGGCTCAAATGTGGGTGGCAGGGTCACCCAATCTTCAAAAGGCATTCAACAGAAAATATATTTATTGGGGAGCCACAGAACCCCATGAACAAACAAACAAACAAACAGTATAAATGGATGAATTAAAAAACATTCAGTCAAGCATAAAGTCTCTTGACTAGTTCACCCTGTATGTATGCTTTGAGGCTTGTTGATCAAGCACCCACCTCTTATCATGGGACCTGCAGTATCTGGGTAATTCACTTGCTTTGTTCTTGAACTTGGAAGGTGCATAGGCCCACTGTAGGCTGCCTTCTTCTTTTGCCAAAGAGATCTCTCTAGAAGGTCCATTGCAGGGCTTCTTACACTTTTTCCACTTGTGACCTCTTTTCACCTGAGGAATTTTTATATGACCTCAGGCATATAAGAATATATAAATAACCTTTTACTGTTGCAAAATTTTCCGTGACCCCCACATTCAGTTTTGTGACCCTATATGGTGTCACAACCCACAGTTTAAGAAATTAGGGTCTAGGGGGCAGCTAGGTGGTGCAGTGGATAAAGTACTGGCCCTGGATTCAGGAGGACCTGGGTTCAAATGTGGTCTCAGCTGTGTGACCCTGGGCAAGTCACTTAACCTTCATTGCCCTGCCAAAAAAAGAAAAAAAAAGAAGTTAGGGTCTAGTGAGTACCCTCTTACACTAAAGAACTCTTGAACTTGGGGTTACCAATGAGGAAACTCTCAAAGCCGATGCTGCCCCAGGAATATTCCCTACTCTTTCTTGATAGAAGTCCAGATTCTGAGATCACACTATTGAGAGAATTCACTCTCCATGTTCTTTATGGTAGTTAAAGATCAGCATGTTCTGGAACATGTAGTTAGTACCTTTAGGCTGGGGGCAAGCACACATCTCCATGAGTCACCTCTACTGTTCCTGCTCATTGGGGTAGGGGTTGGGGAGGCTGGAGTGGGAGAAAGAATTATGGTTAATTTGGATTAAGGGAAAGTGAAGCCTTTATGAACTGAGAGCTTCAGAGCAGACAAATGCTGATGAGTGATTTAAAAAAATTGTATCTTTGATTTTACTTGCATAAGGCACCAGTTCTCAAACTTTTTGGTTTCAGGCCCCCTTTATACTCTCTCTCTCTCTCTCTCTCTCTCTCTCTCTCTCTCTCTCTCTCTCTCCCTCCCTTCCTTTCTTCCTTTTTTTTGTAGGGCAATGAGGGTTAAGTGACTTGCCCAAGGTCACACAGCTAGTAAGTGTCAAGTGTCTGAGGCTGTATTAGAACTCAGGTCCTCCTGAATTCAGGGCCACTGCACCACCTAACTGCCCTGACCCCTTTATACTCTGAAAAAATTATTGCAGACCCCCAGGGAGCTTTTGTTTAGGTGTATTATAGCTCTACATATTTACCATATTAGAAATTAAAACAGATAAATTAAAAATATTAATTCATTAAAAATAATATGCTATATCACATTATGTTTATTACATTTATTTGCTATCAATATATATACAGTAAATATTAATTTGTTACATAAACTATATAACCTTTTAATACCATTCTAAAATGACATTAAAAAAATTTTTGAGAAAAGTATCCTGGTTTGACATGTTTCTTTGCAAATCTCTTTAATGCCTGGCTTAATAGAAGACAACTAGATTCTCATATTTGTCTCTGTGTTCAATCTCTTGTGATATGTTCTTTTGGTTCAAGTATATGAACTTAGTAGACCTTTAAAAGAAATGCTCTGGGGGCACCTAGGTGGCACAGTGGATAAGGCACCGGCCTTGGATTCAGGAGGACCTGAGTTCAAATCCAGCCTCAGACCCTTGACTTCTACTGGCTGTATGACCCTGGGCAAGTCACTTAACCCTCATTGCCCCTCCCAAAAAAATGCTCCATGTCCTGATGTTCTCTTGCCTATTGAAAGCAAGTGACTTTGAAAATATGTGCTTCCTAAGCAATCTTTGTCTTGGGCTTCTGACCCCTAGCTGCCCGTTCTGCTTTCTCTGTTTTGTTTTCCTTTCCCTGAATATAGGTAACCAAATAGTGATTGTGAGAGTTGGAGTTTGCAGGGAGTTGTTCTCTTGGGTGTTCAGGGGTTCTTGGGTTCTTCCATTGATACCTTTGGGAGAAGCCCCCTCCAATTATGATAGTGCTTCTGGGGAGTGACCACCAGCAGAAAGGAATTCAGCTTCTGACCTGACTTACCAGAAGATATTTACTTTGAAGTATCTGTTCCTGTAGTACAGCATCGAGATGAGATTGAAATGCTTATTCCCCAGTCTGATGGAATATCTCATGGTTTGGTATCAGCTTCCTGGGCGGGTGGATAGAGTAGTGGTTACAAAACCATTGCTTCCTGTTTAAATCTTTGTGAGTGTGGTCAGGCCAGTCTTTGTGCTGTAAGAATTTCTTTTGTGTTCAGGAAATAAATAGCTGTCCTCTAACTGATCTAGTTTATCTTTCTATTCCTTTTTTGGAAATGCCTTAGACATGAGCCAAACCTGAACTTTAAGTGATTTTTCCTGAGGTTCTAGGGTGGCTGAGTCATTAAAAGCCAGAGATTTTGAGAAAAAGAGTCTGACCTCTCTCTTCAGAGGTCAGGCTCCCCCAGGACTCATCTTGGTCTGTGTACATGGGTCTAAAACTTTTGTCATTCAATTGTTTCTGACTTTTTGTGTCTCCTTTTGGGGCTTTCTTGGCAAAGATACTGTAGTGGTTTGCCATTTCTTTCTCCAGCTCATTTTACAGATGAGGAAACTGAGACAAGCAGGATTAAGTGACTTGCCCAGGGTCATGCAGCTATTAAGTGTCTAAAGCCAAATTTGAACTCAGGTCTTCCTGATTTTAGGCCCACTGTTCTATCTACTGTGCCATCTAGCTGTCCTTGGATATTGGTCCAGAACTAGGGGTTCCCTTTACAAATTGAGGATGAGTATCTCAGCCTTCCCTCTATCTCTCCCAGGTTCTGTGTTGTTATAATAGATTCATTGATTCAGAACTGGAAAAAGACTTCAGGAATCATCTAATCCAGGATCCTCCTGAGAATAACAGTATATGCAATGTTCCACCCCAGTGGTCCCCCACCTCTGTAAAGTAGGGAAAGGTTTTGTGTGTACATTTTTCTTTCTTTCTTTCTTTTTTTTTTTTGCAGGGCAACGAGGGTTAATTGACCTGCCCAGGGTCACACAGCTAGTAAGTTTCAAGTGTCTGAGGCCGGATTTGAACTCAGGTCCTCCTGAATCCAGGGCCAGTGCTTTATCCCCTGTGCCACCTAGCTGCCCCCTCAATGATTAACTATAATTCTGCTGTAAACTGCTGTTTTCAAAAACCTACTGTTCCCTTCTCCTTTTGTAAGGAATACCTTTAATATGTTGTGTTGAAAGTATCCACTTGTGGGTATATTATTCTCATAAAAATTTTATGGAAATGATAAATAAAGAAGACATACAAGTTATTGATTGGTGGTTATTGATATTTTCTTGGTCACTTTTTAAAAGTAATAATAAGATGTATGATTTCCTCCCAAATGTTGCATATGCCCATGCTTTCCAATAGCTTGAGAATTGGTCCCTCAGGATCATCAAAATGGTGCCACCATTAACATAGACTTCCTCTGTGCATCTTTGGGTCCAGCTTCACCTCCTTTCTTTGTTTTCCTCAGTGCCATTTCAGTTTCCTCCTTCCATTAGAAGACTCTGATGTCCCAGTTCAGAAGTGGCCATTATCCTCCTTCCAGGTTCATCATTAAATTCCCTGGGGATATGCTACCTTGGCTGGTCTGCTGCTAAACTTTCTATAAACAGGATTTTCCTTTCACTGCTTCTAGTCTTATGAGGCAATGCTGCTCTTCATCTAACAAAGTCTTCCCCCATAAGATTTTATGAATGATTTTCTATTCTAAGTCAGGGTTAACTTTGGCTTGCCACTTGGCAAGGAGATCAGGTATTTACTGCCCGGGGCAGTTTCTAGAGTCTGCTGGCCTCTTTTTTGTGGTGAGTGATTTTTATCAGTGAAACTTCCTTCCTTGGAAAATGGTGATAGGTCGATTTCTATTCTTTTATCTGTTTCCCATTTTTAAAAATTAGCAACAGTTTGTTTCAATAGGTCAAGTTATAGTTGGCTCAGTTGTGTACTCCATCGATTCCTCATTTTCATTTGTTCACATTTTGTTTTGGTTTTGATCTTTGGCCTAGCAAGTCAATGATGGCTTACCACACTGGTAAGCCATCATTTCCTGTTTGTAAAAATAGAACCTTTTTTTTTTAAGTGATGTTTTTTAGGATTGGCTGTGTCTAGGGCCTCCAGACTCTCCTCAATTATTTATTCATGATATATAGGTCTATATTTTTTGATTTCTCACCTATGCTCATCTTTACACTGAAGTCACTGCATGTTTTTAACAAATATGTTTTTGGCGGGTCTTATCAGGTTCTTTGTTTTTTTGTTTGTTTGTTTGTTTGTTTTTATTTTTTGCAGGGCAATGGGGGTTAAGTGACTTGCCCAGGGTCACACAGCTAGTAAGTGTCAAGTGTCTGAGGCCGGATTTGAACTCAGGTCCTCCTGAATCCAGGGCCGGTGCTTTATCCACTGTGCCACCTAGCTGCCTCCCAGGTTCTTTGGAAAATTTCAATATTTCCTTATCTGCTAGAAGTAGTCATAGCACAGTAGATACAGAACAGAAGGAGGAAGACATAGGTTCAAATTCTGGGGGAATTTTCTCCCCCAGGAGTTCCCTGCAGTGATGAAATCACAGATCTTTTCCTAAACTTTCTCCTTCTCCTCTCTTATGGGATGAATGTTGTACAGGTAACTTGTCTCCCGGGGGCGGGGGGGGGGGGGTGTCTTTCTGAAAAGCCTTGTCAGGAGCACTGCAGTGTGCAATTATTAACTAGGAGAAGCAACTGGTTATTGCCATCAGATGCTTAATAAGACAAGCTCTATCAGCTCCTGGGATGCCCTTTGGGTTTTGGTCTCATCTGCAGTCAGGATGTTGGTGCTGGATGCTGAGTCAGACTGTATCTCACCAGCCGTGCTGGCTGTACACAGAGGCAGGGTAGGCGGCCACCTGCTTATTACATTTACAGAGAAAAGCCGTAACCCTGTAAATGTTTGTTCTCTCCCAGGTCCTCGTGCCTTTTAGCCGACAATGAGCCAGGTTAGAAGGGAGACAGAACGATCTGGAACTGGGATGGTAGTGGAATACTTGGTGTGAGCGCCTTCTGAGGTCTGGGTCTATTGCCTCAATTTAACTGAATTCAGTGCAGGTGGAGGCAGTCGAAAGAACCCTGCACTTGGAATCACAGAATCGTAGAATTTAGAGACTGGAAGTGACCTCATATGGTCCAGCTCATGCAGTAAAGGAATCCTGGACAGAACACACCTGACTAGGTATTTGGTACCAGGACTTGACTTCGAATCTTGGCTTTGAAAATTGCTTTTCAGGTGACCTTGGCAAGTCCTTTCCCCTTCTCCTGGCCTCAGTTTCTTCATCTGTAAGATGAATGGGTTGGAGTACACAGTCTCTAAGGCCCCTTCGAGGTCCAAATTCTCTAATTTTATGCATTTAAAGGACAGTGGTTAATTAGTTGCTCATTAAGCATGTCGTGTGATAGGTTCGAGACTGATACAGAACAGGGGCTGCTCCTGAGAATAGCCAATAGCAGTAGAATCTTGGAGTCCTGTGGATAAAGCACCAGTCTGGGATTCAGGAGGGCCTGAGTTCAAATCTAGCCTCAGACACTTAACACTTGCTAGCTGTGTGACCCTGGGCAAGTCACTTAGCCCTCATTGCCCTGAAAAAAAAAGAAGCTTGGAGTCCCATAGGAGTAGGGAAGATAGAGGTGATCTGTTCTGCCTCCCTGTAGGGCCAGGCTGGTGCAGGCAATAGCAGGAAATGAAGCCATTGTTATATGGAAGTCTAGATTCAGGCCCTGTCCTCAGGGAATTCCTGGTCTGACCAGGGAGACATAGCCCCTGCCCTGGGAGCCCCTCCTCTCAAAGGAGAGACATAGCCCCTGCTCAGGGGAGTCACTGGTCAAAAATCTCTCCCCGAGTCTGATAGAGAAACCATGGAAATGGGACACGGGACAGACGTTTCCATTCCCCCTTCTCCTCTCCCTTTCAAACCCCACCTCCTCAGGCTACACATTTGTAGGAGAACATACCCGACTCCTCAGGGGGAAGCAGTATGTCCTTTCATCACCTTCTAAGGGATATAGAGTCTTGGGGAGGAGCTCACATTACTCAGTCCTGGCATGGTGAATGGGATCTTCTGCTGGTGGTAAAGGGAGGGGTGGGTGCAGTGGCTCTGTGCCCTCTCTTTTGCCATCTCTCTCTGCTCCCCTCCCTCTCTTCATTGGAAAAGCAGGGGCCCAGGCAGGGTTTCCAGTGGGGCTCAGGGATTCTGTGTCTGTCTCCCATTTTCCCAGAAGTGCATTCTATTAAAGGAAGCATATGTGCAGGTCACTGAGGGTTCAGGGGGCTGAATGTCTTTTGGAGTAACAGGTGGGGGCTCAAATGTTGAACCTCCCAGCCCCACCTCTGTGCGGCTGCTCAGATTCTTCTCTCTTTCCAGGGAAGAGGTAGGAGGGGGAATCCTGATGACTTGTAAGAAAGGTTCTTTCCACTTCTGAGATCACATACCTCAGTTACCTGTTGACTTTTAACCTCAAACTGAAGCCCAAGCGCAGCTAGGGACTATAAAATGAAGAGGGGCTGGAAGAAATGACCCCCAAGGTCCTCTTTAGCTCTGAACCTCTCTGATCACCCCAATCATAGACGATAAAATGGGGGGGATTAGACTAGTATATGAGTGTGTCAATTGAATAAATCAACCAGACCACCCCACCTCACTTAAAGTAAGTGATCTGGTGTTATTCCTGATACCTTAACTGGAATATTGAGAATATGTCTCAATGATGATGATGACGACGACTAACATTTATATTGTGCTTACTATGTGCCAGTCATTGTGCTAAGTGCTTTATAATCTTTTTTCATTTGGTGATCATAACAAACCTGAGAGGCAGGTTGTTATCCCCATGTTACAGAGGAGGAAACTGAGGCAAACAAAAGTTAAGTGACTTGCCCAGGCTGCCATAGTGAATTTCTGAGGCTGGATTTGAACTCAGATCGTCCAGATTTCAGGTGCAGCGCTCTGTGCATGGTGTACCTAGCTTGGTCTAAGTGTGAAAAATCCTTGAAAGCCACTAATTGAATAAACTGGAGCAATGACATAACTGATTGAAGAAACCTGTTGCTGCCCTATGTATGGGTTGTTCATCAAATATTTAAGCAGGTCTGGAGCTGAGAGAGATTCAAGCAATTCACAAACCAGGAGAGAGCAATTCTGGCTACTCTTCTTGGTGAACAATCATTTAGGTGGGGGGTGGGCAGGGGAAGGCACTTGGACCTTGGTTCTGGTCTCCTCCTAGCCCCCTTGATTTTCTTCTAGTCCCAGCTAAAATCCCATCTTCTACAGGAAGCCTTTTCCGACATCTCTTAATTCTAGTGTCTTTCTTCTAAGAATTATTTCCTATCTATCCTGTACATAGCATGTTTATAAATATTTGGTTGCTTGTGGTTGCCTTCATTAGATTTTAAGTTCTTTGAGGGCAGGGACTGTCTTTTGCCTCTTTTTTTTTTTTTTTTTTTTTTTGTATCCCCAGCACTTGTCACACTTCGTGGTGGATAGTTGTTGTTTGACACATTTGACACAGCGTGATGTCTTTTTGACTGGCTCATAAATTGCATTTATGTGAGACAAGAGTTGCACAAAGTCTTCAGTTTTACTTTCCTTTTACTTTTGTAAATAGTATTTTATTTTTTTAAAATTTTAATTTATTTTTAATAGTATTTTATTTTTTCTAAATACATGTAAAGATAGTTTTCAACATCCATTTTTTCATAAGATTTTGAGTTCCAAATTTTTTCTCTCTGCTTCCTCCTATTCCCCTACCCAAGATGGCAAGATATCTGATATAGGTTATACATGTGCAATCATGTAAATAGTTTTCCACATTAGTCATGCTGTGAAAGAAAAAACAGAAAAAAAGGGAAAAGCCACAAAAAAACCTAAACCAAAACAAAAAAAAAAAAAAGGGAAAATGGTATTCTTTGATTTGCATTCAGACTCCATAGTTCTTTCTCTGGATGTGTATAGTATTTTCCAACTTGAGTCTTTTGGAATTGTCTTGGATCATTGTATTTCTGAGAAGACCTAAGTCAGCCATAATTGATCATTGCACAATATTGCTGTTACTGTGTACAATGTTTTCCTGGTTCTGCTGACTTCACTCAGCGTCAGTTCATGTAAATCTTTCCATCAGTCTCACTTTCTCTTCTAGAGTCATTGAAGTTCCGGGGCAAAAGAAAAGTCAGGACAACTGGTGATGGCCCTGGATTCAGGGTATGACCTTGGTTTCTGCCACGTCTGATCAAGCTCTAAGAGATCCAAGCACCTTCGTCAGTCACCTTTATGGCTAATGGAACAAATTGTTTTCATATATTCATTCTACCTCGTTGGGGCAGGGGGTGTCTTGGGGTAGACATCCCATGTAATTCATTGATGGGCTGTCAGTTATCCTCAACCTGGTTTATCCTGTCTGTCAAGATAGTTTCTTAGGGTGTGGCCACTGCACATGTAACAGCTTCTTGGAGCCACAGATGAGAATTGAGCGCCAGGTAGACAGCAAAGGTGGATAAGTAGCTTTGAAAAGGGCTTGGCAAGCCTTTACACCAGAAGTTCTAGTACTCCTTGAACACCCCATATACCCCTGCCAGGCCTGCATATTCTAGTGGCAGTGTGTCATAGACTTTTGGGTGATATGTTTTGTGCTATTGTTTTTATTATACCATCTTAGTAAGTAACCCATTCTGAAAACTAATTATGTCTGGCTGACCAATTCATATGGACTGATAATCATGGGAGGAAGAAAACCAGTGGGGGCTCATGACCTATAGCATTGAAAAGATGGCCCCCAAATGTTCAGGACTAACAATAGAGCTCTACGGGAACAAAGTAGTTGTAGTCTGGGGATGTGTATCATTGTAGTACCAGTTGTTCCAGTTGTAACAAAAATTAATGGTGCCCACTTCAACCTGTCAACCAACAAGAATTTATTAAGCACTTACTATGTTTCTTGGAATATGCAACTTGCTGGGGACACAAATCCAAAGAATGATACAATATCTACTCTAAAAAAGCTTACATTCTGAGGCAGCTAGGTGGTTCACTGGGTAGATCTTTGGACTTGGAGTCAGGAAGACCTGAGTTCAAATCCAGTCTCAGATACTAGCTGTTGTTGTGAGGCTCAAATGAGATAATTTTGTAAAGTGATCAGTGCAGTGGATGGCACATAGTCAGCGTCATATAAATGTTTTGTTTTTGTTGTTGTTGTTAAAAGAGATATAGAGGCAGCTAGGTGGTGCAGTGGATAGAGCACCAACCCTGGAGTCAGGAGGACCTGAGTTCAAATTCGGCCTCAGACACTTAACACTTACTAGCTGTGTGACTCTGGGCAAGTCACTTAACCCCAATTGCCTCACTAAAAAAAAAAAAGAGAGAGATACAAATTTAGCAATTATTATTATTACTTAACCTCTGTTTGCTTCAGTTTTCTCGACTATAAAATGGTTGTGAGGGTCAAATGAGATAGTAATTGTAAAGTGCTTAGGAAAGGGGGCAGCTAGGTGGTGCAGTGGATAAAGCACTGGCCCTGGAGTCAGGAGGACCTGAGTTCAAATCTGGCCTCAGATACTTGACACTTACTAGCTGTGTGACCCTGGGCAAGTCACTTAACCCTCATTGCCCTGCAAAAAAAAAAAAAAAAGCAAAAAAAAAAAAGTGCTTAGGAGAGGGCCCGGTACATAGTAGGTGCTTAGCATTGTGCTTGGCACATAGTGCTTAATAAATGTTTTTTTTTATTCATTTGTGAGGGCAGAGTGGGATGAGTCAGTGGGGAGTGATAGAGAGCAAAAAAAAAAGAGAGAAAGAAAAAAATATCAACATAAAATTTAAGAACACAGTAAAAAACCAACAAAATGGTGGCACCAAGAAATAGGGCAACTTTGGTACTACTTTGTAACTTCCATAACATCGCCTCATAGTGTCTTAGAAGAGTTTTTATTTTGTTCTTTGTATATTGTTGTGCTTATTGAAGACTGTTAGGCTCAAAGTAAAAATAGACATTTTTTTAAAAATCCCTTCAAAACTCTATAGAGATAGGAATTATTTTCTACTCTTTATATGTCAACAGGCCAACTATTACAGTCTGGGAAGATATCCTGGAAGAGTTGTCTTTCGGGGACTTTTGGAAAGGAAAGAAATACTTGGGGTCTGCCTGCCCTCCCCCTCCCTAGCTTCAGGTTGCTACATGTTGTCCATTCAAAGCTGCTTCCCCCCCACACCAAAAGGGGGCTTTCATTCTGGTAAAGAAGCAAATGAGGCCAGAAAGCGATGGGTGCTATTTTATGGTCCAGGTTCCATGGAAACCAGCGGCAAAAGTAGTGAGACCCAGGTCCTTGTCCTTTGCCGGATCCTTTTCATTGGCAGAGAGAGAGAACAGTGGACCTGGGATTGGTAAAACCTAAAAAAAAAAAAAGTCCACCTGAGATATGTGACCTTGGGCAAGTCATTTGACCTCTCCCAGCCTCAGTTTCCCCTTCTGTAAAACAGAGGATAATAATAGCTCTTACCTCACAAGGCTCTTGTGAGGATCAAATGAAAAATTGTGTGTAAAGCACTTTCCAGATCATAGCCACATGTAAATTGTAGCTCTTACTCTTGGTGCCTACCCATTGGGGAGCTGCCCTTCTGGTCCAGTGACATTCTCCTGGTGTTCCAGACACGGACCAAGCCACGCAGAACTGGAACCACCCAAGGCTAGCTCTGTCCCCACCTCTCCCTGTTTCAGAAGTGGAGCCCAGCCCAAGCCACAGTCGATGCTCGGGATGACCTTAGACCTTTAGTACTGTTGGCTTGGTTCATTTCATGGGTGTTTGGGGGTCACTGAGCTTTACTCTAGAAAAAAGCAGCGCATTTGGAAAGATTAGCTGCCTGGTGTGAGGACAGCATACGCTGGGTTCAGAATCAGAAGACCCGCATTCTAGGAGAGCTCAACTCTGAGCCTCAGTTTCCTCTTCTGTAAAAGGATGAACTAGTTGGTTACTAAATTTGGAGGAGGAAGGGGCCTCTGAGGTCATCCAGTCCATCGCCTCCTCTACAACATTCCTGACGGGTGGACATACTTTCCTTATCTACAGAAGGAAGGGACTGCCTTCCATGACATCTTTTTTTTTTTTTTTTTTTTGGTGAGGCAATGGGGGTTAAGTGACTTGCCCAGGGCCACACAGCTAGTAAGAGTCAGACTGGATTTGAACTCAGGTCTTCTTTTTTTTTTTTTTTGGTGAGGCAATGGGGGTTAAGTGACTTGCCCAGGGTCACACAGCTAGTAAGTGTTAAGTGTCTGAGGCCGGATTTGAACTCAAGTCCTCCTGACTCCAGGGCTGGTGCTCTATCCATGCCCCTTTCCATGACATCTTAGGTCTTTTCCAGTTCTGAATCCCTGACCCCACAGTCAAACCTTCAGTCATGGGGGTGGGGAAAGTCACTGACTTCAAAGACAGCCCATTCCACTTTGGGGGAGCCCTCATTGTTAGGAATTTCCCTCATATCAAGCTCTAATCTGCCTTCTTGGAATTTCTACACATTGCTCCCTGTTAGGGAATGGTATCATGGGTTTTAGAGAATCCCTAGTCCGACTGCTACAGCCATGAACTTCTATGGCAGCTAGGTGGGACAAGGGAATATAGAACCCTGCACCTCCAGTCAGGAAGACCTGAGTTCAAATCCAGCCTCAAAGACTAGCTGTGTGATCCTGCGCAAGTCACTTAACGTCTGTTTGCCTTAATCCACTGGTGAAGGAAATGGCAAACCACACCAGTATCTTTGCCAAGAAAACCCAAGGGCCAGTATTGGCATGCTATGATCTATGAGGTCACAATGAGTCAGACACAACTACATGAAAAACAGCAATGAGGGAAAACAAGGGCGAAAGGAACACAGTCTCAGATTTAGAAGGGGACACAGAGCAAGTGTGTCTTTATGGATTTACCATGTTGGTTATTCTATTTTGCCAAAATGTACAGTATAGTAGGGAGACAGTGAGCCACAGGGGATAAAGACCTGAGTTCAAATCTTATTGCTGACACTTGTTATCTTTGCAGCCACATCCAAACACTGAACATCTTTGGCTCTCAGTGTCTTTGAAGAATGAGGATAATAAAAATTGTTTTTCAGTCATTTTTCAGTCAAGCCTGACTTTCGCTGACCCCATTTTGGGTTTTCTTGGCAGTGATACTAGAATGATTTGCCATTTCCTGCTCCAGCTCATTTTACAGACGAAGAAACTGAGGTAAACTGAGTTAAGGGACTTGCCCAGGATCACACAACTAGTCAGTGTCTGAGGCCAGATTTGAACTCAAAAAGATGAGTTTTTCTGACTCCAGGCCCAGTGCTATGCACTATGGTGCCACCTAGCTGCCTAGTAATAAAGATAACACTTATACTTCACAGGGTTGTTTTTAGATATCCACAAAATACTCATTCAGATTGTCAAGCACTAGATAAATGTCAGTTATTTTGTGGTTTACGTGTAATTTTATTCTTGTTTTCTACTTTATTTGAGGGGTTTTGTTGATGGCTGTTAAGTTTATCATGAAAAACAAAAAGAGTTCTGGGTTTGGAGAGGACCTGGGTTCAAATCCTCACTACCTTTTACTGCCTGTGTGACCTTGGACAGGTCCCTTAAACAATCTGGATCTGAGTCTCTTCTATACATTAAGGGCATTGGGTTGGATCCCCTCTGAGGTCCCTGTGGGCTCTAGATCTTGTGGCTATGATTTGCCTAGCTGAGGAGCAAGGCTCCCCCACAGAATTATACGAAATATTAACTTTAGAAAGCAACCAGAGATGGTATATAATTAAGTGGTCAGAAGAGGGAGAAATTACCGTGGACTGGAGGAGTCTGGGGAGGCTTCTGAGAGCCGGTGGGATTGGAGCCAGCTCTTAAAGGAGGGGAAGGATTTGAAGAAGCACAAGGTGGGTAGTATTCCAGGTGGTGTGGGGGGGAGATGGCTGAAATGAAGGTAGAGTAGCAGGAATGAGAATGGTGTGTGTGTGTGTGTGTGTGTGTGTGTGTGTGTGTGTGTGTGTGTGTGCAGGGGCTGAGGGCAGGGAGGAGGTGGCTGGATTCAGTCCAATCTGGCTGAAACTGCAGGATACCGGGCCGCATTTGGAGTCAAACAACATGGATTTGAATCCCATTTGTTGTTCAGTCGTGTCTGACTCTTCATGACCCTATGGACCACAGCACACCAGACCCTTCCACCCTCACTACCTCCCCAAGTCTGTCCACGCTCATATTCATTGCTTCCCTGATGCTATCTACCCATCTCATCCTCTGCCGTCCCCTTCTCCACTCTTTCCCAACATCAGGGTCTTTTCCAATGAGTCCTGCTTTCTCATTGTGCAGCCAAAGTTATTAAGCTTCCACTTCAATATTTGACCTTCCAGTGAATAGAGTGAAATCATTTCTTTAGGTATTAACTGATTTGATGCCCTTGCCATGCAAGGGACTCTCAGAAGTCTTCTCCAGCCCCGAAATTCAAAAGCATCGATCCGGCGGTGCTCAGCTTCCCTTGTAGTCCAACCCTTACAGCCATATGCCATTTAATAATGTCGGCGTGACTTCTGTGGGCCTCAGTTTCCTCATTTGTAAAATGAGATGGGGGGGCTGTATTAGATGTCTTCGGTTCCCTTGTATCTTCGATGGTTGACTAAGAAGGCAGCTCCAAGTTTGTTGTGAAGGCAGTGCAGAAGTCTCGTGTCCCAGTCGGAGAGAGGCTAATGACTGAGTGCAGGGTGGATCATACTGGAGGGGTGGAGTGTTGGGGAGACCATTTAGGAAGTGGTTGGCATGGCTCGGCTCAGGAATGAGGCAACAAGGGCCCGGCCTTGGGTGGTGGCAATGGGGATGGAGAGGAGAAGGGTGGAAGTGAGAGCCAACTCACCACTAATCCTCAGTGACTGGTCAGATGCAAGAACTGAAGGTGAGGGAAGGAGAAAGATGCTCTCTGAGGTCCAAGTCTGGGTGATGCCACCACTGACAGGATCAAGGAAAGAAGCAAGGAAACGAGTTTTTCTTTTTGGCGAGGGGGAGGAGAGGGAAGATAATGAGGGATCAAACTTGTTTTTCTTGGTTCCAGAGGCCAGAACTGGGAGCCTGGCGCGGAAGCTACAAAGAGGCAAATTTAGGCCGGATGTCACACGGCTCTGACACATGGAATAGTCAGTCAATAAACATGTATTAAGCACCTACTATACGCCAGGCCCTGTGCTAGAGGCTGGGGAATCAGAGAAAGGCAAAAGACAGTGTGTGCCCCGGAGAAGCTCCCAGTCTAATGAGGAAGACAGCATGTCAACAAGCCCTAGACAGGAGAGACTGGAGAGAATCAGCAGTGGGAAGACATCAAGAGGTCTCAGGAAGGCTTCCTTCAGAAGGAAGATGAGCCCGCAGGGAAGCCAGGCGGCAACATCTCCACCAGTTCTTCAATCAACAAGTGTTGATTAAGCACCTACTATGTGCCAAGCACCTAGAGGCTTGGTAGCGGGGAGACAAAGACACAGGGGCTGCCTGAGAAATGCCCAGAGAGCGTGGGACACAACTGAAAAATGAGTAAACAACAAAATAAGATTTTATATACATGCATATACATAAATAAAGTGTTATGTAGATGCCAGCCATTAAAACAAATGCTTATTTGTTGATAATTATGATGAATAAGATTGGGATTAAAAAGACTTTAGATTGAATCCAAAGTTAATCATTGATATTCTGTTATTGAATCATAGATTGAACACAGAT
This sequence comes from Dromiciops gliroides, assembly GCF_019393635.1. Classification (NCBI taxonomy): domain Eukaryota; kingdom Metazoa; phylum Chordata; class Mammalia; order Microbiotheria; family Microbiotheriidae; genus Dromiciops; species Dromiciops gliroides. The sequence goes on along the minus strand of NC_057862.1, from coordinate 674,708,034 downwards.
TTCTTTGGAAAATAGTGAGCTAGATTAGGACTCAATAGATGACCAGACCTGAGACTTGGGCTATGCCTGGGTTAGGATCCAGGGTTTGGGGATCAGGCTGTGTCTGGATTAGGAGTTAATCTAGGTTAGGTTAGGACTCAGTCTGTGATCAGAGTTGGGGTTCAGTCTGTGGATGGGTTAGGGGAGAAGGGTCAGGGTGACCAGGATCAAGAATCAGTCCTCACATCAGGGTTCAGGGGGTCAGTCTGTGACTGGGAAACATATTTTCTCATAGGAAGATTGATAATGAAGATTAGATTGAAACATTGACCCTGGCCTCGATAACACTGGGCTCTGAGCCCTGGGGAAACTCATGGTCTCTCTCACTCCTTGGGAGACCTCTATTGTGGCCATCTGTACTGATCACAATTGAGAGGAACAGAAGGCAGTTTGGGGGGAAGGGAGATGTGGGGCATCTGGGCTGGTCTTGGAAAGTAAGTTTGCATTGAAAGACTTTAAAACTCTGATCCATGGTGGATAGAGCACCAGCTCTGGAGTCAGGAATAGCTGAGTTCAAATCTGGCCTCAGACACTTATGTGTGACCCTGGGCAAGTCACTTAACCCCAATTGCCTCACTTAAAAAACAAAAACAAAAACAAAAACCTCTGATCCATGGAGGGACCAATCATGACTCCAAAGACTGATGTTCAAGCACACCTCCACCTCTTGGCAGAAAGGAGGTGACCTAGGGGTGCAGAATGGGACATGCATTTTCAGACATGGTCAGTGGGCTGTTTTGCTTGTTCTCACTGTCCTTGTTCTTACAGTATGGTGGTTGCTGTGAGCGGTGTGGTTGGCGAGTTGGTGGGAAGTGACCAGGGGCCTGGGGGAGGGGAACAACCACTGATGTAGCTCCTCTGGTGTGTTGGGCACTGAGCTGGGTGCTTGATAAAGATGATCTCAGTGACAGTGAAGAATACAAAAATAGAAGAGGAAAGAGCATCAATACAACATGACCAAAAGTCCCTCCCCCCCCAAAAAAAAGGAAAAGGGAAGAAAAGAAAGGAAGAAAAAAGGAAAAGAGAAGGAAGGAGAAGAGGTCCAAAGGACCTGATGTCTTGATTTTCCCTTAGGCACATCTACTACACGGGGGATAGTGGTGAGCATCATGGCACCCAGGTGCCCTCTGGTGGTCAGAACTCAAAGCACAGGTTGTCCTTGATTCATGGCCAGGCAGGGTCCCGGGGATAATGCTGCTCACTTCCATTCACAGTCCTCTGCTTCCCCCCTCCTCAGGTAGGTGCTGCTGAATCTACCCATGGCTGCCCATGCCAAGCTCTCTGCCTCAGCCCAGATCCTGGATTGTAGGATGAGGAGAACATGTTGGAAGATAAAGGATAGAGGAGGAAGAGATGAAGGCCAGGGAGAGGGGGAAGGGGAGGATCAAAAACAAGGGATAGAGGAGAAGAGGAAGGAGGGAGGAGGAGATGAAGAAGGGGAAAGAAAGGAGAAGAAGGAGGGAGGAAGGGGAAGAAGAAGAGAAAAAAGGGATAGAGAAGAGGAAGAAGGGAGGGAAGAGAGGAGGAGGTGAAGGAGGAGAAGCTGGAGTAGGTGTAGGAAGAGACAGGAAGGAGAAGAGGGGAGAGGAAGCAAGTGGGAGGGAGAGTGTGATAAATGATAGGAAAAAAAAAGGAGTGAGGAGGGTGTGGAGGAGTATACGAAAGAAGAGGAGATTAAAGAGGAGGAGGAAGAGGGGGAGCCAGAAAAGAAGGAAGGGGGGACAGAGGGAGGGTGGGGCAGGAGCAGAGGGAGAAGGAAAATAAGGCAAAGGCTGAGATTCTCAGTGCCTCCCCTCTCCTGCCATGCGTCTGTCTGTCTGTCTGTCTGTCTGTCTCTCCCTCCCTCCCCCTCTCTGTGTGTGTCTCTCTCTTCCTGGTCTGTGTTTGAGGTTCCCCCCCCACCCCATTCTCTTCGCCAACCTTCAGATCAGACTGACAGCTTCTGACTCTTCTCTGTGTGATTCCTATCCTATTTACACAGATTTATTTACATAGCTGATTTTGCCTGAATGCCAAGGCCAAATCTAACACTTCTGTCTTTTTCCTTTCTTTCCTCAAATGATATAAGTTGTGATTTTAGATTTAGAGCTTAGAAGCCATCGAGTTCAGCTGTCTTATTTTACAAATGGAAAAACTGAGGTTGCTTTGGGTCACCCAGACAAATATCCAAAGCAGGATTTGAACCCAGGCCTTTCCTTGATTCTCCATCACAGTCTCCCTTCATTATGCCCCACTACCTCTCAAGGGAGAAAGAGAGACTCAAACCCCAGTCTAATTAAAATATAATTTCCATGTATGCAAAGAGGGGCAAACCGTACCCCAGCCCTGCAGCTCTGATATTTACAACTATTTCCTGATTTCTCGTGAATGCAAGGATGTTTAAAGGGCAGTACCCAAGAGTACGTTTCTGCAAACAGACTGGTGGAGGAAGCTTGTTGACTGACTGCTGATGGATGGGTGGACAGTGTACCATATTTAACAGACCATAAAACAGAAGTACAGTTTCCTGGAAAGCGTTTCTCTACATAATTAGGTGTTTCTCCATCAGTGTCGTTTGATTTTATTTCACTTAAAAATATTTTATTGGTGCATTTTGCCTTTATATTACTGTTATTTTTGTAACTGTGTCCTGCCCCCTCCAAACTGGACCTTCCCTCGTGGAAAGGAAAAACAAGTCAGTGTAAGACCCACTGCAGCTGATAACACATTCACTATTCTACCCTGGTATACATTTCTGCCTTAAGGTGCAGGGGGAGGGAGGGAAGGAAGGAAGGAAGGAAGGAAGGAAGGAAGGAAGGAAGGAAGGAAGGAAGGAAGGAAGGAAGGAAGGAAGGAAGGAAGGAAGGAAGGAAGGAAGGAAGGAAGAAAGGAAGGAAGGAAGGAAGGAAGGAAGGGAGGGAGGGAGGGAGGAAGGAAGGAAGAAAGGGAGGAAGGGTGGGAAGAAGGAAGGAAGGAAGGGGGATGGAGGGAGGGAGGGAAGGGAGGAAGGAAGGAAAGAAAGAAAGAAATATTTATTAAGCACCTACTGTGTGTCAGGCACTGTGCCAAATGCTTTATAAATATTATTGCATCCGATCCCCCAAACCACCTGAGAGGTAGGTGCTATTATTACCCCCATTTTACAGATGAGGAAACTGAGGCAGGTGGCAGTGAAGTGACTTGCCCAGGGTCACAAAACTAGCAGGTGCCTGAGTCCACATTGGAACTCAGTTCTTCTTGACTCCAGGCCCAGCACTGCGCCACCTAGTGGGTAGGCTTGTGTCATTTATTCTACAGGATTATCCTTGATTGGGGGGGTGGGGAGGTGGGGACAAGGGAGAAGCAGAATAGCGATTGTATTGGTGTACTCTTCACTTTGCCTCTCAAATGAAGAATGGGAGACAGAGTCAATACTGGGAGGAGGGAAGACTCCCCTGACATGGTCTGGAGTCAAGAGGATTTGGGTTCAAATCTCCATTCTGTTAACTTACTACTTTGGATTGGTTATTTCCACTCTAGACTTTAGTTTCCTAGAGATTGGGCTATTTGTTCCTCCTGGCCATTGATCCTATGGTTTTTATTTTTAAAAACATTTTATTTATTTATTTATTATTTATTTCTAGTCCTCCCCCACCCCCCCCAAAAAAAGAAAAACACAGAACTTGTAACTAATACACATAATTAAGCTAAACAAATCCACACATTTGTCATGCCTGAAAATCTCTGTCTCATTCTATACCTTGTCCAGAGGTGGGCACCATGTTTTTTTTTTTTTAACATTTTTTTTTAAGTGAGGCAATTGGGGTTAAGTGACTTGCCCAGGGTCACACAGCTAGTAAGTGTTAAGTGTCTGAGGCCGGATTTGAACTCAGGTACTCCTGACTCCAGGGCCGGTGCTCTATCCACTGTGCCACCTAGCTGCCCCAGCACCATGTTTTTAATCATTGTGTTTGACCAGATGATTCTAATCATTCTAATGGTCCCTGCCTGTGTCTGAAAATCCATTAGTTAAGCATCTTGGAGACCTACTATGTCTAATACCAGGCAAGTCACCTAATCCCCCAGCATTCTAGGCAACTCTCTGAGAATACAGGTTGCAGACAAATTGGCAATCAGTATTGGTGGAGGGAGTTCCCTCATCTAGGAGTACTCTATATCAATGAAATCATAGGTAGGCAGAGAACAGAACCTTTGCCATGGAGTCAGAAAGATGTGAGTTCAAATCTGGTCTCAGACACTTACTAGCTATGTGATCTTAGGCAAATCACTTCTACCTGCCTCAGTTTCCTCATTGGTAAAATAAGGTTAATTCCCAGGGTTGTTGTGAGGAATAAAATAAAATGTATCCCTTAGCATAATGCCAAGCACATAGTAGCATTCAAAGGAAAAATCTTCTTTTGGGCTTTTGCCCAGATCAACGAAGCAAAACTCAGGACAAAGAGAATTAAAAGGAGGTTATTAAATACAGCAAGATGTTGTTTGTCCTTTGTTGTCGAAGAGGACCACAGCATCAGGAGGTGTTGTCAGGACTTGCGATGAATTGGATTTGTGAGGGAGGGCTGTGCAAAGTCACCAATCTCACTCTTCTCCAGAGCCATCTGAGTGCAGTGGCAAGATATACATCAGGATGACTGGAGATGGCTCTGGATGTTGGAGGCAATCGGTGTTAAGTGACTTGCCCAGGGTCACACAGCTTGTAAGTATCAAGTGTCTGAGGAGAGAATTGAACTTAGGTCCTCTTGATTCCAGGCAGGGCTTGTGCTCTATCCACTGCACCACTTAGCTACCCCATACAGCAAGACAGCAAGCAACACAATGATAGGATGATAGGATATCAGTAATCACTGCAAGACAGAACCAGCTTTTATTGATAACTTTCACAATGAAATAAAGATGATTCAGAAAAGTCCACGTCAGTAAAAGGGGATAGGCTATTGCATCTGATTTCCTACCCAATGTAGCAAGTATGTGACATTTTTCAGGTACAAACAGGTAGGGGGATGACTTATTATATTATAAATATCAGCTGCAGCCTGAGTGATGCCTCTCCCCCATCACTGATTCACAAGCGGGACTGGGAACAATGGGTCACTAATTCAGCCTACTTTTCCATAGTAGGAACTTAATAAATGCTCTTTCCCTTTCCCATTTCATTTGTTCTAGGAAGGACCAAGGTCTTCCTGACTCTGAATCTAGCTCTCCATCCATCTCTATCCACATCCAGTCAAATCCACTCCCCACTGCCTCTGCATGGCACATAGTAGGCATTTAACTCATGGATTATCAATCATAGGCAGGGACCATAGCTCTCTCATTAGAATTGTATGATCTCTGAAATATATAGAGAATGGAATCAAATATATAAGAATACAAGTCATTCCCCAATTGAGAAATGGTCAAAGCATATGAACAGGCAGTTTTCAGATGAAGAAATTAAAGCTATCTACAGCCATATGAAAAAATGTTCTCAATCACTACTGAGTAGAGAAATGCAAACTACTCTGAGGTACCACCTCATACCTATCAGATTGGCTAATATGACAAAAAAGGAAAATGATAAATGTTGGAGGAGATGTGAGAAAATTGGAGCACTAATACACTGTTGATGGAATTTTGAACTGATCCAACAATTCTGTAATAAACATTTTTATTTATAGTTTTGGGTTCCAATTTTTATCCCTCCTTCCCTCCCTCCCCTTCCCCTTCCCTGAGGCAGCAAACAATTAGATATTCCAACCATTCTGGAAAGCAATTTGGAACCATGCCCAAAAGGCTATAAAACTGCATATCCTTTGACCCAGAAATACCACTACTAGGTCTATATCCCAAAGAGATCATAAAAAAAAGGGAAAAGGACCCACATGTACAAAAATATTTATAGCTGCTCTTTTTGTGGTGGCAAAGAAATGGAAATTGAGGGGATGTCCATCAATTGGGGAATGGCTAAACAAGTTGTGGTATATGAATGTAATGGAATATTATTGTGATGTAAGAAACGATAAACAGGTGGATTTCAGAAAAACCTGGAAAGACTTATATGAATTGGTGCTGAGTGAAATGAGCAGAACCAAGAGATTATTGTACACAGTATCAACAACTGTGATAGACTTCTTAGCAATACAATGATTGCGATGATTAAAATCTGTGTGGGGGCAGCTAGGTGGCGCAGTGGATAGAGCACCAGCCCTGGATTCAGGAGGACCTGAGTTCAAATCCGGCCTCAGACACTTGACACTTACTAGCTGTGTGACCCTGGGCAAGTCACTTAACCCCAATTGCCTCACTAAAATAAATAAATAAATAAATAAAAATCGAATATGTGTGTCCTTACCTGCCCCACAGTGTGGGGGGAAACTAGTTAGGATTTACTTATAAATTCAGCAACAGTTCAGGCTTTTAAGCATTTATTAAAGTATATTAGAAGTTAGTAAAGAGAGAGGGAGAGCACATGTCTCTGAAAGAATGGAAAAACCAATCTTGCTCAGACCTACGAGAGAGAAATAGAGAGAGAGAGAGAGAGAGAGAGAGAGAGAGAGAGAGAGAGAGAGAGAGAGAGAGAAAGAGAGCTCCTTCACCTAGCCACTCTCGCTTCCCAAGAGAAAGAGTCCCAGTCTGTTTGACCAGAAGCTCATGTCAATCAATGGACCTGAATGCTAACAGCCAATTAGCTTGGAGTTGTTTGTGGGGACCACTCCTCTTCCTGTTCCACAGGGAGCTTCTGATCCAACGGACTGGGACTCTTGCTCTTGGGAAGCATGAGTTCAAATCAGGCCTCAGACACTTGACATTTAACTAGCTGTGTGACCCTGGGCAAGTCACTTAACCCTCATTGCCCTGTAAAAGAAAAAAAAAAGAAATGGGGGCCAGATGGACCCAGTGGAAGGGAAGTGGAGGAACTGCTGGTTTCTCCACATTCCCCATGACATATCTGGTTTTCCCCCTCAGTGTTCTAAGCACCTAAATGAAGACCTGCTCTAAAAGCAGAACAAAACAAAACTCAAAGAAAGCCCCAATCGTCCACCTTATCTCTTGCCTCTTTGGCAAACCTCCCCAGTTTCTGTGAAGTTGTGGGTCTGAGGAGAGCAACTCTCTGCAGAGGCTTCTTCCATGGGGGTGTGGATATGGGGGATGGGAGAATAGGAGGTTGGGGGTGGGGAGATGGGGGATGGGGAGTGAGGATGTGGCAATGTGGGAGGAGATGCCTCACTGACCCCACTTCTGAGTGCTCGCCCTCCTAATTCTCTCACAAAGTCCTACTGTAGTGGAAGACTTCTCTCGGGTTCCCTTCCCTCCTTAGCATCTTCTCTTGCTGAGCTGGGAAGATATACAACTGCTAGGACCTATAACAGCAACAGCAACAAACAGCAGCAGCAGCGGCAGCTCACATTTATAGGGTGCTTACAATTATCTGATTCTTATAACCCTGGGAGGTAAGTTCTACTGTTATCCCCATTTTACAGATGAGGAAATTGACACAGAGAGTAAGTGACTTACCTAGGGCCACCCAGGTAGTAAGTATCCAAGATCAAATTCAAATTCAGGTCTTCTCGACTCCAGGTCCATCAGTCTATCCACTGTGCCCAGTAGATTCCTCTTTAGTGACTCAGGTTCCTTCACAAAGCAACCTGTCTAACCTTCTCCAAGTCAATGGCAAGACAGAAATCAGAGAAAACGTACAGATGAGACTGTATACCTGGCAATACAGAGTGAAGGAGCTCTCCCGTTGGGACTGAGGTGGCTGAACTCACCCAAAAGGGAGTCCCAGATCTCTCCCAAGGAAAAGTCCCCTGATGTCTCTAGGGTAGCAAGCTGGCGAAAGGGGCATGATAGAGATGGTCGGCTCCTCTCAGTCTTTTTCCCCTTCAGCAACTTGAAGAGGGGTTGGCATCGTCCATCTTGTTTCAAAGCTGGAAGCTGGGAGCAACTGCAGAGCCCATAGAAACCTGAGCCTCGAGAGCAAGGAGAACTGAGAAAAGTCCAGAGATTGATGAGACTGGAGCTCTTCTCTCTCCCAATCTCACAAACTCAACCCACACATGAATGGGATCTTCACCAATGAGGGGAGAGTCCCCGACCAATGGGCTTTGGAATTTGAGTGATACCAGTTATCAAAATAAAAGAAAAAAAACAACAAAAACCTCACAACCATTAGACTGTGAGCTCCTTAAGGGTAGGGACTGTCTTTTGTCTTTTTTTGTATACCTGTCACTTAGCACAATGCCTGAACCATGTTGTTGTTCATCCTTTCTCAGTCATGTCCCACTCTTCATGACCCTATTTTTTCTTTTTTCTTTCTTTCTTTCTTCCTTTCATTTTCTTCCTTCCTTCCTTCCTTCCTTCCTTCCTTCCTTCCTTCCTTCCTTCCTTCCTTCCTTCCTTCCTTCCTTCCTTCCTTCCTTCCTTCCTTCCTTCTTTCTTTTTGCAGGGCAATAAGGGTTAAGTAATTTGTCCAGGGTCACACAGCTAGTAAGTGTCAAGTGTCTGAGGCCGAATTTGAACTCAGGTCTTCCTGACTCCAGGGCTGGTACTTTATCCACTGCCCCACCTAGCTCCCCCGTATTTGGGGTTTTCTTGACAAAGATATTGGAGTGGTTTGTCACTTACTTCTCCATCTCATTTTACAGATGAGGAAACTGAAGCAAACAGGGTTAAGTGACTTGCCCAGGGTCACACAGCTAGTAAGTGTCTGAGTCTAGATTTAAACTTAGGTCTTCCTGACTCTAGACCTGGCACTCTATCCACTGTGCCACCTAGTCTGGAACTTAGTAGGCATTTAATAAATGTTTATTGATCGGCTGAGTGAACCCAAACAAAAAACCCCTGATAGAGGGATAAAAAATTGGGGAGTCGGTGTGACTTAGTGGAAAGAACATTGGATTTGGAGAGAGAAAGGGATGTTGAATTCGCTGAGTCCACGTCATACGTAGGTATGTGTAGGTATGTGGTCAGTTGAAAGTGGTCAGGGCAGAGAAACTTGAGGAGACTTGTTGATTCATGGATCTCTCAACTTCATTCACTTGATTCTGAGCTGACTTGTATTATATGTGAAGGACTCTGATTGAGCCTTTTAGATAGGTGTGTATATAACCATAATGGATTGGGGATGATTTAACTGGCTTAGAGAATTTGTATGAGAGACATCTTTTTATGTGGTTGTTGTCCAGTCCTTTAGCCTTGGACTCTTTGCACAGATACTGGAATGGTTTGTCATTTCCTTCTCCAGTGGATTAAGGCATATAGAGATTAAGTGACTTGCCCAGGGTCATATGGCTGGTGAATGTCTGAGGCCAGATTTGAACTCAGGTCTTCCTGACTTCAGATCCAGTGATCTATCTATTTAGCTACCCATCTGCCTGCCTTTTTAGGCTGGACTTCTAAAAAGGAACAGGCAGAGGTGTTAGAGTTGGAGATGAATAGAGAGAGCCAAGGCAAGCTGGATTTTGGTACCTGGGGGTCAAAGGTTTCCCAGCCCCTTGGGGACACCCCTTGTCTCATTCCTGGATTCAGAGTTGGCAACTGTGGAGAAGTAATCCTCTTGGTCCAAGAGATGGTAATAGCTAGGAAGTAGTTGTGGTATAGTAGCAAGAATTGCTAGAATCCAGATTTGGGGAAGAATGTTAAGAATTCCTGGACCAAGAATGTGTGGCTAGCCCTAAAGGCAAAGAAAAAGCAAGCCATGATGTGAAGGAGCAAGACTTGTCTTTTACCCCTTGGTTCTATTATGATTTATTCTGATAATACAGATCTGATAAGATCAGGCTTGCCTCTCTAGCAATAGAGTTCATTTTCCTTCTGGGGAGAATCTTAATCCTTACTATACTCTAAAATTTACTGTATTACATGGCTCTAGGCCTATATAGGTCCCTAGGGTGGAAAGTCCTGTTATTCTCTAGCAATTCCAAACTAATTTACTTCATGGATAAGTCCTTAAGGTAGCACTTTTATAAATCCATGGCAGAACTTATTAGAATGTTGGGATTTAACCAAAAATAATTTTTATTCTTTATGGTTACAATGAGCTTTGATGTTGTTTTGAGTTTTCTGTGGGGTGAAATAAAGGCTGTCCTCTCTCTGATATACATTGTTACCTTCTGTGCTTATACTAGAACTAAAGGCCCACTTAACCACATTTGTGGAGACTTAGATATATATATGAGCTAAGTTTCCCAAAGAAATTATGGGGAGGGACAAAATAAGCCAAAGATGATTTTTGAGCAGCCCCTAAGATTGAACCTGATGTATATATAAACTAGATTATGGGGTGCTAAGACCTTGGCTGACCTAGTGTTGATTGCATCAAGCTCTGAAATACTACAGAATCCAACCTCTTTATTCACTCAGGAAAAACCAAATGGGTGAAGGAGGCTTTTTGGTCAGAACAGATTTGTACATCCCCAATCCTCAGGATTGGTGGGAGGACATGAATAAATGAAAAAGTATGGGGCTTCCCTCTGTTTCAGCTAAGGGAACACCTATCCATTCATACCAATAACATTGCAGAGTCATTAAAGAAGGAAAGTAAAGTTTATAAAGGATTTTCACATCATTTTATTATCTAATCAAGCAAAAGACTATATGACAATTTTGAGTTTTGCCCAGACCTGTCTTCAAAGTTATGGTTAATGACTCATCTTAATAGGGGATCTGAAATAATGTACTATTGTAATAACTTCCTAATTGTTGTCCCCGTTTCCAGTCTCTCCTCTCTCTCATCCGTCATTCCTCTATACAGATGCCAAAATAGTTTGTGAAGACGCAGGCTTAAGCATGCTGCACCCTTGCTTGAAAGCATCTGGTAGCAACTGCATGGACTCATGCAGTTATCAACTCCACAGACTGTTGTCTCACATTCTCTGGAACCGGACTGCAGTCTCCCTTTCTAGACTGAGTTAATACTAATGTTGATCTTTCCGCCAGTCTGGATTACTGCTCTTCCTCATGTGATATTCTGTCTCACAGTCTGCCCTTATGTCTAGAATGAACTCCTTTCTCACATATGCCTCTTAGCACGCTTTGAGGCTTCCTTGAAGGCTCAGCTGAGGGGTCATCTATATCCTAGGAGTTAGTGCCTTTTGAATTCTACAGTTGAATTCTACAGCTTCGAAATTACTTTATATTTACTTTGCATATTATTGTTGTTTAGTTGTTTTTCAGTGGTGTCAGACTCTTTGTTACCCTGCTTGGGGTTTTCTTGGTAAAGATACTGGAGTTGTTTGCCATTTCCTTCTCTGCCTCATTTTACAAATGAGTTCACTGAAGCAAACAGGGTGAAGTAACTTGCCTGGGGTTCCGCAGCTAGTAAGTGTCTAAGGCCAGATTTGAACTCAGGATGAGATTTTTCTGACTTCAGGCCCATACTCTACCCACTGAGCCACCTAGCTGTCCACTTTGCATATAGTAGGAGCTTAAATGCAAAAAGTCAATCAATCAACATTTATTAAGTTCCTAATTTACACATAGTAGGTGCTTATTAAATGTTGATTGGTTGACTTTTTGTATCTTCCTTTCTCTTCTCTCCCCCAGTGGAATACAAACTCAATCCTATTGGTGTAGCACTGTTACTTGCATGTATTAAGTGTCTAATAAATGCTTGTTGAATTGAATTTCAACCCTTATTTTACATTCCTCTCTTTCACACACTCTACTGGACTAGTAACTGGTCCTTGAACTACAAATTCTATCTCCCACGTGTGAGCGTTTGCTCAAGTTATTGCCCTTACTTGGAAGACACTCTCTGTCATTTCTTTCCTTCAAGGATCAGTTTAGGTGACACCTCCTCAATGAATTTTCCCAATTAATTCTTTTCCTCCTCAAATCACCTTGTATTTGCACATTTTGTGATCCTCCCCCAGTAAAATGTGAGCTCCTTGAGGGGAGGTTATGTTTTGCCTTTGCCTTGTCTCAAAGACTCACCCCCCCCAGTGCCACGCACAGAGTTGGCATTTAATTTATTGTAGAAGGCAGCATGGCTTAGTGCATCGAGCACTAGACTTGGGGGCAGGAAGACCTGGATTTGAATTCCACTCCTGATACTGATTAGCTATGTGACTATGGGACAGTCATTTAATCTTGGAGTCTCAGTTTGCTCATTACTGAAAGGGGTATAAGTACCCATAGTCCCTACTTCATGGGCTTGTTGCAGGACTCAGATGAGATAATGCATGGAAAACCTTGGCCCCAATAAGATATCAGTTATCACTGTCCAAACTAGCCCCTGTTAGGGGAGTAAAGGAGGCACTGGAAGATTTATAGTCTATAGTTCATTTTTTCTCTTTGGCTTATACTGTTCTCATTATAGTTTTAGTAAATCAGTGTAATATATTTTTCTCCTCTGGGTGGCAACCTTCTTACTATTCTCTTAGTGTTTTACCCTGGAAACAAAGGTACCAAAGGCTTCCAGGAGATGATGACCTGAGTTTAATGTGTAAATGCGCAATGCGTAAAGTGACTCAGATGGGAGATGGACCGTGGGATTTGGGGAACTGCAAGAGGCCATTTTGGTTGGAATAATGAGGATAAATGAAGTGTAGTCATCAGAAATTAACTTGGAAAAACAGGTTGTGATGGGCTTCAAATGCCAAACTGTGCAGTTTACTTTTTATCTTCCATGCAATAGGGAGCCATTGAAGCTTCATGAGCAGGAGAGTGATGCAGTCAGACTGTGCTTCAGAAATATCTGGGAGCTGTGTGGACTATGGACCTGGAGGAGGAGAGACCAGAGGCAAGGAGACCAATTAGGAGGGTATTGCAATAGTCAGGAGAGAAGAGATGGGGTTAGAATTAGCCCTGTGAAAGAATGGACAGAGATGGATGAATAGGTGGATGGTAGTCAACAAGTTTGCATCTACTAATTGGACATGGGGCAGATTGAAGATCAGAGGACAAGTCTGAGATCATGAATCTGGGAGATGCCAAATGGGGATGTCTCTAACAGCAGCAGGACATTTTGGAAGAGGGGCAGGTTGGGGGAAGGGCAGAAGGAGAAGGTGGTGAGTTCAGTTTTGGATGTGTTGAGTTTGACTTCTGTAGAGACCATCCAGTTGGTGCTGTCCAGCTGGCAACTGGGGAGGTGGGTCTGGAGCTCAGAGAAATGAAGGCTGGTTAGTTAGAAAAGGGAGTCAGCTGTAAGAGAGACAGTAACTGAACCTAAGGGAGCATGAAATCAAAGAGTCGAGTCTGCAAGTGTTTATGAAGTACCTACTATGTTTGGGCATTGTGCTCATTTCCAGGCACACAAAGAAAGGCCAAAAATAGTCCTTGATTTTGAAGAGTAGCTTCATGTATCTATCCATCCATCCGTCTGTCTATCTGTCTATCTACATATCATCTACTTATCTATCATCGATCTATTTTATGTCTGTCTATCTATCCACCAATTATCTATCTACCTATCATCTACTTATCTATCATCTATTTTATCTATCTATCTATCTATCTATCTATCTATCTATCTATCTATCTATCTATCTATCTATCTTTCTATCCCTATCAAATGAGAGGTAATGGTAATGGACAGAGGGAAGGAACTAAGATTAAGGAGAGAGAGAGTACATAAAGGACAAAGAAAGAGAAATGGGTCCAGGTCTGAGTGCTGTAGGATACCTACAGTAATGGAAAAGCACAGGGATGAGAATCCAGTAAAGGAAACTGGGTAGCAATGGTCAGACAGGGAGGAAGAGAACCAAGAGAGAGCAGTGTCATAAAAACCCAGAAAAGAGAAAGAGGGGATCCAGGAAGAGAGGGTGCAATGCATGCAGAGAAGTCAAAGAGGATGAGTACTGAGAAAAAGGACACTAGATTGAGCAATCAAGAGATCATTAGCCTCAGAGTCAGGAGGACCTGAGTTCAAATTCAGTCTCAGATACTTACTAGCTATGTGACCCTGGGTAAGTCACTTAACCCCAATTGCAGCAAGAAAAAGAAAACAAATGAACAAAAAAGAGATCATTAATAACCTTTGTGAGAGCAATTTCAGGGGAGCTGTAGGGTCAAAAGACATACGGCAAGAGATGGAGAAGTTAGCGGGAGATCAGGAAGTTGAGGCAACATGTATAGACCTAGGTAGTAAGTACCAGAGTCCAGATTTGAACCCAGATCTCTCCTGACTCCAGGTACACTACCCATCCAAACACACTATGCCTCTAAGGTAAATGGTGCTTCCGGAGACCATCAGAGACGCTGCCTACCTGGTGCCATTGAATTCTTTATAATCGGTGATCATCTCCTGACATAAATACACAAGCTTCAAACCCATCCTCCTTCACAAAGCCTTCCCTGATTACTTCATCTGGAAGCAATATTTGTACTAATCTGACAATGTGATTCCCCCCATTCAGCTCCCGTGACTATTGCTTCTGGGATAAAATTTCTGTTTTCTTTGGAAAGTCTTTCATGATATGGCTCCTAGCCTTATTAACTCCGCTTACTCTGATCAGGCAAACTATTCTTCTCTCTGTTTTTCACCCAACACACTGTGTCTTTGTGTTAACTGTCTCCTCTACTTGGCATATACTCCTTTTTCACCGACACCTCAGAGTCCTTATCCTCCTTCAAGACATAGCTCCTGCTCCATCTTCTGCAGGAAGCCTTTTCTAATCCCTCCCCGTCCTTGCCTTCCAAAATACCTGGTATTTTCCCCTTTGTATTTATTTTCTAGGGACAGTTAGGTGGGATGGTGGAAAGAGCACTGGCCTTGGAGTCAGGAGGACCTGAGTTCAAATCTGACTCATATACTTGGCACTTAATAGCTATATGACTCTGGGAAAGACTTAAACATGATTGCCTTGCCAAAAAAATTTATACTCTAATAAATACTTATATACATCCTTGTTAGAGTGTGTTCTAGGCATGATTCAACAACAACAACAACAGCAGCAGCAGCAGCAGCAGCAGCAGCAGCAGCAACAACAACAGAGATGTCTATGAAAACCACTGGATGAACCCGAGTGATTTTGCACCAGTAAATCTTGAGATTAAGGGAGCGAATGAACAAATAAACAAAAGGAATGAATGAAGAACCTTAGAAAACTTTTGGAGAAATCTACGATTCCACAGATCAATATCACTCTCTTTGCTATTTCATTGTTCTTTAATATTTTTTTAGCTGGTCTCTTAGGTTTCTTCCAACTCACTTAATTTTATGAATTTTTCTAACCCATTGATTGAATTCCAATTTTACCACTAGGGGGCGAAGTCATACTACTAATCCCCACACTGGATTGTAAACCCACAAAAGACTGAATTACAGAATCTGAGTTCTAATCAATTAATTAGCCAACAATATTAACAAACATGTATTAATCCTAACAAATACCAGGCACTTCGAGGAGCTGGGGAGACAAGGACAACAGTGAACCAGTCCTTGCCCTGAAGGAGCTCACATTCTCTCAGGAGAGCCCGCACTTTTATCTAAACAAGAATCCCCCCTATAAAATTTCTGACCAGTGGTCACCCGGCCTCTGCTTGGAGATTGCAAGTGAGGGCAAACTCACAGAATCTGAAAATCCCTTGGGAAGAGACCTTGGAGTTCAACCAGCCTAACCCAGATAGCCCCTGACAAATGGTCATCCAGCCTTAACTTCATTGAGGGTGACCCGCTATCTCCAGGGGCAGCCCGTTCCTCTTTGGACAACTCTGTTAGGAATCGTCTCCTTAAAGGTCAAGTCTACACCTGCCTCTTTGCAGCTTCTACCCATTGGCCCTACTTCTGCCCGCCGGGGCCAAGTAGAACAAATGTTATTGCTCTTCCACAAGCGATCCCTTCTGATGCTTAAAGACAATTAGCAAGTGTCCCTGGAGTCTTCTCTTCTCAAGTTAATTATCTCTAAAGGCAGCGGGGTGCAATGGAAAGAATATTGAGTTTAACTTTAGAGGACCTAGATGCAATTCTTGGCCCTGCACTTGGCTACCTGTATGAACCTGAACAGGTCACTTACCTCTGAATCTTCAGCTTCTTCAAGTGGAAAATGAAGAGGTTGAATTAGATCACCTGTAGCATCCCTTTCAGCTTGAAATCCATGATCTAAAGCAACCATTCCCCATTTGTTTAGCTCTAATCCAGCCTAAACTTACATATCTGTAATTTGTGTCTATTAATCTTACTCAGTTTTATATTGGAGGGGCCAAGCAGAGCAAATCTAATCATTTTTCTACATGATGATCCTTTATATAGTTGAAAACAGCTGTCAATCTCTGGCACTCCCCTTTCACCTTCCATTCCCCCCTCCCAATCCTTCCAATTTCTCTTCTCCTGACTAACCATTCCCAGGGTCCAAGGCTCTTCCATCCTGCTTGCCCTCTTCCCTGAGTTCTTTCTAGCTTGTCCATATCCTTCCTCAGATGTAGGATTCTTAGTGCTCTTCCCGAGAAGCTATACCTGGGTGGTGGTCTCCATAAAGCACACGCATCACCCAGCCCTGAATCCATGAGCTCCAGAGTCTTTCTGATTCAAGGTTTTCTGCTTATGGGATAGAGCCTCAGGGGCACATCCTACTGGTTGTCCTTGCATGGAGAACATAGGCAAGGTATGGAAGACTCTCTTTTGAGAGTGAGAGCCTTTAAAACAAAAACAGATTCTAATTGGGAGGGAACTAGAGGAAAGGTGATAATTGCCATTCTGCCTCAAGGCAGGAAGAGAGATGTTGGAATCTTTTACAACTGGAGAATCCCATGATCAAAGACTCCTCTTCATCATTTAGTTCCCTTGTTTATTCTCAGTGTCCCTTTTTTTCTTCCATATCTCTCTCTCCCTACTTCTGCCTCCCTCCCGATGCCTCTTTGTCCATCTGTTTCTGTCTATCATCCTCTCTGTTTCTTTGTCATTATCTTTTGCTCTTCCTGTCATATTCTCTTTGAGCTGGAAACTGTCTCTTTTGTCTCTGCCTCCTCTGTCTCTGCCACAAGGCTCACACAGAGGGCATATTGTGCTTAGCTACAAGTCCCCTTCATCTTCTGGTCTGTCCCCAGCCAACTGACACCACTTCATGGGGAGGGCAGGATGAAGGTTAACCTCAGAATTTAGGTTGGGGAGGTGAAATAATCTTTCTATTTCCCAATACCTCAAATACCTCAAATGCAATTTCTTTACCACTCAGTGAATGGGACAGTCCAAGAACCTGCTGGAAAATATCACTAAAGAGACTATGGGGTTAAGTGGCTGATCAGGGATCTAGCTGAGGAGAAAATAGTCTCTTTAAATCCTTCCCCAGACATGGGTTGGGGAGCTGAAATAATCTAGGATTTTCAGTTGCTGCTACAAATGGACCAATGGTCATGACTGAGATAACACAGGAATAAGAGAAGTCAATGATCAATCAAAACTACTAGGGGCGGCTAGGTGGCGAAGTGGATAAAGCACCAGCTCTGGATTCAGGAGGACCTGAGTTCAAACCGGCCTCAGACACTTGACACTTACTACCCGTGTGACCTTGGGCAAGTCACTTAGCCCTCATTGCCCTGCAAAAACAAAAACAAAAAACTACTGCTACTACTGCTACCAGCACTACTGCTGCTGCTGCTACTCATTTTAACCACTAGAGGTGCTACTGTCTAGTTGCCTGATCCTGTTCCATAATGAAGCTAGTTACAAGTTCACCCAAGTGTTTGTGCACTGCACCTAACATCAGAGGGCATTTAAAGGGTAATACCAAGCTCTCTACATCTCTCTTCCCTAGTTTCACACTTTTTGTGGGTTGTAGTATTCATTTTATTAGACTAAAGGTTTCGTATGTGTGTGAATTTATCCAATTAGTCTCTTGGTTCTGTTGCTACTCACGGGAGAACTCTTTTATGTTCTGTTATATTTCTTTCTTTTTCTTTTTTTGGTAAGGCAATTGGAGTTAAGTGACTTGCCCAGGGTCACACAGCTAGTAAGTGTCAAGTGTCTGAGGTCGGATTTGAACTCAGGTCCTCCTGAATCCAGGGCCGGTGCTTTATCCACTGCGCCACCTGGCCACCCCTGTTCTGTTCTATTTCAATGGAGCTATTAAAACTCAAAATTGTGTTAAGATTTTTTGACATGGTATATAGATATGCAAGTGTGTGTGCATGTGTGTGAACACCGACACAAGTATATATATAATATATATAACCACACATACTATACATATATGGCCATATACATATACACACACTATGGATATGGTCAAGAAATATATGTGTGTATAGATGTAGTTCTTTTCTCTCTCTTTGGAAATATCTAGTAAAGGACCCTATATGTATGTACATATACAACATTAAATTAAATTAAATTAAATGAGGTAATATGTGTCAAGTGCTTTGTAAACCTTAAGGCAATATATACATGCTAGCTATTATTATTGCTATATAGTTCTTTACTCATAACCACAAAAAAAAAGTAACGAGGCAAAAGACAGCAAACACCCCTTTGGCTCTGCCAAAATGAATGCAGTCTGGGTGCTAAGCTTCCAATCTCCCCTACCCCCTCCTGCAGGGTGTGGAGCTCAGCCATATCCTGCTCTAAGGGGTGGCATTCATTCTCAGTTCAGGTGTTGTGTACCCAGGGCTCTTCTATCCCCATCCCATGGGAGGGGCCGCCACATGGCATGCTGGCCCAAGGTTTCTCCATCCCATCCCAGTGCCTGGAAAAGGACTTTCTCCCTCCCCATCATCCCACTCTCTCCTCAGCCCTCTCTCCTCTCACGAACCCAGCCTGACTGGTGTCTGAGATCACTTGCCCACTCTTTTGCTCTCCTTCTCTGTCTGTATCGCCCAGGTCAATGAAGCTGACAGTAATGCAGGCTCCCCTTTAGGGCACTACTAGGAGAGGGTTACTAATACCTCTAGAGTGATTTACGTGATTTTTCTCATTTGATCTTTAACCGAATTCTGTGAGAAACCGAAGGCATCCTTATCTCCATTTTCCAGCTGGGGAGACGGAGGATCAGAGAGATGAAATGATTTGCCTGGTTGCCCAGTTTATAAGTGTCAGAGGAGGGATGCGGACCCACGTGTCCCGTGGGCTGATGAGGCCCATTCAGTATCGACTACACTGTGTCGTAGTTGTTGCTGTTGGTTGTGTCTGGGTTCAGGGATCTTCTGTCACGTGTTTTCTCTGAAATTAGGGTGGGGCCTTTGCCCTACCTGTCAGATTCAGGGAGTGTGTTTCCTGTGAGATGTTAATGGCTTCCTGAGGGCAGAAGTTGTGCCTTATAACGGAGAGGAAAACAACCACAGCTATCATTTATGTCTCACTTTAAGGTTCACAAAGCACTTTACATATGCTATCTCATTTGGTCCTCACAATACCCCTGGGAGGTTGGTGCTACTATGTTCCCTTTTTACAGAAAGGGAAACTGAGGCAGACAGGTTAGGTGACATTCAGGGTCATACAACTAGGCAATGTCCAAGGCAGGATCTGAACTCAGGACTTTCTGACTTCCTTAAGACAGATGTGGAGATTCTCGACCATTAGTCCTCTCAGGGAAGAGACAATCATTTTCTGTTTTTTTTTTTTTTTTTTTTTTGCAGGGCAATTGGGGTTAAGTGACTTGCCCAGGGTCACACAGCTAGTAAGTGTTAAGTGTCTGAGGTCGGATTTGAACTCAGGTCCTCCTGAATCCAGGGCTGGTGCTCTATCCACTGCGCCACCTAGCTGCCCGAGACAATCATTTTCATCAGACTGGGGCTCCTTGAAATAAGGGGCTACTGCCTCTCCAAGAGTAGGGGAAATTTCTAACTCCCTCTGTCTCTTCTTTCCCAATACCCATCTCACGGATGCTTCTTCTTCGGGTAGGAGGCTGGAGCTAGAGGAATGATACCTGGCTAAGGTTCAGCCTCTGGCTATTGGCTGGGCTAGGGAAGTTTCCTATTGGATAGAAAAGAGATGGACTCTATTCTTGAAGGGTGATGCATGGGGCATTGTCTGAAGCACTCCTCCTGTGCCCATGCTGTTCCTGGACCATTGCCTGATGCCTGGGTCCATGTGGTGGTGGTGTCACATTGATATTCTTAGACCTTCTGGCATTGGGCTGGGAGACGCTGTCCTGGGAGCCAGCGCCAGAGACACTGCTGATGGAGCAGAAAGACTTTGGACAGAATCTTGTTGCTCAGCTGAGTCCCAGGAATAAGCCTGGTGTGGTCTTTGTAGTCATGGAAACCAATTATACTGGACCACCTCCCCCTTCCTCCCCATCCTAGTGGAAAATCTTAGAATGATGAGGGAGACACAGGCCCTGCCCCCAGGGAGCCCCTGGTCTGATGGGGGAGACCCAATGTCCTGGAGGGCAGAAGTTATCTCCATTTCTGTCTTTGTATTTCTGGTATCTATTATACCACCCGACATATAGCAGGTGCTTACTAAGAGCTTGTTGAGGTCAATTGAATAAGACTGAATTGCCCTCTCTGCCTTGATGAAGGAGTTGGGAGTGGGGTGGGGTGAGCATGAAGCAGTGATCTGCTGACTATCCTCCCCTTGTCTAGGACTCCTCTGAACAGAGATGTAACTAGCCTGAGCCAGATTGGGCTTTGCCTCAAGGTGCCAACATCTGGTGGGTGTGTATATGTGTGTGTGGCATGCTTCTTTCCCCACGTCTTCCCCTG
The DNA here is from genome assembly GCF_019393635.1 of Dromiciops gliroides. Taxonomy (NCBI): domain Eukaryota; kingdom Metazoa; phylum Chordata; class Mammalia; order Microbiotheria; family Microbiotheriidae; genus Dromiciops; species Dromiciops gliroides. The sequence continues at coordinate 674,687,457 of NC_057862.1, read as the reverse complement.
TCCCCGTGCCATGCATACTTTGCAGTCCTCCCTCGGCATGTGCCCCTGTGTGGTGTTGTTGGTGGTAGCTGTCCCCGGCTGGCCACTCCCCCCAGCCCCAGGTGATGCTAGGGCTGGAGCACTCCTTCTCCTAGCTCAGCCTAGCACAGCTGCATCTGCACTTGTCCACGGGTGCACCGGGTGAGAAGTGTTTTCTTTCCATTTCTCCCTCTGACCATTGGCCAGTTTCCTTCTCTAGGTCACCCTATCATACGACTCCATCCTTCCCCACCTCTAGACACCAGTAAGACGTCTGAGAAATTTGAACTTCGGTCATGAGTTGTAAGAAGAAACTGTGAGCAGCTTGGGCTTAGGTGTTGTGTGGGGCCCCCACTAATCCAGATGCCAAGTTGATGCCGAGTTGTATCTCCTGGTTTGTGGCCAAGTAAAGGAGCCCAGTGCTCACTGCCAAGACGAAGTTCTGCACTTGTAGGAGGTAAGAGCACCCATAAGGGTGATAACGACACAGTCATCCGTACATTCTCACATACATACATACACACACACACACACACACACTTACACACATATGCTATACAACTATGGATGGCTATCTATCATATATGGATGGGGAAATTGGGTCCAGACAAGGGAATTTACTTGCCTTGGTCCACAAAGATAAGTAGTGGGGCAAGGATTTGAACTCATTTCCTGTGACTCCACAGCCAGAAGCAGCTAGGTGGCACTGCAGATAGATCACTGCCCCGAGAGTCAGGAAGGTCTGAGTTCAAATCTAGCCTCTGACGCTGGCTGTGTGATCTTAGGCAAGGCAGTTAAAAACTGTTTCCTCATCTATAAGATGGGGGCAATAATGGTGCCTACTCCAGAGGATTGTTATCTCCGAAATGAGATCATATTTGTCAATTGCTTGGCACAGTGGCTAGTACACAGTAGATGCTCAATGAATGATTGTTTCTTTCTGGACCTTTGTTTCTCAGAGTTCCTCTTTGTTCATTCAAGCTCCCTTTTAATGTCTACTTTATATCAGCAATCACAGTAGCTAACATTTATCTGGCACTTTAAGGCTTTCAAAACACTGCATTTGTTATCTTATTTGATCCTCACCACAACCCTGTGAGGCAGATGCTATTATTATCATCACCATTTCACAGCTGAGGAAACAAACAGGCTGAGAAAAGTTAAGTGACTTGCCCAGGGCCACAAAGCTAGCAAATATCTGAGGTGGGATTCGAATTCAGGTCTTGCCACTCCAGGTCTTCACTTAGGGGGGCACCTTGACTATCTTTCATTGGTTTAAGAAGAATGCTGATGGTAGGCTAAGCTCGCAGGGTGAGGGAGGTAGCAGGAGGAGCACTGGGTTTGGAGACAAAGACCCAGGTTCAAATCCTGTCATTGCCACGTACTGCCTGCATGACCTTGAGCAGGGTCACGTTACCTCCGTAAAATGAGGACCATGAAGTCCCTTCCAATGCTAAATCAAGCATCAGAGATGTCCCTGACCCTGGAAACAGCTCTCCATTGGTGTGCTAAGGAACAGAGGTGGAGCACAGTGGGTCCGCAGGACCCGGGGAGGTACTGGGGCTAATGGACAGACCGACTGTGTCCCCTGTCTTGGCGAGTTGGTGACCCTCTCCAGATCTGCGATCAGTTCTGTCCCCCAGCCCCGGGGCTTCTCGGGGTTAGGGATGTGTCTCTCCCGTGGATTACGTGTCATTCCCCTTGGGTTTGAGGGTTCCCCGAAAGCAGGGGCTGGGTCTCCCCATCGGAATACTCCCGCCCCCAACACACACAGAGGAATTGTAGGTGGGTGGATCTTGCGTCTCCCCCTCTCCCCTCTCCCAGACACCCCCCCCTCCACCTCCAGTAAGGTGGGCGGATGCTATTTCTCTTTCATCAGCAACCACCCCCCCCCGCCCCGCCCCTGCCCCCTGCCCCAGGAGAGGGCTGTGTGGCACTGGGAAACTCGATACGTGGCATTTGTGTCACCCGGGCGCGGGCGCACTGGAGAAGACTCTTACCCCCTCCCCCCCCCCCGCCCCTGTTCCTCCCCGCCCCACCCCCTCCCTCTGTGCCTGCTGGGGCTGTCGGAGGCGGCTACAAGATCTGGTCTCTGCGGCTTTTAGTGCTCCCCGGGGAAGCGGGGCCTGATCTCTGCAAAGCGCTATTATTCATTGAGAAGGGTCTGGCACACCACCAAGCTGGGGAATGCGGCGCAAACAGGCTTCCTAGAAGCTACACCCCCTGGGCATAGGCCCCTCGGCGCTCTCCCGGGCTCGCCTCCGTGCCCCGCACGCCCCTGCCTCAGGATCGGGGAAGCTCGCGTGTGGAAGAGACCTCCGCGCTCATCCAGTCAGTTACCTGGTGCAGGAAGCGCCTCTGCCCGAGCAACCCCGGGGCCGGCCACCTCCCTGCCTCTGCAGGCGGCCCTGTCCACTGTGGGGAGGTGCTAATCACTGGGAAAGGGTTCCTAACTTTGAACCCAGATCTGCCCCTTCAGAACTCCTCCCCACTGCTCCTGGGGCTCCCCCTGGGGCCAAGCTAATCCCTTTTCCATGAGACAGCCTCTCAAGAACGCTCCCTTCTCGTCTGGGCCAAGCATCCCCTGTTCCTTCCACTGATCCCCCCCCGAGTGATTTTCTTGGGCGACTTCCCACCTCTTCTCCTGGCCCTGTTTACGTCCAGCCTCCTCTCTCCCCCTCCCAAATTTCCCAGTGGATTGGGGCAAAGCGGAGAGTAGTTTCACTCACATGGCTTTGATGGGGAAATCTAATCACATTATTGAGTCTGTAATTGTTACAAGCTGTTGGCTCCAGGCACGGCCTAGGGGCCCATGGAATTCTTAGGGTTTTTTTTTTTTGGCTCACGTGACACGGAGAGGTGCGTGGGGAAGGAAAGGATGAGGAGACTGAAAGCTCACTCGCGTCTCTGCGCATAGGAAAGTATCTGCTTGTATGCAGATTGGTCGGTTAGCTCAGTACTTAGAACATGGTAGTGGCGGGAGGTAGGAGATAGGAGGTCGGAGGTGTTATTGACGCCAAGGACAGGGGTTTTTATTTCAGCTCCGCACTAAATGTAACCCTGGCCATAGATTGAGTCCTGTTCTGGGATGTACAAACTGACCCTCCCCCAACCCCGGGTACAGGCTGACTTTTAACCAAATGTGTACCCAGACACAAAGGAATCCAGCCAGTGGACAGGGCAGCTCGGGTTGTACTGATATAGGCAGGAAAGGCCCTTCCTGAATGAAGATTGGGCCCAGGTCCAAGGCTGTGTGTACGGTCCATATGTGTGTATGACTCAAGCTAGTTAGACTGGGCTGACTTTCTCTAGATGATAGGAAATGCAGAAAAAGACTATCAGAACGATAATGAATGTCCACAAAGTGGAGACCTTGATTGCTTCTGCTGAAGCTTGTGTCTATCCTTATCTGACCCACTCAAGACTGGTGCATTTTGATGAGGCTCTAGTCTAGTTGTTCTGACTCTGTCTAAGCTGCAAAGCCCCTAACAAGGTTATTCTTGTTTGTCTTTTGTTCTCAAAGAGGACCATGGCATCAGGGTGATGTCATGACTTGCAGTGAATTGGATTTCAGTGAGGGAGGGCTGTGCAAGGTCACCAACCTCACTCTCTCCTCCAGAGCCATCTAAGTCCAGTGGCAAGATATACATCAGGATGACTGGAGATGGCCTCAAATGTTTAAGCCCCAATTGGGGTTAAGTGACTTGCCCAGGGTCACACAGCTAGTAAGTCTCTGAGGTGAAATTTGAACTCAGATCCTCCCAACTTCAGGGTCAGTGCTCTATCCACTGCACCACTTAGCTGCCCCACAGCCCCTAACATCTGTGGGCTGGCTGGGGCAATTCTTCTCTGGAGCTTTTACCTGGGGCAGATAAAAATGAAGATCCAGAGGCACATATCTCAGTGACTCTTTCTTTGGTAAACCCACCAGATTGCTTTGTATATGTTCAGTAAGCCCTGTTTATTAAGTTAATTCAGCTGCATGTTTGTCTCGGTTCCTAAAACATTCTGGATCTGATTAGCACAGTGTGTGTTAATGTTCCAGAGGCCTCTCCTAGATGCCATGGAAAATGCCCTTCTCCTAGGAGGCTCCTGTGCCAGTCGGGTCTAGGAATTCTTTCCCCTGGGGCAAATTCCGTTGGGAGTAGGATAAGGAGACCCAGTAGTACCTCAGAAGGAAATAAATGCTTCTTGTGTGCAACTGCAGTGTGTGTGTGTGTGTGTATTGAGAGAATATAAAAACCTCGGGGAGTTGGGTCACATGGTGTCCCAATGGAGGCCAGAGAGGGGAGACATGGGGTTAGAGGTCACCATAGGAAAGAACCACCCCACTTTTTCTCCTCCTCCCCACCCAGAGCTGGAGCCCTGATGCATGGTTCTGGTTGTCCTGCCCTGCCCCTGGTCCTGGCCCTGGCTCCAGGCACGGATGGGACCTCTCAGATGTGGCTCAGTATCCTGCAGATGCCTAATCTTTAATCCCAGTTCACATTCTGCAGCTTTGTAATACTAATCATTGGTGTTCACATGATGCTCTGGAGTTTGAAAAACTTTCTCTGTTAATTTTCTCTACTAGGAAAGAAGTTCCTCCCAGACAGGGGCTGCTTTATTTTTTTTAAATTTAATTAATTTTTTTTTTTGTGGGGCAATGAGGGTTAAGTGACTTGCCCAGGATCACACAGCTAGTAAGTGTCAAGTGTCTGAGGTCAAATTTGAACTCGGGTCCTCCTGAATCTAGGGCTAGTGCTTTATCTACTGCACCACCTAGCTGCCCCCAGCTGCTTTTTTTTTTAGGGCAATGAGGGTTAAGTGACTTGCCCAGGGTCACACAGCTAGTAAGTGTCAAGTGTCTGAGGTCAAATTTGAACTCGGGTCCTCCTGAATCCAGGGCCAGTGCTTTATCTACTGCACCACCTAGCTTCCCCCAGCTGCTTTTATTTTTTTATTTTTAATTTAATTGTCATTTTAATTTCCCTAGTGCTTAGTGGAATGCCCGGCACACAGCAGGTGCTTCATAAATGCTTACTGATGGATTGGTCTGGCAGGGGCCTCACAACAAACCTGATACTAGAGATCTATGATCCCATTGTTTCGTTTCACTGAGTGGTTAATTCGTTTCCCTTACAGGCCTGTCTCTGACTTCAAAACCGGGCCCCAGTTCCTGTCTCTCGGGATAGCTGGGTGACACAGTGGATAGAGCACTGGGCTTGGAATCAGGAAGGCTCATGTTCCCAAATTCAAATCCGGCCTCAGACACTTACCAGCTGTGTGACCCTGGGCAAGTCACTTCACCCTCTTTGCCTCAGTTTCTCCATCTGTAAAATGAGCTGGAGGAGGAAATGGCAAACGCTTGTCTCTTTGCCAACAAAACCCCAAATGATATCATGAAGTCACACACGACCGAGATGACTGAACGACAACAAATTGCTGTCTCATCCTAGAACTTCCCTCAGATTCTGAGGCTTCCTTGCCCCAGAATATCCTACCATCCATGCGGCCATCTCACCTCCTCCCATTGGCGAGCTTCTCCTGGAGTCTCTGTTTTCTGGAAGCCCGGGCCGGCTGGCCTTCTTTCCCTTCCCAGCCTTGTTCCTGACTTCAAAACTTTCACTTTCCTTTTTTATGTTACAGTCTCTCCCATTAGAATAGAAGCTCTTTGAGGGCAGGGACTCGTTTATCCCCAACCCTTAGCATAGCGCCTGGCATATTGTCAGGGTTTAACAAATGCTTGTTTCCTTCCTCGCCCATAGTCACGTGGCTGATAAGTGTCAGAGACAGAATTGAACTCAAGTCTTTTGGACTTCAAGTCCAGGATACCCTTGACTATACAGGCTGCTAGGCGGTGTAGTGGAGAGCCTAGAGTTAGGAGTTCAAATGTGGCCTCAGACACTTTACTAGCTGTGTCTCTGGACGAGTCACTTCAGATCTGTTTGCCTCAGTTTCCTTGTCTGTAAAATGGGGGTAATGATAGCACCTACCTAACGAGATCAGATTTATTAAAAGGGCTTAGAACAGTGTGTGCAACCTAGTAGATGCTGTATAAATGTTGTGATGATGATGACTCTGCCTCTCAAGACTTCCAGCTGATAGATAGCCCTTTTCTCCCAGTGTTCCTTAAAGTGGAGCCGTAATAATTGCTGTTCCCATCCACATAATGATTGGCTTGGCAGGGCTTGGAACCCAGGCCCCCTGCTCTTCCTCCTGTACTGATGGCTGCTTTAGAGCAGGCACTGGTCAGTCCATCGATCAGTTGACAAGCCCTTGTTAATCACTTTGTATTTATCAGACACTGTGGAGACACAAAGATGAAAAAGAACCAGCCCCTGCCCTCAGGAGGCTTATAACTGTTAGGTAGGTTGGAGGAGTGGGCACAGTGCTGGACTTAGGAGCTGGGAAGGCCAGGGTTCAAATCCAGCCTCAGGTACTAGCTGTGTGACTGTGGATAAGTCACTAAATCTCACTCTGCCTCAATTTCTTCCTTTGTAAGATGAGGGGGTTGGCTCCTTCCACCTCTGATCCTATGGACACATCTATCTACACATGTAAATAGATACAAACCACAAGCAAAATAACACGATGGAAGGCACTAGAGCAGTGTGTGTGTGTGTGTGTGTGTGTGTGTGTGTGTGTGTGTGTGAGAGAGAGAGAGAGAGAGAGAGAGAGAGAGAGAGAGAGAGAGAGAGAGAGAGAGAGAGAGAGAGAGAGAGAGATCAGAAATCCGGAAAAGTCTCATGTTGAAGATGGTCTTTGAAGCCAGCTTGGATCTTAGTAGGTCTCTGCGGGAGGACATTCCAGGCAGGGGATCCAGCAATCTCCTATTCTCTGGTAAAGATGAGAAGTAAGCGGTGCTGCTCGCCTGTGTGGTCTATAGGACATGACAGAGCCGCTCCTTTCCCCTCAGGTACTGGACCCCCATGGGGAAAGAGAAGAAGCAGCGCTGATGGTTCTGTAAAGGTCTAAGGGGAGGGCTCAGTTGGGACAGCAAAAGGATTCAGGGGAGAGAAGAGGAGAGAACGGGAGAGGAGGGGAAGGGAGAGGAGAGGAGAGGAGAGGAGAGGAGAGGAGAGGAGAGGAGAGGAGAAAAGAGTAGGGGAGGGGGGGGGAGAGGAGAGGAGGGAGGGGAGAGAAGGGGGAGGGGAGGAGAATGGAGGAGAGGAGAGGGTGGTCCCTGGAGTTGGGTGTTTGTGTTTGGGGGAGTGGTGGTGGAGGGGATGGTATGAGCATGGTTGGGGGTGGGGTGGGGAATTCTGTCTGGAAAGTCCACAGCCCGCATTCCACACGAGTGTGGGAAAGGAAGTAGGGGAGGGGCTTGTGACTGAAAAGTCAGTGGGGGAGCAGGTGGGAATGAAGAGTCCGAGAGGCCCTGAGTAGGAGGGTGATGGGGAGGACCATGCAGAGGCATACCCTCCCTACCCCAAGAGGCAGGGGTATGGAGCAAGAGATGGAGAAAACCAAACACACACACACACACACACACACACACACACACACAATGACAAACTATGAGACAGAAACAGGCAGATGGAGCCTAGAAACAGCAATGAAGAAAAGCAGGCAAAGTCTCGGGGTGTAAGGGACCTCTAGAGGTCATTTAGTCCATCCCCCTGGCTCAGGGCAGAGATAGCCTTCTAGACACGGTGCACCCTGATGCCTCCTTGACTATGTTCTCTTCTACTGTGATCACATGTCGAGGGGCCCGGAGGACTTTTGTTCTGGTAGAGAGACCCAGCCCCTGCCCTCAGGGAGCCCCGGGTCTGGGGGGTCAGAAAGGAGATCGGCTGAGAGCCTTAGAGCCAGAAGGAATCTTCCATGAGTCATCCAGCCCAACTCCCTCACTTTACAGAGGAGGAAACTGAGGCTCACAGAAGGACCAGATTTCAAATCTGGGTCTTTTGACTCCAATTCACTGAACCACAGAAGAATGTTTAAACCAAGCTGGAGAACAGGGAACACAAGGCAGACAGAAAAGAAGAGTTGATAAGCAGAGGTGGAGGAAAAGGGCAGCTAGGTGGCACGGTGAACCTGGAGTCAGGAAGACCTGAGTTCAAATCTGACCTCAGACACATACTAGCTGTGTGACCCTGGGCAAGTCACTTAACTCTGTTTGCCTCACTTTCCTCATCTGTAAAGTGATTTGGAGAAGGAAATGGCAAACCACTTCAGGATCTTTGCCAAGAAAACCACCCAAAACGGGTCATGAAGAGTTGGACATCATGGAAACAATCGAATGACAAGAAAGAGAAGGAGAGAGAATAGGACCCTGGGAAGGAATTTAGCATGTAAATAACTCGGTTACCAGAGAGAAATTCCTGGCTTGGTCCTGGGGGGCGCTACAGACCAGAAATGTCCCAGTGTGCTCATGGGCCTGACAGAGAGGTTCAGAGAAAGGATCGGACATTGGCTTCCTTTCTCATGACCAGGCTTCATCCCTGTGGCCCAGGAGGCCGCCCCCAGAGGGTCGTGGTGAGGGCTGCCAATATTTCAGCAGTCTTGTCCGCTGCGGGGTCCCTGTGCTCAGTGCTGGCTCTCCCTTGCCTGGGCTCTTGTTTCAACCACACAGTGGGGGCATTCACTATTCACCACAAGAATGGAACCCAGCTCTATTTCTACCCCTAGAAAGACACGGCCTCTTCCAGTGACCCTTCCCTCCCTCTGCCAGTGTCCGGAGTGCATAGGAAACTGGCCAGAGCCCTTTGGAAAAGGGGGGACAGGCCAGATCCTAGAACGGGGGTGTGGTATAATAAAAAAGTGCTGGCCTTTTGGTTCAAGTTCTGACTGTGATGCTTTGATAACTGTCAGCTCGCCTTTCTCAGCCTCAGTTTTCCCATCTGTGAAGGGGGAGAATAGGTGGGGTACTGGCCAGCAACGTGTCTGAGATGGTCTTCAAACCCAGGTCTTCATTCCTCGTCCAACACTCTAGCCACCATCCTGCGTGGGTTTTTTTTTTTTTTGTTGTTTTTGGTGAGGCAATTGGGGTTAAGTGACTTGCCCAAGGTCACACAGCTAGTAAGTGTCAAGTGTCTGAGGCCAGATTTGAACTCAGGTACTCCTGAATCCAGGGCTGGTGCTCTATCCACTGCGCCATCTAGCTGCCCCTCATCCTGCGTCGTTTTACCTTGTGTTCACTTAGTATGGGTTCCTGTTTTACCGGACAGCAGTAGAAGCCTCCTGTTACCCCAAATGGGAACAGACTTTCCCACCAGCACAAGGATGGTTTATTTCAGGAATTCTCTCTCTCTCTCTCTCTCTTTTTTTTTTTTTTTTTGCAAGGCAATGAGGGTCGAGTGACCTGCCCAGGGTCACACAGCCAGTAAGTGTGAAGTGTCTGAGGCCAGATCCGAACTCAGGTCCTCCCAATTCCAGGGCCAGCGCTCCATCCACTACACCACTTAGCTGCCCCTAGGACTTCTCTTTTGATGAGGAAAATGAGGAGAGACACCCCCCAGTAGCTTTTGTTTCTTATTTTCTTAAGCAAAAGAGGTTGTTTCAGTTGGGGAGGATTGGTGGACTGATTGGGGGCATTGCTAGAGTTCAGCTATTGAAGTACAGGAGCCGAGAGGCATGACTGGACAATAATAATCCATGTGAAAATGACCTGTGGTTTAATTGGACTCCCAGCTCATTGTGAGTCAACAGCATGACAAAGAAACCAAGATAACTAATGTGGTATCCAGCTGAGTCAATAGAGGCAGGTAGGGGGCAGGAGAGGCTCTCATCAATCAGGAGAACAAGGCAGGGGGGATTGATGGTCCTGCTGGACAATACCTTGATTGGACCACATCTAGGGTGTCATGTCCAGACACAGGCGCATATTTCAGGAAAGACCCAGACAGAGTGGAGCTCCTGCTGATTCCTTTGTCTGGAACATCTTTCCTTTCAATTTCCATCTGGCGAAATCCAACCCAGCCTTCAAGCCTTAGCTCAAATGCCTCCTCTTCTGAGAAGCATACCTTCCAGAACTTTCTAGCCCGAAGTGATGTCTCCCACCTCTGATCTCAATGCCCCTTGGTGCTTGCTTGATGCAATTAGTGTGTTCTGATTTGCTATGTTGTGTATGTGTATGCCATCTTCTCCTGCTTAGAGGGAGACAGCCAATGCAAAGCTGTAGGGATGGCAGATGGCATAGCCTGGGTGAGGAACAACTAGTAGGCTAGTGTGGCTAGATCCTAGAGTGTGGGGAAGGGAGTCACATGCAAAAAGACTGGACAGGTAGGAGTGGATCAGGCTGTGAGAGCTTTAAACAACAAACTGCATTTTATCTTTGATCCTGGAGGTACTAGGGAACTATTGGAGTTTATTGAGAAAGGGAATAACCATGGTCAGGTCTGTGCTTTAGGAAAATCACTTTGGTGGCTGAGTGGAGAATGGATTGTTGAGGAGACAGCCTGGAAGCAGGAGACCAACTGTGATGGTAATAGGGAGACTATTGTAACTATTGTCATGGCGATAATGTTCTGAGCTAGGGTACTGGCTGTGTGAGTGGAGAGAAGGTGATGTAGTTCTGTTGTGAAAGTAAAAATAACAAGATCTGTCCATTGGTTGGATCCGTGGAGTGAGAGCGATAAGCTGAGATGAAGAAACTAGGGCCTAGGAATAGTAAGTAAGTAGCCTTCATCTGTGCAAAGAGTGTGAGGCAGGGTTTGAACAACGGCTTCACTGTGTTGTCTGGAGCTCCCATTCTTTTGTAAACACACTGCCCTTCAAATCTGGGCAGCTAGGTGGTACGGTGGATAGAACGCTGGCCCTGAAGTTGGGGGGACCTGAGTTCAAATCTTACCTCAGACACTTAACTAGCTGTGTGACCCTGGGCAAGTCCTTTAACTTCAGTTGCCTTAAAACATCCAGGGCCATCTCTAGTCCTCTCTCTCTCTCTCTCTCTCTCTCTCTCTCTCTCTCTCTCTCTCTCTCTCTCTCTCTCTCTGTAACTTGCCACTGGATTCAGATGGCTCTGGAGGAGGAGGGAGGTTGGTGACCTTGCATAGCCCTCCCTCACTTAAATCCAGTTCCCTGCAAGCCATGACATCACTCCTTTTGGATGATGGACAACAGCCCTTCATATTTGACTGTGCCTTCCCCCTAGAAATAACCATCTTTAAAGAATTATTGATACCTGTTGTTTCTACATCATC